>NC_041223.1:75793499-75896668 GCF_002837175.3 Physeter macrocephalus | reverse complement strand
CTAAATACTAAACTGAGATAAACATAAAACCAGAAACAAATTAGATACAGAAAGCAAACTCCAAGTCTACAGTTGCTCCCAAAGTCCACCACCTCAATTTTGGGATGATTCGTTGTCTATTCATGTAGTCCAGAGATGCAGCGTACTTCAAGTTGATTGTGGAGATATAATCTCCTCTTGAGGCTGCTGAGGAAATTTCCCTTTCTCTCGTTTGTTCCTCCAGATCCTGAGGTTCAGCTTTGGATCTGGCCCTGTCTCTGCATGTAGGTCACCCTCTGGCATCTTTTCTTCACCCAGAAAAGAGGGGGTTAAAGGAGCGGCAGATTAGGTGGCTCTGTCTCACTCAGTCTGGGGGGAGGGTGTGGTACGGAATGAGGGGCAAGCTTGCTGCAGCAGAGGTCAGTGTGACATCGCACCAGCCTAAGGCACCCTGTGTATTCTCTGGGGAAGTTGTCCCTGGATCACAGGACCTTGGCATTGGCAGGCTGCACAGGATCCCTGGAGGGGAGGTGTGGATAGTGACCTGTGCTTGCACACAGGCTTCTTGGTAGCAGCGTTAGCATGTCATACCCATCTCTGGTATCCACGCTGATAGCTGTGGCTCGTGCATGTCTCTGGAGCTCGTTTAGGTGGTGCTTTGAATCCCCTCTCCTTGCGCACCCTGAAACTATGGTCTCTTGCCTCTTAGGCAGGTCCAGATTTTTCCTGGACTCCCTCCTGGCTAGCTGTGGTGCACTAGCCTCTTCAGGCTGTGTTCACGCAGCCAACCCCAGTCCTCTCCCTGGTATCTGATCTCCGAAGCCCGAGTTTCACTTCCCAGACCCCACCTGCCCCAGTGGCTGAGCAGACAAGCCTCTCAGGCTGGTGAGTGCTGGGTCGGCACTGATCCTCTTTGCAGGAATTTCCCTGCTTTGCCCTTGGCACCATTATTTCTGTGCTCCCCTCTGTGTCTCTGAAGCATCCCCCCCATTAACCCCAGTCTCTGCCAGTGAAGGGGCTTCCTAATGTGTGGAAACTTTTCCTCCTTCACAGCTCCCTCCCAGAGGTGCATGTCCAATCCCTATTCTTTTGTCTCTGTTTTTCCTTTTTTTCTCTTGCCCTACCCAGGAACGTGGAGAGTTTCTTGCCTTTTGGGAGGTCTTAGGTCTTCTGCCAGCATTCAGTAGGAGTTCTATAGGAGTGGTTCCACATATAGATGTATTTTTGATGTATTTGTGGGGAGGAAGATGATCTCCATGTCTTACTCTTACGCCATCTTGAAGGTCACCCCCTGTTTTTCTTTTTATCTGCTTGAACAATTATCTCCATCAGACTACCAATCCTACATCATGTGCATCCACTGTGTATGTGCTGAAAGAAAGAATTCTTACTTTTTCTTTCTTGAATAGCTAATATTCTCTAAATTTATAATAGTTAAATAGATAAGAAGCCCAGATTCATATATCATGTATATATTAATAGCAAAATCATCCAGATTTATACATTCATTAAGACTCATTTATTTAAAAGCAATTCACTTTCTCTGCTTCAGAGATTTTAGTAGGTATGATACATTCCTTTCCCCATGTTGTTTTAAGTAGGTAACATGTAATTACTTCATCTTTGACATTTCTTGGTTTACATGTTTGATATAATAGATTTAAGCGAACTCAGTGCTCTTAAAATTTGCTGTGGCCAAATATGTTTAACAAATATATATTATGTGGATGATGCATATTGATGTTCAATGTTATGATGGGCATAAATATACTCTGTAAAGTCTAGTGAATAATTTAGTCTCTAAGATATTCAGAAGAACATTATTTCTTGGAAATTTAAATATGACAAAATTTCTCATAAATAGTCATATTTTTTTGCATTCAAGAAGAGTTTTATTGTATAGGAATAAGTTATAGGAATTCATCTGTTTCTATTCAATACAATTTTAAGCTTTATCCTAAATTCACTGCCCTTAATGACCCTAGTTGTGCACTTTTGCCATGAAATTGCTGAAATCATTTGATTGGTAATACTCAATGAATGCCTAGAGGTTTAGCTAACTTTTTTCAAGGTTATTTAAAAAGTCATTTCAGAGCACTCTCAAACAAGAGTGAGTGTTTGTCCCTAGAACTTAGTATCTGCGATAGTTTTCAAAAGCCATGTATATATGCTGCTTGCATAGAATCACAAGAATTAAACAAAGTAATAATTTTCACCAGAGTCTATTATGCTCAACTGGTGGGCAACTCAGAGATTAAATATGAAACAAAAATAGATTTTTAAATTTAAAATTATTAACATGAAAATAGCTGAAATTTCTTAGATTAAAAAAGACACAAATTTGAGAACCACGAGGATCAGCACTGCCCTATGACTGAGTTCACAACCTTGGGGCCGGGCGGCTGGGGTCGAAATGCAGCCCCCTTAAGAATGGGGATAATAACACCTACTCACAGATCCCTGGTGAGGATAAAATGAGTCAGCATATGTAAATTACTTAAACTAGTACCTGGTCTTCTTTCAGGTCCAAGTGGTTTTCGTTATTATATTACCCAAATTCTGTGTCAGGGTTTGCCTTAGACAGACTCATTAGTGAATCAAAGCTCCCTAAACATACAAGCCCCAGAAATACTTCTATGACATTGTCGTCTTTATTCTGTATTAATTTACTCTGAGTAAAAATTTACAGACGCTACCGATTCACATTTATTTTCCAAAGTAAAATTAGTTTTTAAAATCTCATGACAAAACAAGCCCACTTGGGATATTAAAGTTTATGTTATGGAAGAAGGCTGAGGGATGTGACAATAGGAGCCTCTTTTAGTCTCAGCCAGTACTGTTCTGTTTTTCAAACTTACCCTCACCAATTATTTTTACTTAAGATTGCTTAATTTATTGAATCACTGTGCCCCATATCTTAATCTGGACTCTAAATTTTAATTGCTTGTCCCAGGAAAAATATTCTTGAAAACTTTAATCCTGTCAGTGATACTAAGATATGGGATTGGGAAAATGACAAGGCAAGGACCTAGTTGAACTGTTAGAATGTGTTCCCTGATAAATGCTACTGTTCTGCTTACAGAGAAAAGATTTTCTATTAATTTTAAGTGATTCTTATTTCCCACATTGTGCAACATAACACAGCACTGGGATGTAAGTGTTTGTTGGGCCCAAGCTCACCTACTCCTCATCAGACTGACAGCCAGCATCTTGAAGTGTGTATCCTGGGATCAAAATAAGCAGTACTAAAAATGTAAATTTGCAGGCAAGCAACTTCCTTTTCTATTTACTCTAAATATACCATTGAAGGCACAATTAACTATTGAGGACATAAAATAAGCTTGACTCTTAATGGCGTTGTGGTCTTTGTTGATATAAGGCAGTTGTTATTTCCAGGTAAATGTCAATGGCTTTTGTGTTAATTATCTATGCTTTGGGTGTTTCCTCCTTTGGGGATGTTTTTCTCCCTTTAATGTGGCATCTGGGTTTCAAGGTGGTTTATGTAATATCATGACTTGGAGAAAACTGTTTTATTTGCATGTTTCTATTAACGTTTCTCATAATGCTTGGTCTGTTTGTCCTCTTCTGCCATTTTAGCATCTTCTGCTAAGAGACCAGGATTGATGTAAATTGCAGTTTATTATCTTTTCTTGTTCATTGTAAGTTGACTCTCTTACTCTCTCAAGCTTACATGGCAGCCCGTTACTTCAGGGATTCTGTTCTTCATTTAACATTCACTGCTGCTAAATTTAGCGTGCAAATTCCCTTGGCTGTCAAGATCAGAGGTTTAGCCCTTCAGATCTCTGCTAAGGAATTATTTCACCCATGCCCACAGAAAGTCACATAGGATAATCATAAGAGACTACTGTGAACAATTATATTCCAACAAATTGGATAACCTAAAAGAAATGGATTAATTCCTAGAAACACACAACCTACAAGAGACTCAATCAAGAAGAAATAGAAATCAGAATAGACCAATGAGTGAGGAGACTGAATCAGTAATCAAAAACTCATACCAAAAAAAGCCCAGGACCAGACGTTTTCACTGGTGAATTCTACCAAATATTTAAAGAAGAATTAATGTCAATCCTTCTCAAACTCTTTCAATGAATTGAAGAAGAGGGAACAATCTTCAATTCATTTTATAAGGCAAGCATTACCCTAATGTCAAAGGCAGAGAAGGACACTAAAGAAAATTAAAACTACAGGCCAATTACCCTGGTCATTTGAATTCTTAGATGCATAAAGAAATTGTGGTTTGTATATGAATAATATTCAGCCTTAAAAAAAAAGAAAGTAATCCAGCCATTTGCTACAACATGGATGCACCTTTCACATTATGCTAAGTGAAATAAGCCAGACACAGAAAGGAAAACACTACATGATCTTTCTTATATATGGAATCTGAGAAGTAAGATACAAAAAGTAGAGAGTAGAACAGTAGTTACTAGGGGCCCTAAGGTGGGGTAAATGGGGAGATGTTGGTCAAAGGGCACTAAGCTGCAGTTCTGTAGGATGAATGAGTCTAGAGATCTATTATACAGCCTGATGATTGTAGTTAGTAATACTGTAACTGGTTGTAGTTAGTAATATTCTAGATTTCTGGAGTTCTCATCACACACACACAGAATGATAACCTTGTGAGAAGATATGTTAATTAGATGATCATAGTAATCATTTCACTGTGAATATGTACATCAAATCATGTTGCACACCCTGAATATACACTTTATTATTGTTTTTTAAAAATTATAAATGTTCATATACAATCATAATTTGTAAAATACATCTATATCATTTACTATGAGTAAATGAGGATTATGAGAGAAATCGTATCTTCCATAAAAATCATGGCTTAGGCTTCCTTGAACTGCATGACATTTCTAATAGGTAACAGTAGCCTTCTTTGGGCATTTACAATGCACAACAAATACATTACCACCTAATATCGATCAAAGACATACAACTTTTCTGTTTATTAAAACAGCACTTCGGAATTTGGATAGTAGATTCATAATGGGTTTTAAGAAGATGTAAAGAGAAATTCTTTAATATTTTGAGGTATGCTTCATTAGGAGCTACTGTTTACTCAATCCATATATCACTTGCTCTCATTGCAGAGACAAAATTTATAATATCCAGTCTGATTCTTTCAAGCTTTTCTTGCAGATCACAGAAGTTGGATGACTTCATTTCCATGTCACTTATCTTTATAGTGGATGACATTGTTCCTTTATTACTGTCACACCTCCTATATGACTACTATATGACAGGGAAATAGTCCCTAACTTATTATTTACTAACTTATAACATTGTCACATTTCTATAAATATCTGAATTCTGCTATCACTTTAAAATTTTAAACATCATTTTTAAGTTTATATAAATCATCATAAATTAAAATGCAAACTACTAGACTAATATGGACTCATGTTTAGCATCTTCACATTATTATAAATATCTAAATTCACTTAGACCTTTTAAAAATAGTATTTTCCTTTAAGAAGTTTAACAACATCATAAAGAACTTGATACTGAAAATGATGCATATACTCAAAAGTAACATACTAATTTGATTGATGCAAATTTCAGCCAGAGGAAAAATAGTTCAGTTAAATGCACATTACTACTAATAATACAATTTTAGTGGAAAGCTGAACATTTATGATTTTGCAAATTGAAGGCATAGTTGTAAAAAGCAACTTGTGAAAATAGTTTTTTAAATTTTTCCTACCAACGACATATGCAATGGAAAGTATATTATCTTGGTTTCTCAATTGTAAATTGTGTCAACAGCATATAGTTTTCAGGAAATAAAACCTCAGGGGAAAAATAAACATTATATATATATTTAAATACAGCTTGGAAATACAATGTAATTCTCAGTATGGAAAGGCCAAGGATACTTCATTACCACTATTTAAGGTCTTTTTTAGGTTTTAACAGCTTTTCAACATGTACAGATCCAAGTCCTGTGGATCATAAAGCATTTTATGATCTTCTCTCAAATTACAGAGATATCATTTCAAATTAGTGAAGTTCATTTAACGCATCCTCATTTTTCTCACATATTCACTAACATTATCACATAATGATATTAACATCTTTGATGTTGGGGTGCATTTTTACAATAATGATATATTAATCACTTTGTCAGAACTTAACTGGCAATTTTTACCCCCTTGTATTAGTTTCCTTTGAGTGCTGTAACTAATCGTCACAAACCCACAACAGTACAAATTTTCTGTTTTATACTTCTGGGGGCCTGAAGTCTACAATAAGATGTTGGCAAGGCTGTGCTCCTCTGAAGATTTTCCTACCATTTCAGGTTCTAGAGACTCCCTGAATTCCTTGGCTGAGATGCCTTCCTTATATCAGCCAAACCTCTTGCTTTAATCATCCTATCTTTTTCTTTCTTTCAATCTCTTACCTCTCCTTTGCAGGACCCTTGTTATTACTTCTGGGGCCCACCTGATAAACCAATTTAATCTCACCATATCAAGATCCTTATTTTAACCACATCTGCAAATCCTTGCTTACCATATAAGGCAACATTCACAGGCTCCAGAAATTAAGGCCCAGATACATTTGAGGGGAAGGCATTTTTCAGTTTACTACACTACCTTTAACGGCACGTACAATAAAGTCTCTTAGTCAAAGGCCTCTTAGGATCAATTAAAAACGGTAAAACTCATCTCCTTCCTTGCTTTGTTTTTCCTTGAGAACTATTTGATTTCAATTACCTGGACTTCTCGCCTCTGGTCTTCATCTCTTTCTAGAATGCCCTCCCTACCCCTCTATCCCACATACCGCTCCTTGATAATATATGTCACTATTTTAAGACTCACTTTATTTTTTAAAAATTTTTATTAGAGTATAGTTGATTTCCAATGTTGTGTTAGTTCCAGGTGTACAGCACAGCGAATCAGTTATACATATACATATATCCACTCTTTTTTAGATTCTTTTCCCATATAGGCCATTACAGAGTATTGAGTAGAGTTCACTGTGCTATACAGTAGGTCCTTATTAGTCATCTATTTATATACAGTAGTGTGTATATGTCTATCCCCATCTTCCATTTTATCCCTCCTCCCCCTTCTCACCCTTGGTAACCATAAGTTTGTTTTCTACATCTGTGACTCTATTTCCGTTTTGTAGATAAGTTCATTTGTAGCCTTATTTTTAGCTTCCACATATGAGATATCATATGATATTTGTAATTCTCTGTCTGACTTACTTCACTCAGCATGACAACCTCTAGATCTATCCAATATTACCTCTTCAGGAAGCTTTCCACTGTCACTTACAGTGCCTTAGTTACCCTTATACATGATTGGATTAGTTTTCTGTGCTATATAACAAGTTATCAAAAACTTAGCAGTTTAAAACAACTCACATTTATCATCTCACAAATTCTGCAGGTCAGAAGTCTGGGTGTGACTTAGCTGAGTTTCTGTTCCTGGTCCCGCAAGGCTGAGGTCAAATGTTTGCCTGGGTTGTGAGCTGATCTGAGGCCCAGGTTCCTCTCCAAGCTCACTGGTTGTTGGTAGAACATAGTTTCTTACGGTTTTGAGGCCAGTTTTCTGGCCTCACTTTCTTACTGGCTGTTTACCTGAAGGATCTCAGCTCCTAGGAACCACATGCCTTTCCCTGCCATGTGGCGCTCTCCAAAGCACAGTCTTCATTCTGCTCCTTCCAGGCAAGAAGGAGAATGAATGAACTTCTTTTCAAGTCTTAAATGAAAGTCTTAAATTCTTACCTTATTTGGGGAGACTTACCCAAGATAATCTCTCTCTTGATTAACTCCAAGTTGTCTGATCAGTTGACAGTAATTATATCCACAATTCCCTTCCACAATATAATGTAATATAATCATTGGAGTGATGTTCCATTACATTGGCAAATCTCACCCAACTCAAAGGGAGAGGATTCTACAACCCAGGTACGCTGGGGGTGAGGATCTTGGGGGTTCTGTTAGGATTCTGCCAGCACAGAATCACAGTCACCATTGTGACTCCTTAGCATGAGAAACTGACCACGTGTACCCGTCATGACACTGCATTGATTTAAACCAATCATTGTTTATAACCCCAATATCTACCACACTTCTTGCCACATGGTAAGGACTCATTTAATATTTGTATAAGAAATTAATATACAAGTCAGCATGGCATTGAGGGTGTAGTGAACTCATGCATATTCTGTAAAAGAGATTCTTGTATGAGTGTTTTCTTGCATATGAATATATTATTCTTCAACACTTGAATGGATTATATGCATGAAATTATTTATGAAAGAGACAAGCTAAACTAACTTCCTACTAGCAAAACAAAACACCTTTTCTCACAATTAAATATTTAGAAGTAGGTAGTTAGAACAAAATGGTGTGCATGAGAACTTAAGGCTAATTCATTTTTTCATGTGTTTCTGGCAGATGTTTGTTCAATGCCATTTCTCTTATTTTACAAAGAAAAATACTTATACTATTATAAAATAGTATCCAGAAATGTATCATTTGCAATTCACTTCAATCTCATCATAATGGTTTAAAGACAAAGAACAGGCTTTTTTCCTATTTGAATTCTCCATACTACCTACCATAGCTCTTGCAAAAAAATATCCACTTAATGGATTTTTTAATTGAAGGAAATCTTTATTTCTATGCTATTTGGAAGTAGTGCTGTATTTTTACTTCTTTTTACCATCCTTGGAAACTTGAAATCCTTCTATTCAGCTTGGTCCAGTTTCTATTGCTCTTATTTTTTGGACATTAACTATCATTTGGGGTTTTTCACTGTATATAGATCATTGCCATCAGTAGTTTCTAGGGCCCTTTGGGACTACCATAATTTTTCCAATTACTACTGTACTTTTAAGCTTTGAAAACTTTACTCCGTATCCCAATTCTTTCTATTATACCCTGATCACTATAGTTGTGAAGCTACTGATAAAAGCTGAGCAGTTAAAGGACATAATGATTACTGGACATTCTCTTCTCTGAGGTATTCAGCCAGGCATTTTTAGAACCTATATGTATACATATATGCTACATTTTGGAGAATAAATGTTATTATTTAAATACTTTACAAAAAGTTAATATCCACATATATTAACTATTCCTGGAAAACTGACACCCAATAATGATTTTGCTTTATGAACAATTTGATGATGTTTACACCTCACTTTTTGTTTCATCTGGATCCTCTTGGGTCAAGTCGGCTTATTCCTTATCTCCAAATACTTGTGTGCATTTCATCCAATAAGCATCACTTTATCTCTCTATATTTTCTGAATAAAACTTAAAATTTAGTTTCAGGACTGATGTGTTGGTCTTAAGATTGAAGGCTTATTACAGTGACATTTTTTTCATTGTTTATTTGTTTTGAGAGTAGCAAGAAATCTATCAAGCAAAGCTTATAATGATTGCAACCTCCAGGGTACCAGAAAGAAAACATAAGGAAGCATCAAATCATTAATAATGTACTTTCTTAATTGCAATGTCTTCAGAGAACATTATTGAACAAGAGGTGAGAAGTATGAAGAAACAAAATAGTATTTTAAAAATGCTGTCATTTAGCATTGTTGCCTGCTGGTACTTTGTTAGATGAAGCATAGAAATCATAAATAACATTTCTTTCTTAAATTGTAATGTAGAGAAAGAGAGAGGATCACAATGATAATATGGAAGAGAATTATGAGTCGTTGCCTAGAGAATAAATTGGATGCATTTATGCAGAAATATGCCAGTAACTGACAGCAGTAGTGGAGGGCACTTGTTCATTGGATATGCACTGAAACTGATTATTTCCTTTGAGTTTCTCATTGTGAATTTGGACCTTGTGAAACTAGTAACCCTTGTGAGAATGGAGCTGTGTGTAGAGAAAATGAATCTGGAAGCATTGCCCCTTGAGTGCCAGTGTCAGTGTGGGAGGGCTTTGCAGGTCCCCAGGGTGAGATCACTGTCAGTCCTGCTTGCATGGACCTGGCTATGACCTTGAACTCACTCAGCCACAGCAATTCTTATAGAGCAGTCAACTAAGACTTTGATGGAGGAATGGAATAGTTCAGGATGCAACCATGGCTATCTAGTGAAGGTTATCTGCCTTCAATATCAAAACGAGTGCCGATTATTTTCACAAAACACCCAAATTCTGACAAATTAATTTATATTTATGTGAATCATAATGGTAACAAATGAGAAAATTTAATGAGATGTGACCTCTATGTTCTGGTGTCAGAATTAACCATTTTTCTTTGTTTTTTAATGGTAGATTTTTTTGAAGTATTTATTTGTAGGTATGGGAAAGCACTATTTACAATGATTTAAAATTATTTTAGCCCATCTATCACACACACACACACACACACACACATACTTTTTCCTACTGAAATATGTATTCCTGAAGGAATATAAATTTACAAAGGAAAAAGAACCAATTAGGAAGAAAAGAAGAAAAAATGGAAGGAAAGGGAAAAAAGAAATACTGAATGTTGGAACATGGATTTTTCTGTGGAAGAGCATGCCAAAAATGGATAATTTTATTAGGACACAGGAAGATCAAGGCATAAAATAGCCCTGTGAAGTGGATATGGCTAAGAGCCATGAGACAGGAAAAAAAAAATGAAAAAGAAAGATACAGTGAGCTAGAAGGAGTTGGGAAAAAATGTCCATCTTATTTTGCCTTATTTAACCTCCTTTAAAATATATTTTTTTAAATTTTTACGTGATCCCTCACTAAATGAATAAATGGTTGAAATAATGTAATGTATGGAAAAGCACATTTTGATAGAAAGTTATTTTGTTTTTAAATGGTATCATTAAATGAAAGTGTGATTTTTAAACCAAATATCTGCAAATGCATGTCCTTAAGAAGTGTAATAATTTTTTTCATTGGGTGAAGAAACCTAGGTTTAAAATAACAGGTAGAGGTGGGGCCCTAGCAAACTGTAATATCTACATAGATATTAATATAGAATTAATTGTTCTAACACTGTGTCTTCTAAGCAAAATATATTTTGGGGTTGTGGGCCACCTCTTTGCTACTCCTGATTTAAACCAACGTTACTGTCTTTTTTTTCTTTTTTTTTTTTAGATTTTGGTACTTAAAAGATTGTGTTTTAAAATGTGTGAAATTCTCAGATTACCTTGAAATAATTCACTATTATCTTATTTCTGAGTTCAAACTCAAAGGCTTTTGGGGGTGTTGGGAATGGTTCTCAAATTTCTGGGGCTCACTAGAAATAAGGAAGGCAAGGTTGTATGCTTGAGAGAGAGGTCAACAAATTTTTTAGATCTAGATAGCCCTAGTATCAGGATAATATATGGTTATATATGGCCACTTCTTATATGTTCTGAGTGACATAAATATATATATAATTTTATAAGTCTCTGTAAATATTTTAATTCTTAATTTTTTATACTATAAGAAAATACAATTTCCAAATATGCTACATATAATGCAATGCTACCTATTAAATTTTTGGAGATCATACATTATATACTATGGAAATGTAAATTTTGGATACCTGATATATTGATGTATTTTTTAATAGCATTATCCATAATATATTTTGGACAATGTCCAAGGAGATTTAACTACTAGAGAACTAAAACATTTGTTAAAAATTATATCACACATGTAAGCTGATATCAGCATAAAACTATGACAATGTAAACCCGTGTCCCCTGCATTGGCAGGCGGATTCTCAACCGCTGCGCCACCAGGGAAGCCTGACAATGTATTCTTAACACTTTCTCAAAAATAAAATAACATGGGAAGCCAAAATTTTGAATTCACATTAGTAGTAGTATTTTTACGTGACTATATATGAGAAACAATTATTAATATGTATATGTCAATTTATAAATCTCAAACATTATGTGGTTATTCATCACATTGGCAGTAAATTATTAAAATACTCACCTCTGTATTTTAACCACAAAGTTTTACGTTACCAGAAACTTTGACTTAGTACACCTAATGTATGATGTTTCATGTTTAAGTATAGAATGAATAATACATACAGATTAATAGAAGGCTTATCCGATGAAAATTTCAATTCAAAATAACAGTATGGAATATTTATAAACAAAGACTGATACAAATACAGTGACTGCATTCTCTGGTAAAAATAATAACAACAAAACAAGACAATATGCTTAAAAAGTATTTTCTGATAAAATGGTGATTAATCACATAGCCCATAGTTAACAAATTAGATGTGAGGAAAGAATGTGTTTATTTGTTTTGAACTTTAAACAAATTATGTTTGTTTATTTTCCCTATGGTATCCAAATTAATTCTCTAGGTTCTCATTGGGCCCATAGCTCATTTCTTAGATTCTTAACCCAGAATAGTTAAAGTAAAGTAAACTCAGAAAGTAAATTCAGAAAGTAAACTCTGTCTTTCAGACCCTTTGTTAATTTCAATTTATCTTTTGCTGTAATTTTTCTTTTAAAAGAGTTTATCATTTATCTACATGGAGAACATCTGCATCTATGCTGACATTAATTTGACTCTAGCTGTTTGTTACCTGCCAATTTGCATCAGTATCCAACATGACATAATCATGAACATTTTAAAAAATATCATTATGACTCATGGTACTCCACAATGTCTTAATTACATATTGTATCTCATTTGGGTTTAATTTGTTAACATACCTAATGCCATATATATGATATAAAGATGCACCAACAGATATCATTTTATTTCATTAATTTATTTATAGCTCTATCTGTATATTTATTAATCATTTATTTTCAATGAGATGCTAAAAACTAGGTTTCCTGATTAAAAAAAGTAAAGTAAAACAAAAGTAAAATCTTGTCTAAAGAGCTGTCAACTCTGTGTCTCCCTTGACTCTGGTTGATGGCCATGGGCTGTTTTGTTTTCCTTCAAGGCCACAGTTACATTTGTTGTGCAGAATCCTGGCTGCAGAAACCTAGAAGCCACACAGTGCATTGACAAAGCTGTTTCCACCCAGGACCTACTCGTTTAATGAGAGTAGAATCAGGAACAGGCATGTGGCACAGAGTCAGTGCGACTGCTTGGTGGGTCTCAGGAATGGTGGGGACCCAGGCATCAACCCTGCCTGCTGCGACCATGATCAAGCTGCCATCATGTCCTTGAGATGCTTCAGAGACTGTTCTTTTTCCATAATTAATGGTACAATAGAGGACAGATTCTGATTATTACTTTTAAAAGATTATGGTGAAATGTGAAAGCTCTTTTTAACTAAGGATTAGTAGTTCTATGTCAACTTTCAGATCACTTTGCACTTTAAAGTACCTTGTCACACAAAGAACTTTATAGACCAGTTAACTTCCTGTTTATTAAACCTAAAACAATATGGTAAAAGGTAATTGATACAAAAGTGACCCATTTACCGTAGGCATCATTTACTGATGAAACAAAAGAGATAGAGAGAGAGAAAACGGGATATTTTCATTGTTGCTTTGCAAATTGTTACCATATATTCATTGTGATTGTTCTCACTTCAAATAATTCAAGTTTTTAAGTTAACAGAACTGAGCAAGATAATTATTTAGAAACTGTTGTAGAAAATTGTGTAATACAGTACAAAATATAAAAATTCACACTTTCTTTGGTTAAAAGTGAAATGCATTCAGATGAATACAACATTCTTTAGGGTAATTAACATTATACCATGATTAAAGGAATGTTAAGAGTTTTCTTTCTGTTGCTTTCAGTGGTTGATGGCTTCTCCTGTTTATGCAGTCTGGGCTCTGCTGGTCTGAGGTGTAAACAGGACTTTGATGACTGCATCCTCAATGCCCATGAGAACAATTCTATCTGCAAAGATCTGCATCTGGTTAGTATCCATGAATATTATTAATATATCTGAATGTGGGCTAGCATAAATTGACCCTTACAGATATCGTTGACATTTGCCTTTGTTGCATGTTGGTATGTGTATATATACATGTGCATACTTATAAAGATTAGAAAACAGAAACTCAAGCAATATTTTCTTAACCTAGTAGTAAAAAGATATTCTATTTACCACCATATACAGGTTAATGTAAATATTATAAAATGAGTAGTTTACTCTTTGGATTCATAACTCTTGGTGACATTGAGTTTGTGTAAAATTTCAGAAATTATTCTAAAAATGCTGTTAATCTTATAGGAACCACTTTCATCTAACTCAAGGTATTGTATACACATATGTTATATATTTCATCATCATTTATAATCTTGCATTCTATTTTGATTTCCATCGCTTGCTGTATCCCCATCATTTCCTTCATTCATCTGCGTTGGTGCTGTCCCTTTGGTACATATCCATTTGTCATCGCCTTTGTCACAAGCATGTGCCATTCTGCCTTAAACAGACTGTGACACAGTTGGCAAATCAATGGGATCCCCTCTGGCCCTCTGGCTCTTCATTTTTCAGGAAGCCTGACATAAAAAAAATGTCTACTCAAGGTGGATTCATGGACCAGCTTTAGAAAATATATGACAGGCGATACAAGTTAATGCTGTGACGCTGGTGCAGGCTCAGAGCTGAGGCTGTAGCATCAGAGCTGGCTTTCACAAAAGGACTACACTTGTTGAAGTTAGGAAAAAATGCTTTGAAAAACAGATCGGTTTTCATCCATATTTTAACTATCTGTGTACTGACATTGTTTTAACAATAAAAAGAGAATTTGTGGCAACTTGTTTCTTTGTACAAGGAAGGCAGACACCTAAATGAAGATTTATAACTAAGGTCTGGATAGCCATGACCAGATGCATCAATGGTGCAGGGGTTGTCTAGCCACTGTTAGGCATGTGTGTGGTCCAGTTGCTTTGTTTTTGTTCATTCCAGATTCTTCGTCTAAGTCTGTCAATCCCATCCCACTTTGGGGGGTTCCTGTAGGCCTGAGTGTGTCACCCTATGCTGGTCTCTGAGGTAAGAGTGGAATTCTTTCCAGGAAAAGGTTTCCTCACCTGCATATAGGATGTATGTAAAAGGTACATACCTCTTCTAGACCTTCTTACATCTGTATTTTAGACATGTAATTGCAATTGCTCTTTTCAGGTCCCAAGGAAGGGACAAGGTGCTGTCCAGTGATGAGTGACCTTTAAGGCAGTAGAGCTGAGAGAGAGGAGATCATTGTTGATCTCCTGACTGAACCCCTATGTGCCTGTCCAACCCTTGAATCTAATTTTGTGAGATCACTTATGATACATTTTTAAGTATAGCTTGAGTCAAAGTTCCTTTGATTTGCAGGTAAATCATCTAATTTCCATAATGTGATTAAACCTTATTTTAGTCTATGATTTCAGCCATAACTTCAGCAATAATAGAAGTTTATTATAGTAGAAAGAGCTTCATACCTATAATCATAAGATTCCATTTCTACACCTGACCTTGAGAGAAATTATCTGTGTGACACTAAGACAGCCTTTTGACAAGTCAGGAACTGCAACTTTAGGAGCTGCATCGTATCCAATAACAGAACTTCTAAGTAGAGTGTTCTCTCATTTATCCATTTTATAAGTTGCCGATAAGAAGCTATTCAGACTAACTTTAGACAAGTATTAGTTTAAAATCTAGACTCATACTTCCAGAAATTGTTATAATATAATAAAGAAGAATAAGAATTTTAAAAAATTGGAACTCACAGAAACAGAGAATAAAATGGTAGTTATCAGAAATTGGGGGTTGGGGGAAATTATGAGATGCTAGTCAAGGGGTATAAGTCTTCAGTTATAAACTGAATAAGTTCTAGGGATCTAATATGACTATAATCTAACAATGACTATAACTAATAATACTATGTGTATACTTAAAATCTGCTAAGAGAGTATATCTTAAGCATTCTCATTACAAACACCAAATAGGTAGTCATGTGAGGTGATCAATGTGTTAATTAACTTTACTGTGTTAATAATTTCATAATGTATACATATGTCAAGCCATCACATTATACACTTCATTTGTCAATTATACTTCAATAAAGACCGGGGACAGGGAAGAATAAAAAACAAGCAAACAAACAGAAAGCAGCAGGGTTGAAAAGGAAATAAAATTATCAAACTACATAAAGTTTGCTATCATATTTTATTAATTCATTTAAATGTATTAGAATATACAAGGAGATCATTGAAATTACCTAATTCCTAACTATAATTTATATATCAATTATACAAAGAAAAATACTATTGTATTCGTGATATCCTTCCAAGAGAAGATGTTATGAAGACAACAGATGGTTTAAAAAATGAAAGAATGTTCAAAGCATTTGATAGCTTTTAGATATTGTGTAGGGGGCCCAAGGTTACTCTCAGATTTTATAGGTGAATGGAAAGGCTCAGAAAAGCTGATTTATTCCTGTTAAAAGATTATTAAAGTGAAAAGTTATAGATTAAAAATAGCAGAAGGAAAGGCAAAGTGGCAAAGTCCAGGAGAAACCAGGCACAAGCTTTCAGGTGTCTTCTCCAGTGGAGCTTGGTGGACAATGCTTAATTCTCTGAGAAATGATGTGTGACAAGATGAATGAAGTGTCACCAACCAGGGAAGCTCACTCAAGCCTTGGTGTACAGGGTTTTAATTCAGTTCAGTCACAAGGCATGGACTTTAGCTAACCAGACTCCACCTCTTGCAGTGTTCAAATTGATACAGCTTGGTCCAAAGCCCCAGTTTTAAAACAAGGCTTTCATCATAAATAACATCATTAGCAAAACTATTGGGCCTAGCCCAAGGTGTCAGGTATCAAACACACTGTTACCAGGCAGGATAGTCCAAGGCCCAGAGGTTATCTTCCAGGAGCCAGTAAAGGGCCTGCCCTTCATTTGGAATATATAGGGTTTGAGCACCCAAGCCTGCTAAGTTGATTATTGTACCAATGTTACGTTAAATATTGCATTTTTGTGTAGGAATAAAGAGTACATGATAGTATAATAATAAATTGAAACAAAAAATCATTGCAAAGACATTAAGTCAGGCAAAAAGAGCTAAAAACTCATAATTCTGAAATGAAACCTGGCTAAAACAGACAACAGAAGTAATCAAAATAAAGCAAGGTCCAAATTGAGTTTCATATTTTCTTTCTTTCACTGACTCATTAGTAAAGACAATTGTGAAATTCCCTTTGAAGGCTTTAAAGTGGAAAAGAAATAGAATACATAGTTTCCACAAAATGTTTAATAATTGTAATAAACAGAAGGATGACTTTATTCAATCTAAGGCACTCATACCTGACCATAAGAGTCAGCAGCCTACTTGTGGTGTGGTTGGAACTCCCCAAAGCAACCCAGGCAATGCCATTGACATGAGGCGTGTTTCTTCTTTGAACTTGATATGGCTGTAACTTCAAATGAACATTTTCAAAACTGCAGCATTTCCTTATGATTATATGTAGCATCATGAATGTGATTTTAGATAAAAAGCAGAAAATCAGAAGACTTTGAAACCAAGATGAGAAGTATTTTGTAACAACAAGACCATTTTCTTCTTTCCCTTTCTTTAAGGTTCAGTAAAGCTACAAAAAACAGTTGGAGGAAAACAAGAAAATTTTAAATACATAGCACATAATAAGATACAAATGTTAAGTTTGGGTAGAGTGAAGTTTATTCCCTCGTGTAACTTTCTTAGATGTGTATTTGAGAATGACTATTTCCTTATGCTTATTTAAACATGTATAATCAAATTATTCTAGCATTTTCCCTCTCATTTAACTTTCATTTTCCTCTGTATCTTATATGAATAATGAATACTTAATTTTGATTACAGCAGGAGAAACAAAAATAGTGCAGTAGAACCAACATGTGGAAAGAACAAAGATTTTGTTCATATACAACTATTTTAAAACTTATGCATATTATATATACTGGCATATTACAGATATAAATTTTCTCCCTCAGGTGCAAAAAACAAACTGAATTTATGTGTTTTCTAGTGAAAAATAAAATTGTCTCTACCTTCCCCACCATATGGTTGCAAAACCCATGTCAGTCATTTGAGAGTTGCCCATGTCCTCCCTTTTGTTTTATAGAGTTGAAGCTGGGGGTGGCAGAGCTAGCAGGGCAATAGCCCTGCTTTGCAGTTCATCTTGGCTGCCACTGAAATGCCCATTGTGTCAGCCCCATGCCCTTTTCAAAAGCAGATTAATCTGCCAAATGACTCTAATCCTTTCCTACCAAATCTGGCTCCTGGTACCATTTCTGCACCCCTCAAGTGCAGGATGCTTAGCTAATTAGTGACCAGGTCCCAGTTGCCCCTTCAGCAAATCCGTTGGAACCAATAAAATGTTCTGCTCTCTCTCAAGGATTGCAAACCCTCCATCAGAGTGGAATCGGTCCAACTGCTCTATGTCCAGATACAAAACCTTCACTTTTTTCCTACCCTCGCTCTCCATGAAGGTTTGCTTTAATCTCATTTGATGGAAATTAACACCAAGACTCTGACTCAGTGTCAGTGCTTGGAATTCCAGAATCGTCAGAATGCAAAGAACTGCCTAAATACTCCTTGATGGAGAAAAGAAAAATTCTAATTTTGTAGCAAAAGAAGACAGTTACACATTTCATTATCAAAAATTGCTGTGTTATATAGGAGTATGACTAAATTTGTCAAGTGTCAAATGTCTTAGCTCTCATGTGCCATCTTTACTATGGCTATGTTGTATATTAATATTGTTTTTAAGTCATAGGTCCTATAAAATATCTCCTAAACTATTAAACCTCCAAATAATGAGTTTTTTTCTTGTTCATTTTTAAACTTTATTAGGTTAAATATCTTGCAAGTTTTTGGTAATTTAAAGAATAAAGAAGAGGTTTGGAGATTGTCTGGCTTTGACATGGATTTGTTCTATGATTTACCACAAGCCACTTAACTTATTAGATCCATAAAATTAAGAAGTGTTAGAACATTCCTCAAATTCACTATATATGGAACAAAATTTAAAGGCAATATAACTCTCCATTTTATTTAAGTATCAGAATATACGTAAGCACGTATCTATTACTGGACTTTTTAGTTGGGTTATCAGTTTCTTCAATCAAATGAAAGAATTGGACTCAATTGTTCTTAACCAGGGAACAATTGCTTAAAATTCTGATTCAGCTGCTGAATCCAGACACCTGGATAATTTGTGATTCCTTGTGATTTTGAGAATCACAAATTATCGAGAATCACTAGACTAGGTATCCAGATGGCACTTTCCAGCTCTAAACTTTTCTGATATTTGGGGTGGAGTACAGAGGTTACTATTTCATGTGTACTGATAACTCACAATTTAGCACCTTATATGAGAAATAAAGGACAGTCTGAAAAAAAGTAAGAGATTTATCCCCTGTGTTTTTAGCAGCATATTTCATTGCATCTTACATTTAACGTATGATTTCTCTTTTGGATTATTCCATCTGTTTCAGTGATTTTGTTTTTTGGGGTTTTTTGTTTGCTGGTTTGTTTTGTTTTCCATTATACATCACTTTTATTAGTTCCAACCCCAAGTTTTCCTTAAAACAGTAATATTTCATTTTTACTGTTTTTACATCCATTTAAGACACCCCACCTTACTGCAAATTTACCCTTATGCAATTAAGTACTGGATCCGTGCACTTTGATTTTGTTAACAAGTGAATAGAGAAGATTATCTCCTCTTATTGAGAACACATTTTCCTCCGACACCTTGTTCTATCTTGGTTTTTTTTTAAAAAGAGTTCTAGCAAAAGGCTATTTCAAAGGTTGATTCTTTCTCCTTTCACGATGTGCGCTCGAAATTCCTAAACATCCTTCAGGCTGACGTCTTTCACTCCATAGACTTACTGACTAACCCTAAAACTTCCTTTCCAATGTTTTCTTGATTGGTGCCATTCACATCGATGTAGTGGTGGTTGGCATCTGCAAAATGGTGGGAAATAGCCTTCCGGAATCCTTGACTTTTGTTTCCGAACCAGATTCATGGACAAGCAAAGGATGAAAGAAAATGGTGTCTCTCTTCTCCTTCATGATGTGCACCCGGGTGTTATTTCTGTCACAGTCCTGGACCCCATGGAACATGATGTTAAACCTTCTCTCTCAGTGGGAATAATCGTGTGGTTTCAAGGGACCTTTGTGTGTCCCTGGGAGCACAACCAGGTAGCCATTGTTCTGGTCGATGTTCTCCATGGCTTTCCAGGCACAAACGATGCTATTGCTGGGCCTTAAGGGGAAATATTGCAGATCCTTGTGCAAAAGGTGACGGATGGGATGTCTTCTGCCTGAATCTAGAGGGTTGTTTATCAGCATTGCATGCATGGCCATAACATTGTGTCCAGTGAAGCACTCCACATATTTCAGGATTTCAGGGAGGGTGTAATATCTGAAGAGTTCCTTATCTTCTTGGAAATCTTGGAACTTGGTAGTCACTTTCTCACTTGGCGTATATTGTGATTTTGCAATGGTCACATCTTTCATCACCATCAATCCCAGTGGTTTCACCTCCTTTTTGCAGATTCTGTCAAACTCATCCCTCAAGTGTTGAATATCAGCACCAGTCACCAAATTTTTAATGAAAAGAAACCCATTTTCTTCATAAATTTCTCTGTTCTAGGCTTAGAAGATTATTTTCACAAGTATACTGGAATTGTTGACTATGGAAACTGGCAGGAGAAACAGCCCCTGAAGTGGGGTGAGCTATGATGGCCTTGGCCTGGCGGTGCCAAGTATCACAACAAGATATGCAGACAGGGGAGGTGTGGTCCTTGTCCATGGCCTTGGGGTGAACACCGGTGGCCGGGCCTTGACCCCACTTAACTCTGAGGGCGGCCCCGCCTCCCCAAGGCTGGAGAGGCTTCAGTGCTTTTCTTTTTAAGACAAAAGGAATAAATCTAACTTTTTCATACCAAATCTTTTCTGAAGGACATAATAATATATTGTTTTCACCTCACTTGCAATAGCTTAGTGAAGTGTCAATCTCTTTATGTATTGACATTTGCTAATCAGAAAATTTGTGCATGAAATTATAACTTTTCATAAAGGCTGGATATAATGCTTCAAATCATTTTGAGAGCATTAAAAAATAATCAATGGCTAACTGATTGTAATGCTATCCCAAAATTCAATTAAGCCTTTTGATTAAATTGATTAGTTACAAGACCTTCAGTAATGAACATATAGCAAAAAAGTTTAATCTAAATCGTGATGCGGGCTTCCCTGGTGGCGCAGTGGTTGAGAGTCTGCCTGCCGATGCAGGGGAGGCGGGTTCGTGCCCCGGTCCGGGAAGATCCCACGTGAAGCGGAGCGGCTGGGCCCGTGAGCCATGGCCGCTGAGCCTGCGCGTCCAGAGCCTGTGCTCCGCAACGGGAAAGGCCACAACAAAAAATAATAATAAATAAAAGAGAGATTTAAATCGTGATGCATCAGCTAACAACCAAACTCATGGTTAAAAATGGCACTTGTAGAGATTAGGTGACACAAAATGAAGTCCTTTGGGTATGTCCATTCGAAACAGCCTACTTTTGTTTATGTAGAATAAGATCTGCCTAAAAAATTTATTACCCAGATCTCTACTTTTCATTACCCAGATTTTAGTCTAAGAATTTATTGAGAATAATTTAACATTACATTTATGAAAGTTGTTCAATGTGATGGCTGTCATTTTTCTTTGCTTTCTACAATACGGTAGATTATAGACTTGTTTTCCTTGTATAATCCAAGAGGAATATAGAATTTTAGTTCATTCATCTGATGATTGTATAATTCTTTCAGTGTATTCCCCTCAATTGTCAATTTTGATCAGCTAATATGTCTGTCTGAAGCACCCCATTTCTTCACCTCTAATCTGTTGTTTTCAGTCTGTCATGGTAGTGAAACACATAACCAAATTTGTTAGGATTATATGCAAAGTAAAAACAAATGGATCCTAGAAAAGATTTGTTGATCCACCAGAGTAAAGAAATATATGAGCTTTAATACTTTGGACTTATGATATCTAGTTTGGAAGCTCAGACATATTTTTCCTTCTTTCTTATTCCAAGATTAGTTACAGAGAAGTGAATTTTACAGATGGTTGAGTTTTGAGGTTTAGAAATCTGTGGAGCAGTGTGAATTTCATAACTGTTTCTAAGAATGTAACTAATCAGAGAGAAATTTTCCATTTTCAGAGTCTCCAGTAAAAGTGGACAGTTCCTAGAAATAGTCCAGTTTAAAAAATGATTTAGAATTTGTTGAATACAATTTCCATTGCCAACATTAGCCAAAATACATCAATAAATAGGTTTATTTTCAAAGCATTATCAGACAGGTTAAGCTTCAAAGTATTTCAATACCAGTATTGTACTTTTATATTATTGTTTGTTGTATTTGCATCACTATAACTAGGACTCAATTCTGCGTTTCACAATTTATTTCTGAGAATTTAGTGAATAGTTACACAGTAATTTATTTTTTTCCTAAAAAATATTCTTTCTACCATTTACATGGATGCCATTTTTAAGTGGTTGAGTCTATATAAAACTATTTTTAGAAAGCTGTCATGTGGTGTTCAGATACTGTTTTTAAGATGATAATAAGAGAAAAAACACACATCTTCCTTCAGAAGAACAGGGTGACTTAACAGTATATTATTAACTGACAAGAGCAGTGACCAAAGAACTGTAAATCCTTCATCTCCATCAGTGAAGAGCTCCATTGTGTTCTAACTCTGTGTCATGCCAATCCCGCATTTGTCTGTGAGGAGTTTATCAATTGTGAAGAGTGTAGGAAATTTTGAACAAGAGAGTGGATATGTATATGTGAAAATAAGCATATGAGCAAATGTGCATACACATGTGAGTGCATACACACAAAAGAGAATATGTCTTTGTTCTTTAGCCACTTGCCAACCATCCTGATTTAAACAGATAGCAAGAGGTTTCCAACATCAAGTTCTGGAGCCCAGGTTAATTACTTCATATATGAACTTGTCTTGGTTATAATACATACAGATTAATTAGAGCTATCAGATAAATAGCTTCTTTATGTAAACTGATGAAAAGCTTTGGTTAAGAATAACAGAGAGTGGTCTTTGCATTTTCTCGATTATAATGGGTCAGGTTGTGCAGCATGCCTTTCACAACCAAAGGCTGCTTGCACATAGGGGACAGGTCTTTGAGGCCCACAGCTTCCCTTCCTAGCTGTGCCACCTCAAACAAGTCACTTATCCTTTCTAAGCCTCACTCAGCTCATTATAATAATGCACATATTAATAACAGTTACTTTGCAGGATTGTTATAAAAATTAAATAAGATACTGCATGTAAAATACTTAACACATTGCCTGCCATGTATAAAGCAATTAACAAATATAAACCATATTTTATGATGCTGAGGAGGAGGAAGAGGAGAATTTAATTGTGGCTACAGAAAAAGAGAGAGACAGAGAGGAAAGGAAGGAGGAAGAGAGAGAGAGAGAATGAGAGAGAGAGAGAGAAAAAATAAATGATAAATGAATGAATGCATGAATGAATTGAACTGGCAGGTCTTTATCTCTATCTCTTTAGCTAATTTTAGATTTCTCATAGACTAAGAATCCCATAGATTTCCACATCTGTGACTCTACTCCTGTTTTGTAAATAAGTTCATTTGTACCGTTTTATATGTGGAATTTTTTAGATTCCACATATAAGCAATATCATGTAAGAGGGGGGATGAATTGGGAGATTGAGATTGACATATACACACTACTATGTATAGAAAAGATAACTGACAAGTACCTACTGTATAGCAAAGGGAATTCTACTCAATAGTCTATAATGGCCTATATGGGAAAAGAATCTTAAAAAAAAAAAAGAGTGAATATATGTATAATTGATTTATTTTGTTGTACACCTGAAGCTAACACAACATTGTAAATCAACTATACTCTGATACAAATTTTAAATAAATAAATATAAAGCATATTACGTACACACACACACACAAGAATCTCATAGAGTCTGTACTCATCCCAAGATTCCAGGGATTTGGCAACTGCTGATAGTTTTTGTTCTACATGATCTCAGGCTGCTGGGGTTCTTGGGCAATCCTTTAAGACTTGATGTGAGATTGCTACATTTCTGATGAAATGCTCTGCATCTGATGGACACAAAGCAGAACACATCCACCTGTCTCTCTTCAGACATCTGTCTCTCTTCAGACATCAAGCCTTTAATCTGGCTAACTTCACCTAAATTTTAGTGCCACAGCCTTCCAGGTTAGTTCCCCTGATTTAGTTGCTGGTCTTCTCTGCCCTCTCAGAGCAAGAAGATCTCCTGTCATCTAAGTGCTGCACTTAAAAGACTAAGATGAAAAATCCATCTTCTATACTTAAAAAAAATTTGGAACAAAAACTCAAGAGAATCCCATGTGATTGACATCAATATAAGTGTGAATGAGTGTATGAACATATATACAGACATATAGGTCTAGAGTGTTATTACCGATCCTGTCACTTTTAAAATATATATGTAATCAAGGGCTAATTGCACGTCAGAAAATGTAGATCTCACTATTTTCTGTGCTGTGGTGTGCCTTTCTAGGACTGTTTTTATAGTTTACTGGTATATCATAGAAGATGTATTTTACAAAGAAAACCACAAGCCTCTTGGAAATAAACCAGGTTTCTCTTGGTCACACTGTGATGTAAAGCAGAGTTAGAATGGTCTGCAGACCCTGTGCCTCTCCCATATTTTCCTTCTCTCCTAGACCTCGTTGTGCCTCTGCAAATATCAGAGCTTGAGTTCAGTTGCCCACAGGACTCACAAAACTAAAAAGGATGAGAATCTTGAGATCAAATCATTATTTCAGAGACTCCATAACACACCACAATCACCTATATCATTTCTGAAAATACCTGCTAATTGGGACTCACTTCCTAGGGATTCTAATTAAGTAAATAGGAACGAGGTCTTAGCCTTTGTGTTTTTAAAGTATATCACAGAAGATCCACATGCAGAGCCATAGTGCATAAATACAAGCTCCTGGTGGTCACTGGGCTGCCTATCCCGGGCAGCACTCAGCATCCAGCCAGTGCTCACCTGGATGGAAGTCTGCACTCAGAGGACAGACCCTTTCAGGGAATGGGCTGTTCACAGGTAATGCATCCAGAGACTAAAATTAAAGTGCCAGCTTCTTATCTGCAGATTAACTGGAACTGAAAAAAATGTAGAGCTAGAATTATAAAAAGTAAATTTAGGATTAAAATAGAGACTTAGAACGCTAATCATTGCTTTCTCTCTCAAGTGGGAACTTTCAATGGAAAAAGTGATCTCCTTAGCTGGTTTTGACAAGCAAGTCCAAAGGCCTTAGTCATCAAAGGGGTGGCTATTAGATGACATTGGTTTGGAAAGAGTAGGCTGACCAGTCAAGAGACAAAATATTCAGAAAGGAAAATTCCAGAAAGTTCCAGAAAGCAAAACTTGAATTTGCCTCCCAATGGCAACCATTTACATAGCGTTTAGTATTTATAACTATTTACCTAGCATTTTCACTGTATTAGGTATTATAAGTAATCTACAAAGGATTTAAAGTATACAGGAGGATGTGTGTAGGCTACATGCAAATACTACACCCTTTTATATAAGGGACTTGAGCAACCAAGGATTTTGATATCCTCAGGAGTCCTGGAACCAATCCGTGGAGGATACCGAGGGATGACTGTACACAGTTTCTACTAAATTGTGATTTTATATTTGCAGTGTACTGGGAGTTTGAGAGTGTGAAGCCAACCTCTTGCTACCCAACTGAGATTTTCTTCCAAGATTTGAATGGGAGCTTTAGATACAAATCCTATATGATGTAAATTGGACCCTTAATTTTATAAGCAGCCTGGAGCAGACTGAGAACTGCTGTTCAGTTGTTCTTGCTAAAGCTTGACAGAGAACCAGAGCTGTAGAGGGAATATTGGTAAGAAAAGATACAGTCATTTCATCAGTAGTTGCAGTAAGAGAAGCTTACAGCATCTGGGTACAAGTGCCCTGCACGTAAGAGAGTTAATGGAACACAGGAACGTCAATTCCTAGGCTTACAAGCAGGTTACTAGAGCAGAATTTACTTCTGAACCAGAAACGTAGTATGGAAAGCATTCATAATCTTATAAAAATCGACAGCTTTCCTCTTTGGTGGGAAACTCAGCTGGCAAACTCATTTAATGGCTATAGTGACTGGAGTGAGATATAACCCTGTAATTGTGGTGTAATGCATTTTAGAACTTGGTATGATATTTTACATTTGGTAAGAGAGAGATGGGCTGAATCAGAATCAGCCAGGTCACGGCGCATGAAAAGCATTACTGGAGTGGTGTGGAAAATTAAGGAGGAGTCTAGCGATAGGCACTGAGAGACAAGTGAGAGTTGGTGGTAGTAGCATGAGGTGAGAGGAGTCTAAGAGGAAATATTCAGAGGACATTGCTGTCCCTCATTTCTTAAAGCAGGTGTTTATTGCCTTGCCACAGATTTTTGAAGTCCAACTTTCATTCTTCAGATGACTGTGACTATGTCAAGTGAATGACTTCAATCCAGAAATTATCCAAGGTGATAGCATAAAAATGTATTTATACAAAGTAAAGCTTGAATACTAGAGCTATTTATTGAAGATGCACTCTTACTAAATAAGTTAAATTTATATTTTGAAGTGTAAAATTTCTCAAAATCTGGCTTTTAAGATATTTTATTAAATGTTCTGTATACACATAAGAGTGAATGATTTTTATAATGGGAAAAGGTTTTAAAGTATTGTATTTTAATCCAGCTATAAATATATTTTAATAAACTCAAAATTTACCAAAATAAATTAATTTTAATTACAAACCCCACAATTTAATAAGAAAAATTCCTAAGAGAAAAGTAACTGTCCCATGGCTTCTTTTTCATTACTGAGGATTGGAATAATATACTGATCATTAAACATCAAAAAAGCCAAAGATTTTGAAAACATTTTCTAAGGATATGAGCCCCTGGCCACTCTGAGGTGGTTCCAGTTACTGCACTTAAGCCACCAGGGAGTTTGTTCTTACTGTGTTCTAGTGGACACAGAGAGAGGAAAAATTTTTTCTTGAAATTTGCCAATCTAACTAGCTAATCAATGGATTTCTGTCATGTGTCCTCTCAAATTTTTTCTTAAATTTTGTGTGATGAATTGTAATAAATATATCCACAATTACACTAACTCTTTGGTCTGACTTTTAAGTATATTTTGGCAACCTAAGACAAACTAAACACTTTTAAAAATAAATGAATTTGAACCAAATCTAAAACAATATTAAAATTAATACTTTAAATATGCAAGGGAATATAATGTAGAAAAACATTTTCAATTTGTTACATATTGTCCAATTGTAATTTGGCCCTTATTATTGTCTCTGAGGGGAAACAACTGAATGAATAACTCATGCAAATCAAAATTCAAAACCAAACTATAATCAGTGTTGTTATGATTTATGTATAGATGTCTGTAAAACCCTAATACAATCAGATCTTATTGTAGAGCAAGTTATGTATCAATTATTATATATACCTATTGAGATGTTCCTGTAGAAAAAAAAATGTTTGCTTTTTATTCCTCCTTAGATAAAAAGTTTGACATAATTTAGATAAAAGAAGACAAAATTGTTCCAAGTAAATTCTTCTAGAACTGCTTGGATTGTGGATGGGGGCAGAGAACCATAAACGGCAGGAATGAAATAAGGAGTGCATCTCCCCATTCCTCCATACTGGTGACTTAACCAAACAAGTGGGGCCAGAGCCTGAGGTGCTTACTGAGAGGCTTAATTAGTCAGACCTGAAAATCATTTGTTACTTCTTGTTCATGCAATTAACAGGCAGATGGAAGAGGAGAAGTTCTAGCCCTAAGCAAAGTCATAATATTTCTGTGGGTTAAGACCTTTTCACAGGCTCCTGGTGATTTTTTGACAAAAGCAGTCTTTAGTGGCCATCTGCTTTTGCTCTCAGTGATGACATGACCTGTGATTGCATCAGTCTAACTGCCACCTACTGGACCAGTTTATACAAGGACTGTCCTATATCTGTGTAGTCATAAAACAGGAGATACTCCTTGTCACATAAATGCAAAAGCTATACCAGAAAATTAATAAATGTGATGTCAAGGGAGGACCCAATATATATTCATTTTCTGATCTTGTTCAAGAGTTATAGATCCCATGAATTTTACAAATAGTTTATCATTTCTTTGTTAAAGGGAGACAGAATCTGAAAAATTCTTGAAAACTCGAAATTTCCGGAAGCTAGGAAATAAACTTATTTCTGCTAGCAGAAACTTGTTTTCCTACAATTGGAGTGGTGTTGGTGAGGGTGGGCTGGGGGGACGAATGCCACTAAAACCTGGATTACATCAGAGGGAGAAGCCCACCAGCAAAAGAGACCCTGGGCTGCACTGTAAGATGCAGAGGTAGTTCAGATTTCTTTACTGTGCAAAATGTCCTAAATCCATTGTAAATAAGTTTATAAGAAAGTATATATTTTCCAATTTAAAGTCATGTCTTATCTGACAATTATCTATACTAGCTAATTATTTTTTATGTTTTCAAATAATTCCATGGTCTTATTTTTTCCTGTATACCTAGATTGATTACTATACAGAGTGCTGAGCTACCTTTTTAAATTCTCTAAGTAACTCTTTAATAACATTAAAATCCAATTGCAAAATTATTGCACATTCTTTTGTAGACAGTTTAGAAAAATAGGAAAAAAACAGCAAATTTTTAAAAATAGTTATTTTGAATTTTATTACTAAAAGATCCATAACCAGTATATTCTGCTCCAGAAAACTATATGGAAAATACTGTCTCATATCTTTTAGTTTTCAATTGATCATTCAATAACTTATCTGCTCCTTTAGAAGATAAGTCATCCAGTGGGAAAATCAGTCCAAAATGGGGTCATATCTTCTCCATCACTGGAAGAGTAAGAAAGAGAGTGGTTTATGTGGAGGCCTAGGGACTAAATCTGACCTGGGAGGACTGTAGTTTAGGTTCTGGTAGTTGTTCTGTAATGGTTTATGTTTGAATTACCTTCCAAATTTAATATCAGGAAAATGTCATATTTGAATAAGAATGTCCATCTTCTTTTGAATAACCAGGGTATCTGGTAAGTCCAGGACGGTTGTGACATAGAAAGCCTTCCTGGAGTTGGTGACCTCTCCGTGCTTTAGACACTGCTCTCCTTTGGTGCTTTCTCGGTTTACTAGTACCTGATGGCCTCCACCAAACGTCTACAGTGCTGGTGTCTGAACCCTACAAAATAGTGAAAGCTTGTTCCAAACTGATCTTCCTCTGTTCCAGGGTTTTATGAGCTCTCCATTTAAAGACTGGACTACAGGGTATTTTTCCACCAAGACCTAAGCTGTGGAAGTTACCCTTACATAAATCAAAACCTTAGAAACAATAACGAAGAAAATGTTCTTTGCCTGGTAGAAAATCAGCATGTCCATTTTACAGTAACCTCATTAATGCAACTACAGGGGAAAGAAAAAAGGGTGGGATCTTTAAACAGGCTTCTTAGTAGAATCACAATATCTTTTAAATAATGATTTAAAATTTGTGACCAGCAAATTTTTTCATCTTATCCTTTTAATGTACTTTTCTGAGCACAATTTTTGTGCATAGTCTGGGAACTTTAATGTTGTAGTAGACTCAAATGAGTGTGTATGTATTTATTATCTATCTGCTAATCCTGACACAAATAGCTCATATACTTCCTCATTTTTTATATTCATCCTGAAGAATGAGTAGACTAATTGACATAATGCAGTGATCTTTTTTTATGTTTTCACTAGAGAAAAAATACACTCTGCTGAAACAGGTTCAGGTAAGTAAGTCTCTCTTACTTCACAGTATACCTTATTCTGTGTAGGCAGCAAAGATTCCTGTTGACATTTGGCCCATAGATGACCTCTTTCAGAGCTAATTCCTGTGTAGTTATACTCCGCAAGTAAATCAAAAGCTGAGGTGTAGTATGAATAATTTATCTTTTAAAGGATCCAGAATATCAATGTGAAGGAAAAATAAAACTGACATGAAGTTCATAATATGATATGATATCTATTTATTTAATAGATTTATGCTTGACAGCCATTTTTCTGGTACTGACAAGCATTACAAGGATTTTTAAAAAACACTTCCTAAATATATTTAGATCTTGTTAACAAAGAGCTGAAAAATAAAGATTCTATGTAAATCACATACAAACATATTCTAATTAGTTATTATTATATATTAACATTAATTATTATTATATATTATTTATTATACATTATTTTAAAGGTTATACATTATTAATAATTGCATCTGGGGTTTTGTGTAAAATTCTAATTTATTAAGTATAAGTTCATTGCAATGAAATGGTTGGAAAATTTTTGTATAAATTATATTTATACATTTTCTAAGACATCTACCATTAACTCTAAATAATGATATCTACTTTAGGTTATTAATATTTAATAAAATTAAGTTTTTAAAAACTCTTCAAAATCCTTTTAAAATTTTCTCTATATATCCATAGTGGTTGAATTCAATGACAATGGATATCCATGGCACTGTTGGGTCAAACTTTTGTAAACAGTCTCCAAACTTCTTTGATTTTGATTCCCTATTAATAAAATATTTTGTTCATATATTTCTAAAATATGAATTATTTGTAAATTACATGCTACATGACTTATTCCACTAATACAATTATAAAAACATGCATACAAAATATCAATAAAAATATAATAGAGTAAATAAAAAATAATTTTAAATGTTATATTGTTTATTATTAATCTGAAATGTTTGCTTATTTTAAATTTATTATAATTGACCAATGAGTGCAGTGTAATTAAATGTGCCATCACCTTTTTTCAATTGTTGAATTTTGGCATAATCATTTGAGTCAGCTTCTAATTTCAATTTGTGAAAATACTTGATTTTAAGAACTGACTAAGATGATAAAGATACCATATGGTGGTACATAATCAAAAATAGAAAAAGTATAACATTAGTTGTGCTTCCTAAATCCTTATATTTATATTTCAACTACACCCACTAATTATGCAAACTCTGCAGAGAGAAAGGGGAGATAGTGCTGCTGGCTTCATCTTCTCTGTTCCCCTTTTTTTGCTACAGGTACTACTGTGGCTGATATTCCTGAAATCTATGATTATCTGGTTTAAAAAGGTACCTCTAACTACAGTGAGGTGCTTTATTTATTGTTCTAATTCTTTGGAGTCACTGCAGCTGGTACCATCTGACAACAGCTTTGGCAGGGCAAGCTCTCTCCTTCTTCTGTCACTTATTATGCCCTCTTTACTCCATGACACATCCCATCACTCTCTTCTAGCCCGAGAGGAAACCTTCTTGAGAGTATGCCTTTTAAAATGGTCACCGATATTTCTTCCGTTTCTTTGGATTCCACTACTATTGAGGCAGTAAAATAAAGTAGCTGAGATCTCGGATCTGAAGCCAGACTGCTGTGTTCAAATTGTGGCTCAACCACCTATAAACTGTAACTTTGGTCTAATTATGTCATTTTTCTGTGCTACAGTTTCCTGAGCAATATGAGGAAATATATGGGTAGAATATGGAAGTAATTGCTATTTTTGTAGGTGATCAGGAAAAGTAAAAGGAGATATTGAAGTAAAGAGCTGAAAAAAGTGAGTGAGGGAGTGAGCCATATGGAAGATCTTGAGAGAGTGCTCAAGGTGAAGGGAACAGCAGGTGTCAGATTCTCCAAGGAAGAGCATTTTTGGCCTGGCAAGAAATAGAAAGGCAGGGGAGTGTGGCTAGAGTGAGAAAGGATGGTTGAGAGTTGATGATTCAGAAAGAAGGAATGGAGGCAGATGACCACAGACCTAGCAGGCTCTCACAAAGACTCTGTTTTTTACTCTGAAAGAGGAGGAGAATCAATGAAGGACTTTGAATAGAAGTTTGACAAAGTCTGACTAAAGTTTTTTTCTTTTCCTTGCATTTAGTTCTTCTTTGCTCTGCTACACTGTATTCTAACGCAGGGAGCTTACCTGTCTTATTTCCCCATACAAGCTTCCTGAGAGCCAGGGTCATTAATCATTCATCTTTGAATCTACAGAGCCTACTAAACCACCTGGATTAAAATAGATGCTCAATAATTATGTGCTGAAGGGATGAATTTAAAAAGGAGGAAAATTAAGCTCTGAATTAGTCAGCTGAGCACAGTAGAAAGATCTGTGCTCTGAAATTCAGTAATATGGAATTTTTGCTCAGAAATACTGACTTTGTGACTTTAGAGCAATTCTGTAGTTCCTGATTCACTAATCAAACCTTTTTGATTTGATTCTGTGGACAAAGTATGGCATCTCTTAAATTACCTGGGTCTGAGTTTTCTTGTTTTTACAGTGAGAGCTGTACCTATCTGTAAAGCCCTATGCTCTTTCAAGACCTATTCTCATTCTAAATTAAGGGTATCATGAGCCTCAATAAATTTTTGTCTTAACTCGCTCAAATGGACCATTTCCCAGGTACATTTTAATGAAATTGAAAACTAGAAACTATATCCAGCTATTAAAGCCTTAGGCCTATTGAGAAGTCATTAGTTTTATAAAACTTGAAAATGCTTTCTCCCATTCAATTTGACATTGCTAATGATCTTGAGTCTACTTTTCCTCTTGATATTCTTATATTGTCTAATTCATAAAACTTAACAAAGCGTATGTCACATATAAACTTACATCACTCTTTAACGTAGAGATAGGGACACATTAAAATATATGCATTAATGCAGCTGCATAAAAGCAACTATATTTGTTACCATCAGACATGCTGTGATATGAATTCAGCCACTAATTACTGAAATACACATTTAATAATTCATGTTTCATTAATACTGTACCATAAAAATACAGCATATAAAGGAATATATTATATATTTATTGTGGCATTCTGGAGAATTATCTTGAGGCTAAAGACTAATTTAAAAATATGATCATCCTTATCACACATTCTGGGCTATGTCATGAAACAGCCACATATTCTGTTTATGACCTAGTTTTAACTTGGCTCCTCTGAAATTTTTCTGCAACTATTTTTAGTGCCTTGAGGGAGTAGGGTGGGATTTAAACTAAGACCATTTTTCCATAATCATTGGACATTACTGTAGCACATGGAAATAATAATAAAGTTTAACATTGTTGTATTTTATGTGGAGGGAAATAATAAGCTTGTAGTACATTTTCTGTTACTGCCCATTACAGGGTAGATATCCTGTCTGTATTTTTCCTTGATTGGCAAAACCAAAAACAATGGAAACAAAATGTGTCATTTGTTTTACTTGACATGTGTTCTATTATATACGATTACCTGGGACCATAGTGTTTGGTGGTGTCCCCGAGGATTGCATGGCTCTTAAATAGTGACATCCCAAGGAATGCCCACAATGGTGTTGACTTCATCTTATATGGAAAATAACTTGCCATGGCCCAATAATGGCAGCTTACAATTCTCAAAATTGTAATGCATGTTTGTTAATTAATCTAGGTAATTGTATATCTTTGAAAGTATCCTTCATTGTTCATGTGACTATATTGCTTAAACATATTTTTATTGCATATCAAAAGGAGTCATTTATTTTGATTATATATATATAAATGTGTATATATACAATAAGTATTTTCCTCAACTTATTGACCTTGACGTTGGTCCTCATGGGTTATTTAATTTTCTTTATCCCCCTTAACATATTCTACTCTGTCGCTGGTATAATTGACAGGACCTACCTGTCAACAACTGATTTTTGCTTTTTCTCTTCACTCTTAACTTATAGTCAGATGCTTCCAGGATCCATGCCCTGATCTGGTTGCCCCTGGAAACTTGGAAGACCTCCCAGCTGAAGCCAATGTCCATCTTTAAGCTCCTTCTAAATAATTACTTTCACATCTTAGCTTTCTTTGCTTCAGGTCTCCAAAACTTGGTGGTATTTTTTGTTGTGGTGGTTTGTTTTTCTGGTAGGGCATCTACCTCAATTGTGGAAGATACACTGCTTTTACTTTTATTTCTATTCTTTTCTTTAATGATAAGGTCTTAAGATCCTATAAGACAAAATGTGTTCCTTTAACCAGAGAAGTTTTTGGAAATGCAAATTCTCAGGCCTCATCTCACACCTATTGGGTCAGAAACTCTGCAACGAGGCCCCAAAACCTTAACAAGCCTGTCACAAAATTCTAATCTCACTAAAGTTTGAAAAGTACAGCCATCAAGCTTTTGTGTCATCTAGGATTTTGAACTTCTTCTTCCAACCACAGTGGGTTTGGCCTTGAGTTTTTCCTCTGGGTATGTCCTGGTTCAAATTTGCTTTCCTGCTTCTGAGTAATATTCTCATCCGGGACACCACAGTGGGGGAAGCCTGGATTCCTTGCTACCAAATATTGTCCTTAGTGAACTCTCCTCACTTCTATATGTTTTAAAGTAAGTGCTTTCTTAGGACCTTTGATTAACTCTAATGAGATAAATTCATCTCAATCTTTCCCAGGTAAGGCCCGAGAAACATCCCTTATTTATGAACTCTCCTTTTAAATTCTTAGCCCCCCAAAACAAAGAAAAATAGTTCTAAGTGTAATGTATTTCCCAGTTAGTTTTACACTACTAGATGTCATTAGGAAAGCAACTGTGATTTCTCTTCTTTTCCATAGGAGATAGTCACCTAACTTTCCCTAAGTCATCTTGCCAAGTTTACCATGATTTTAGAACTTGTAATATTAATTAATATGATAATATAGTTTTATTTACATCTTTTGGGAAATTTATTTCCATCTCATTTTAATTTCACATTGGCTGCTTCATAAAATTATTGAAACACATTTGAGATGGAATCATACCTCTCTTTTTTCTCTGCGTGAATGGAGATGGATCTCATAACATATAATAAATATTAGTTGATAAGATGGTTATGTTAAAAATAGGTCTTTGCATTATGAAATAGGCTAATACTATAAATTTATAAGCCATTCCACTTTGAGCATACTGCATTTTATATTCATCACATACTGATTTTTAAACTACTGACAAGAAATGTTTCCCAAAAAGCAACTGTGAAATATAACTGAACATGTCTAATTTGACAGCTTCTTTACATCGCCACCTGCTTTTCAGCAATAATTATTTGTATTCTTAGTTCTTTTCCTTTTTATTTTAAAATGCACGTGTTTCACTATAATGCATGCATTTAAAAGCAAATAATAAATATAAAGATAGTCAAATACGATTTTCACTTTAAGTAGTTTATTTAAAAATGTTACTTGAAATTAATGCAATAATCTATAGTTATTACTTAAAATATAGCTTAAAAAGTTTTATCAAATCCATTTTTAAAAATTATAATAGTATATAAATATTCCCAGCTGAAGCCAATGTCCATCTTTAAGCTCCTTCTAAATAATTACTTTCACATCTTAGCTTTCTTTGCTTCAGGTCTCCAAAACTTGGTGGTATTTTTTGTTGTGGTGGTTTGTTTTTCTGGTAGGGCATCTACCTCAATTGTGGAAGATACACTGCTTTTACTTTTATTTCTATTCTTTTCTTTAATGATAAGGTCTTAAGATCCTATAAGACAAAATGTGTTCCTTTAACCAGAGAAGTTTTTGGAAATGCAAATTCTCAGGCCTCATCTCACACCTATTGGGTCAGAAACTCTGCAACGAGGCCCCAAAACCTTAACAAGCCTGTCACAAAATTCTAATCTCACTAAAGTTTGAAAAGTACAGCCATCAAGCTTTTGTGTCATCTAGGATTTTGAACTTCTTCTTCCAACCACAGTGGGTTTGGCCTTGAGTTTTTCCTCTGGGTATGTCCTGGTTCAAATTTGCTTTCCTGCTTCTGAGTAATATTCTCATCCGGGACACCACAGTGGGGGAAGCCTGGATTCCTTGCTACCAAATATTGTCCTTAGTGAACTCTCCTCACTTCTATATGTTTTAAAGTAAGTGCTTTCTTAGGACCTTTGATTAACTCTAATGAGATAAATTCATCTCAATCTTTCCCAGGTAAGGCCCGAGAAACATCCCTTATTTATGAACTCTCCTTTTAAATTCTTAGCCCCCCAAAACAAAGAAAAATAGTTCTAAGTGTAATGTATTTCCCAGTTAGTTTTACACTACTAGATGTCATTAGGAAAGCAACTGTGATTTCTCTTCTTTTCCATAGGAGATAGTCACCTAACTTTCCCTAAGTCATCTTGCCAAGTTTACCATGATTTTAGAACTTGTAATATTAATTAATATGATAATATAGTTTTATTTACATCTTTTGGGAAATTTATTTCCATCTCATTTTAATTTCACATTGGCTGCTTCATAAAATTATTGAAACACATTTGAGATGGAATCATACCTCTCTTTTTTCTCTGCGTGAATGGAGATGGATCTCATAACATATAATAAATATTAGTTGATAAGATGGTTATGTTAAAAATAGGTCTTTGCATTATGAAATAGGCTAATACTATAAATTTATAAGCCATTCCACTTTGAGCATACTGCATTTTATATTCATCACATACTGATTTTTAAACTACTGACAAGAAATGTTTCCCAAAAAGCAACTGTGAAATATAACTGAACATGTCTAATTTGACAGCTTCTTTACATCGCCACCTGCTTTTCAGCAATAATTATTTGTATTCTTAGTTCTTTTCCTTTTTATTTTAAAATGCACGTGTTTCACTATAATGCATGCATTTAAAAGCAAATAATAAATATAAAGATAGTCAAATACGATTTTCACTTTAAGTAGTTTATTTAAAAATGTTACTTGAAATTAATGCAATAATCTATAGTTATTACTTAAAATATAGCTTAAAAAGTTTTATCAAATCCATTTTTAAAAATTATAATAGTATATAAATATTCTCCAAATTTTAATACAATATTTGGCTCTAAGTTATATTTCTTTAACATAAAATCTGTTTTCAATATAAGTATTACTGAATGATTATGCTTTGCTTAGTAAATTGAAGGAAAATTTATGAAGTAGGAAAATCAAAAGGAGGGATTTTTAGGAGTTTATAAAATATACAGAAATTTACTATGAGACCTCTCTGAACTTAATAACTCTTCATTTATATGCAACATCCACTTTAGCTATGTTTGCAGTAAATGACCATTTGTTAACAGTCAGTTCTTCTTCAGGGGTTTATTAGTTTTTAAAGGACAATTATTTATGTGAATGTGATATATATGGGGAAGTTGGAATTGAAATAGAGAAAGAAAAAACTTTTTAAAACAAAAAAAAAATATTCTAAGAGATGTCTCCATCTCATATGTTGTAGACACATACATTTTCTGAATAGCCAGAGGTCTTTCCTCTTGGGAAATATTCCTTATTTCACAGAGAGGATAAATTGTTGCTTTGAGTCCTGAATTAAACATTATTTATAATCATGCACTCTTTTGTAAGGAAAGCTGATTTTTGCATGCAAACTAATACAGATGGGCATTGTTGGAAACAAAATTATCATTATTATGTCTTATTCAATAAACCAATAAACAGTACATTTTTAAATCAGCCTTAGAAATTCTCAGATAGGTGACAGGGTAAGCAGATAAATAATAATAAAATGTGTGCAGTTCCCAACCCAATCAATCTCAAATGCCATTTTCAGAGAAGTAAAAAGATTTAGGGACTTAGTATATTTTACTAAATATATATGAGAGACAAAATAATTGATTCTGCCTTTTATTATTTTGGAAAATGTAGTTTCAAGTGAGTTTAACTATTAGCCTGCCATATATTTTTTTCTCTTACATAAAATGGACTAAGAGCCTTTAGAATTTTTTTTTTAATTTTATTATAGTAGATTTACAATGTTATGTTAGTTTCTGCTGTATAACATAAATCAGTTATACATATACATATATCCACTCTTTTTTAGATTCTTTTCTCATTTAGGTCATTACAGAGTGTTGAGTAGAGTTCCCTGTGCTACACAGTAGGTCATTATTAGTTATCTATTTTGTATACATGTGGAAAGAATGGTGCAAATAAACTTATTTACAAAACAGAAACAGAGTCACAGGTATAGAAAACAACTTACGGTGGGAGAAGGTGGGGGGTGGGATAAATTGGGAGATTAGGATTGACATATACACACTACTACATATAAAATATGATTAATTTAAAAAATTTTAAAGCCACACACACACCAAAATATCCATTCAACATAGTATTCTTACCCACAAAGCTGTCACCCTTATATAGGAAGTTAATTTCATTCAATTCAATTAATATTTTTTAAGGACTTATATGTTAAAAGTCTTCATTCTTTGTACTGTGAGATATACATAGACTAAAAAGATAATATTGCTGACCTCATTACACTTATAAATTATGGGAAAAGTGAGAGAAAATGATGTTCACATAAATAATAGCAATTTAAAGTAGAATGTAATATGTATAAGAAAAAAAGAGTGTATAGATTGTGTTGCAGGTTAGGGGAAGATTTTTCTCCCAGAAATATTTGAAAAATATTTTGTAGAAATACAAAATATTTTTGTAGAAAAACAGCATATTGGAGCAGAGTCACTCTAATGATAAATAACAAAGAGCATAAGTACCCTTCATGATGGTGTTGAAAAGCAGATTCTCAGAGGTCATCTCCAGATATTTTGAATTGGTATTTCTGGGTTGGTGTCCAGGAATCTGTCATTTTTAACAAGTACCTCAGGTGATTAGATCAAGCCACCAAAGTTAACATTTTGAGATCAAAGGAGTTGTCTTGAATTTTACATTATGGAGTTTTTGTTTTCCTTTACTTTATGTAAGTCTGCCCAATAATCTTTAAATAATTTCTCTCTTGTCATATTTTTTCTTTCCTTTGATTAACTTAGCCAGGATCTGTTTCTGTTGCTTAGGCTGCTTATACAATTTCTGAATCAATGTCTCTGGCAGTTCCTTAAGGCTATTTTTTTAATCTACATAAATATTTTTAAAAACCTAAATATTGTGTTAATGTACATATTAATTCTTATGACTATTTAAAATGCTCATATATTTAATTTGATGATGTAATTAAATGCAAAATGCTTTTTCATGCTACTGTTAATATACTTTTCTCAATGTATGTTTGTTCCCTACATTTTAGTTATATAAAACTTGATGTGGTTTTGAGAAGAAAAGAGGAATTTTTTAATATATTTTATTCTATCCTATATTTTAATTTTATATATTCATATTTAGACAAAAGGGCATTTTATCACTTTCACCTGGAAATAATAGTAAAGCTCATTTAAAAACTGAAAAACAATGTGCATATTTATGAAAACAATTTAGGTAATATTGTGAAATAATAATTTTTCATCATTTGGTTTCTGCAATCATACTTTAGTATACAGTTTGAGTCTTCAAGACCTAGGGCAGAAGTTAGCACTGACTTAAGTTGATAAATGTTTCATGAATTGCTGATATCAAAACTGATTGCTTTTGGTTTATTTGCAAGATCAGCTTATAATCTGATTCAAATATAATCAAAGCTCAAAATGTTATGTTCTGAATTGAAGGTAGAATGGTAAGCAGTATGCAGGCCCTTCCCTCAGGACTCTTACACACGCACACACACACAGAAAAACTCTTTACCATAAAATGTGATTAAAAAAATAACACCTAACCCACCAAGCTAAATTATTTGTTTTTGTTAAATATGTGTTGTAACACTCTCGGGGCCAGCTGTTATATCTCCTCATGGCACAGACTCTGGTGATTTTATACACAGTGCATATGTGTGTGTGTGTGTGTACACATGTGTGTATGTGTGTGTGTCTTCCTCCTTCTCATTGTCTTCCTAGTTGATTGTGAGTCTGATGGTATTGTGACCTGAGAAACCATTTCTCCCTTATTGATTACTGTGTGCCTGGTCCTTAGAATGTGGAAGGATGTCAGTATCTGTTAATTGACTGAACAAGATGCCTTCTATACTCATGTTTTATGAAAGGCTGAGCTTCCCACAGGTGTATTTTGTCAAAGAAAATTGAGTTTTCAAACCTAAATACTCTTGTCTCTTATGAAAATAACTATATATATATATATACATGTATATATTTATAGGTATGCAAACATATATACATGTATATATGGCAACATATAGTATATACTATATATAAAATATATACATTATATACATATATAATATACATATATACATATATGTATATATTAATACATAGACATATATAATAGCAGTACAAAATAGTAGTGAAATCTGATCCATATTTATTGCATAATATCATGTTTTTAAATGATATCTGATATAAGAAAAATATTTAGTAATTAAAATATCTATAGATTTTTCAACCTGCAGTTCTTCTCAATCACTCATTTAATTTTGATTCATGTAAATTAGAGGTGCATTGGGAAAGTGGGTTTTGACTATAAAGTAATTACATAGAAGATCTGGAATACTTAACATTACCATTCATAGTCAACATATATTGCATTCCTATGCAAATAGCTGCTGTACTAAAGTCACAGGGTCCCAAACTGAGTGGTGCCAAGGTAAGACTCCACTAGTCCTTTGAGGATCCACTGTTGGTACAATTGTCTATACTTTTCACTGCCTCTGTAAGTGTAGGGCTAGGCCAGTGACCTCTGTGTGAAGGAAGATGTGGTCTGGAAGTCTTGTCATGTGATCTTGACACCTCCAGGTAGGTGGGGCTAAGTCCTAGTGGAGTGCAGGTGCATGTAATCCTTCAAGACAGTGATCTTGGGGTCATCTTCCAACAAAGGGAGGGAGTGGCTCCTTCTACAGTCCTGCTGTGTTCTGGGGCATTTGGGCACCACTGCTTTCATAACTAAGTACTGGTCCTGCTCCTGTTTTACATCTCTCCGGGTGCAGGAGATAAGAGTCTCTTTGTCAGCTTCCAAAGAAGTTTCCTGACTTATTTTTCAGAATGGTGTGATTACCCACCCTAATCCCACTCAGCAAGAGCCTTCTGATTCTATTGTTCTTATGATTTATCTTTCCACATCCTAAGGGCCTGTGACCCTGCATTTGCCAGTGCATCTTCCTCCTCAAGTATACCAATCCCCTTCCCAGCTGGTACAACATTTTAGTATTGGATTGTCCAAAAAGCTCCTTCAGGTTTTTCTGTAACATCTTACAGAATACTTGCACTACTACACTGGGTTCTGGGTTCATCCACACTACACCTACAACAACCACAGTCCTTTTTTTCCAGGTGACTCACAGACAGCCAGCTCCAAAATGCCATTTTTCAGTCCACGTGCTAAACCACTTTGGCTCCACCTCTTTTAGATGGGACTACACAGGAAACTAATTAAGAGATGAGATTTTTCATGTAGAGAGTTTGTTGTGAAATCCTCTGGGAACAATATCTGTGAGGGAGTAAAGGAAAGAGAAATGGACAGAAAGACAAACTGAGCTGTGATGCTGTAGCCGAGCTCTTAGGCAATCCCACAGAAAGCACTCAAGCTGGGGTGCCCTTCAGAGATGTCTCGAATTAAGGCCAAGGGGCTTGGTCTTGTGCCTCTTTATAAACCAGTAATTGGATGTGGGCTGGCTTGGCAGTTGGAGGGTGTGACATAACATTGGCCAAAGCAGCTCTCATCAGGCAAGGACAAAGCCTAGGGAAGGACCCAGCTGTAGATTATCACCTGGAAGCAGGGGTTAGAGGAGGGCTTCAGAGAGGAAGGGGGCTCTGGGTCGTCCACTACAGCACCCACAGCAACAGCCGCGGGGACTGACCAGTAAGGAAAATAAACATTAATCAAGCAACCCAGCCTTTAGTAAGTAGAATGTGAGAAGCTAAATTGAGTAGGCTAGGTGACCTAACTGATGTGATTATATTACTTTATTTTCTAGGAAAAATTACTGTTTCACGCCTCTGTGCAAAGCAAGCAGGCACCCTCTTTCTCTGTCATTGATAACAATAATTCAAAACCAGAAATTCTCTATGTCTGTGAGTCTGTTTCTGGGACTAGCAGATGAAAACTATTATATATAGAATGGATAAACAGCAAGGTCCTACTGTATAGCACAGGGAACAATATTCAATATTCTACAATAAACCATAATGGAAAAGAATATGAAAAAGAATATATATATATGAATCACTTTGTTGTACACCAAAAACTAACACAACATTGTAAATCAACTACACTTCAATTAAAAAAAACAAAACAGATTGATTGAGAGAGTTATATTTAAGTCAGTTTACAGAAGTTTTAAAATTAGAGAAATCTGTAAACATGTTCCTTTATTTAATGTGTGAATGAAAAAAGTCATATAACTATATTTTGAAATAATAACAAGTATTAGCAGCATAATTACTCTTTTAAGAAAAGTACGTTTTGAAAATATAAAATCGCCATAGTTGGCAAGTTGATATGACTACTGTATCACTAGGTAGTTTAAAAATTCCAGTCAAGCAAACCTTGGTCAAATGTATGTTTCAACAGATGTTTTATATATATATTTTTAAATTTTTCTATGAGAAAAAAGGAGTAAAAATCTATATTTAAAAAAACAGAAATAGAAGTTAATTTCATGTTCAGTCAGTGACTATTTCTGGGAGAGATCTAGTTGAAAGCACCGCAGTATCTTGAGGAGAGGGAGAGAGCTCATCATTAGGATGTTTTTATGGGCAGTAGTTTTCTCGTTTGCTCTTAAGTCCTCATTCCTTCAGCTAATCACCTTTGGGGAGTCTGTGCTTCCTGCTAAGCTCTAGGCTCTGGGGATGCAGAGATGAGCTGGTCACAATACTTCCCACACATCCAAATTAACATTGAAGAGATAGAGTGATCATTTTAAAAAGTTAATAACACACAACAAGAGATACAACAGAGATATGAATGAGTGTAGAGACCCAAAGATGGAGCAGCCATTGCTCCTTAATTGCAGAAGCAAAAGAAACAAACAAAACAAACAAACAAACAAAAACATCTTCATGAAGCTTAGCTTCTTCTTGAGGGATGCATAGGAGCTTGCCAAGCAGAGAATCAGAGTTAATTTTAGAGTACACATTTATAATGGTGGTAATTCTCAGTGTAGTTGGAGTGCCTGGTATACCGGGTGGAAAGTTGAGCAGTGGTAAAAAAGAGAATGGAGTTTTGGTGTAAGACTAGAAAGGACAATTTATTCCAAAACATAGAGTTTAGATTTTGTCCCATGAGTGGTAGCAGCTAACAGGGTCTTATTCAGAGCTGAGTAACATGATTGTGTTTGATTCTTAGAAAGGTTACTCTGGGTGTTATGAAGTATGAATGAATGTGGTCAGAGACATAGATTAAATAGAAAATAAATGCCATAACTGATGCTAAATGTAATAACCCTGTTGTATGGTAGTGGTAGCTGACTATAAATAAATATCTAAGGAAAAATGAGAATAATTTAATAAATTAATAGAATGAAATATAGAATGTAAGGGAATTTAATTTGAAAACCAGGTTTTGTTTTTGATGTGCTCACCAGAGGGCTAGCTTTGTGTACAGAATGCCAGAGAGTAGACAGATGGACAGTGGGCAGACTGAAGAGATCCAGGACTTAATCCCTGGAACTGTGAGAGTTACTTTATATGGTAACAGGGACTTTTCATAAATGATTAAAGTAATGTTCTTGAGAGGAGGTGGTTATCCTAGATTATTTGGACAGGTCCTAAATGAAATCACAAATACCCTTCCAAAAGTAAGTGAGAAACAGAGATTTGAAAACAGAAGAAGGCCGTGTAAGGATGGAAGCACCAAGTTACACTGTTGACTTTAAAGGTGACCGAAGGGGCCAAGGAAGCAGGTTCTCCCTGGAGCCTCCCAAGGGAGCTCACATTGTCATAGGTACTTGTCTTGACTAGCAAAGTGACCGCATGACCACTTTGCATCCTCCCATAAAGAGGAGTGGGTATTTGACTTTACATTCTAAAGTCACTCTTATTAATGGTGTTAGTTCCAAGGCTTGGCAGTTTAAAGAGAATATGCTGTATTTCATTCCAGAAATAAAACATCAGGTATGTTGAACGTTTAACAAAACCTAAGAGAAATCCCATAGTTCTTCTGTTTGCTGGGTTTTCACAGAACATAGTAACAAACAAGTTTGGAGTCTAGTTTCTCACAGCTAGAAGTAATCTATCAAACTTTTAGCATACTGGAAAAATGAATCATCCCTTCCATTTCCTGGATACTTTTCTAGGTAAATAATGAAGCAAAAACCCAGAATAAATTCTGCTTTATAAGATATCATTAATTCTGTCTTTTCTCGATGGGAAACATTAAATAACTTCCTGTTGACCAGATTGAATAAAATTTCTTGGCAGTCTGTACCCATTTCTCAACCTAGTTAAAAAAAAAAAAGGAAACTCCTAAAAAAAGCATTTTGAATGAATTATTTTCAAAACACACACACGTGCACGTGTGCGCACACACACACACACACACACAATTTTTAGCAGCCCGTAGACTACCAAATACTATATGAAGTCCCAGATTTTTAAAGAGGACAGAACTTTCAGCAACAAATGCTAAGCCATAAATTGCTTCACAATCTATATAAATCTAATATATAACATATGTTCTACTATAGAAATGGTTCTATTTATGTGTGTGTGTGAATATATATGTGTGTGTGTGTCTTAAAATTATTCCTGCTCAAAAAATCTTTTAAAAATCAAGCAGTCAGTCAAGTTGCATATAAAATCAATGCAATTGCTAAAATACTGTGTAAGAGACTTGGTAATAATATAAATGTGAAAAAAGTTAGTGATAAACTTTAATAAAGTGTATGAAACTCGTGGGTAGTTGTGAGTAATTTAGACTTAAAGAATTCACCTTTTTGAGGTATGTTCTGTCCCTTAATTTTACCTTCCTCATTTAAAATTAAGAATCAGAAGTTTGAATGATCTTTATTTATCCCATGACTCTTCAATGTATGCTGAGCCATTCAATGATGGCTAAGCCATGAGCCATTTTATAAAAATATATCAATTTATTTCCTTACATGATCTGTAACATATATAGCATTTTATGCAAAAAGACCTACAGACAATAGATATTTTTATGTTATTTTATGGTCAATAGAATGATGTATCTATATGAACACTATAGTAATTTTTCAGGCAAATATTCAAGTGGAGATATTTTGTCTGTTTTGTTCACTAAATAATCACAAACACCTAGAATACCAGTCATATCGTATGCATTCAGTAAATATTTGTGGAATTTTTAAAAACCTATATATTTTTTGTTCTCTTGTGTTTTTCTTCATTAATATTATGATGATGTGATTTAATAACATTCATTTATTACTCTTGAATATGAGGATAAATGGTTCTATGTAGAATTAATTTTTATGAGCTCAAGTGCTATTAATATAAACGTTCCAAGCCCTTGCATCTTAGGGACAAAAGCTAATTTTATAATTCTTTGCATCCATTCAAGAACAAAAGTGTATATTTTGGTGATTTGTTTGCAAGTGCTAGCTGTAATAGAAAATTTCCAATAGTCACCTTACCAAATATAAAATATTTTATCAATAAATGTTGAATAAAAATGATCATATTTGAATAATCCCAGTGGAAGCAAAATAAAAGTAAATATAATTATTATAATTTAACATGAGTTTTAAAATTGACACATTTTATTAATAACAAAACAAAACAAAGCCATAAAATATCTAATAGTTTAATGAAATCAATTGAAAATATTCAGATACTTTAATGAATAAAGAATACTGCATAATAATTTAATTATTAAAAAGTATTAATTTCTTTTAAGGAAAAGAAATCAGAGGGATGTTAAAGATCATAATTGCTTTTGAATTAAATGGTAGAAATAAAAATTTACAATTGACATAAATGTCAATTGATATAAATTGTCATAAATGTCAATAAATTTATGTCAATTTATGTCAATTTACAATTGACATAAATACATATTATTTTTGAGAATCTTATTTAATATCTCACTAAGGAAAATTGGACTTTTTAAAAAATTTAAACTCCCAATGATGTATATTTAATTTCCTATATTTTTGAAAGTATCTTTATTAAGAATCTTCAATAATAGTGATAAACAAGGGCAGGAGCAAGATGGTGGAGGAGTAGGAAGCAGAGTTCACCATCTTCCACAGAAACATTGAAAATATATCTACAAGTGGAACGATTCACACAGAACAACTACTGAACACTGACAGAAGACCTCATATGTCCGAAAAGATAAGGAAACCTCCACATAACCAAGTAGGACAAAAGGAAAAAGAAAAAGAAGGAATCAGGATGGGGCCTGTGCCCTGGAGAGGGAGCTGTGAAGGAGGAAAGGTTCCCATACCCTGGGAAGGCTCCTCATCAGCGGATAAATTAGATGGACAGAGGGTGAGTCTCGGAGTCTAAAAAAGGGGAGAACAGCAACCTGTTGTGGAGGGCAAAGTGGAGAGTAACCTGCACAGAGGGTCAGCACTGCCACCCTGTGCTTCCCAACCTAAGACACCCCTCTGTCGGTGTGGGTGGCAGTAGGGGGCTGAAGCTCAGACTCCGAAGTTCAGTCCCAGAGAGAGAACCAGGGTTAGCTGCGGAAGCAGCCTGAAGAGGTTGGCCCATGGCAACTGAGGGTGTACTAGGAAGAAGCCTGGGCCCACCAGAGAAGCAAAGCACCATTATTGGGAGGTGCACAAGGAGAGGGGCGGGACCACCATAAGAAATTCTACCATTGTGAGCACTCCCAGGCAACAGGACACCACCTACAGGAGCTCTGGGGGCAGGTGTGAGTTGCTGCCACCATCTTGGGCTCCAGAGGCGGGCACTGGATGCCTCTTCCAAACTCGTGGGCAGCCACCAGGTCCTACCCCCACTGACTGGAAGGGCATGGACAGCTCTGCCACTAGGAATTGCACCAGTGAGCCCCAGAACCTGCCCCTGCTGACCTTGTAGGGCACAGACAGTTTCTACCATTAGGAAATCCTTCAGTGGGCCACAGGACCCACCCCTGCTTACCCGGAAGGGTGCAGAGAGCTCCTGCCACAAGGAATTCCACCAGTGGGTGCCAGAACATGCCCTGCTGTCCTGGGAGGGCAAAGATAGCTCCCTTCACTAGGAAATCCACCCAGGGGAGGGGCTGAAACCACAGCTGAATCCCAGGAGCCATGTGACTAAGGAAGAAGCACTGAAATCCCTCCTCGCAGCTGCATGAACCATGGAGTTACTCCTCCACTGATGGCTCCTAAATTCAGTGCCTGCAAAACATCTGTAAGGACAACAAGTGCCCCTGCAGCTGGGATGGGTTGGGCTTTAGCAGCTTTGTGGGCATGTACATGCAGGGATCAGGCCGGGCCAGAATCTAAGCTGCATCCATAGTTCACACAGTGGGTCCAGGTGCATGACTACTGCAATCCTAGGACCTGACCTCAGTGGATTTGCTTTGGTGGCCTGGTGAAAACAACACCTGAGAGACACCAGAGCCAAATGCCAGCACACCCACAGTTAAGGTGGGACTGAGAGCAGTGCCAACAACAGCGTACTATGTGAGCCCACACAATGGGTGAAAGGGAACACAACAGAGCACATTCACAGGAGAACAGCTGCAGAGGAGGAATAGTCAGTGGCTTCTCTCACAGTGAGAATGCTCCAGTACCACCTACCTCACACTGAGGATCAGAAACACAGCTCAGTCATAGATCTGGGACCTCTACTCCAACAGCTAAGAAGAAGACCCCCCCCACCACCACCAACAAGGCAGTGACAACCACAGAGCAAAGGTGAGGCCCCACACAATATCCAGGGCAGGATCTTGTCACTACAACATCAGGTCAACCCCTTATCAAGGGGTAATAGCACAAGCCTCTGGACCAACCTCATACATCAGGGGGAAGACGCCAAAAGCAAGAGGATTTACAATCCTGCAGCCTGGGCAAGGGAGACCACACAGTAAGTTTAACAAAATGAGATGACAAAGAAATGTTGCAGATGAAAGAGCAAGATAAAACCCTATAGGGCTTCCCTGGTGGCGCAGCGGTTGCGCGTCCGCCTGCCGATGCAGGGGAACTGGGTTCGCGCCCCGGTCTGGGAGGATCCCACATGCCGCGGAGCGGCTGGGCCCGTGAGCCATGGCCGCTGAGCCTGCGCGTCCGGAGCCTGTCCTCTGCAATGGGAAAGGCCGCAGCAGAGGGAGGCCTGCATACCACAAAAAAAAAAAAAAAAAAAAAGATAAAACCCTATAAGAACAACTAGATGAAGAGGAGATAGGCACTCTACCTGAAAAATAATTCAGAGTAATGATAGTAAAGATGACCCAAGACCTCAAAAAAAGAATGGAGGCATGGATTGAGAAGATACAAGAAATGGTTAACAAAGACCTAGAGGAACTAAAGGACAAACAATCATAGATAAACAATAAAATAACTGAAATAAAAAATACACTAGAATGAATCAGTAGCAGAATAGCCGAGGCCAAAGAACGGATAAGTGAGCTGGAAGACAGAATGGTGGAAATTGCTGCTGTGGAACAGAATAAAGAAAAAAGAAAGAAAAGAAATTAAGACAGCCTCAGATACCTTTGGGACAACTTTAAACACACCAACATTTGAATTATAGGGGTCCCAGAAGAAGAAGAGAAGGAGAAAGGGCCTGAGAAAATAGTTTAAAAAAATTAAAGCTTCCATAACATGGGAAAGGAAATAGCCACCCAAGTCCAAGAAGCACAGAGAGTCCCATACAAGATAAATCCAAAGAAGAACATGCCAAACCAAATACTAATCAAACTAACAAAAATTAAATACAAAGAAAAAATATTAGGGACTTCCCTCATGGCACAGTGGTTAAGAATCCGCCTGCCAATGCATGAGACACGGGTTTGAGCCCTGGTCGGGGAAGATCCCACATGCCAGCCACGGAACAACTAAGCCCGTGTACCACAGCTACTGAGCCTGTGCCTTAGAGCCTGCGAGCCATAACTACTGAGCCCATATGCCACAACTACTGAAGCCCGTGTGCCTAGAGCCCATGCTCTGCAGCAAGAGAAGCCACTGCAATGAGAAGCCCATGCACCACAATGAAGAGTAGCCCCCACTCACCACAACTAGAGAAAGCCCACGTGCAGCAACAAAGACCCAACACAGCCAAAAATAAATAAATAAATAAATAAATAAATAAATATATAAAAAAAGAAGAAAAAATATTAAAAACAGTAAGGGAAAAAAAAAGCAGCAAATAACATAAAGGGAATCTCCATAACACTACCAGCTGAAATACTTGTAGTAACCATCTTTGGAAGGTAGGCTTTTAGTCAGAATAGTAGCTTACCACACCTAGAGAAAGAACTTCTGACAAAGAAAAAACATGTTCTTCCAAAATTAATTTTGTCTTAAAATTTTAAGATGATTGCTTAAAATGTTACATTATTTGACAAGAAAATGATTATGTGATATATAATTATAAAGTTACTAGTGATTTAATATTATCACATATTAACAAATTACTTTTATGTTTCATACTTAGAAATTTCCTCTTATTATAAATATTTATGTTAACAGAATAAAAGGAAACTACGTGAAAAAGTACTTGTAAACTTCAAATCCAAGTCAAAATTTGGTCATTGGAGACTCTGCTTCCTTTCTGTATATGACAATGGCTATTGATTTTGTTTAACTAAAACACATTAAGATTAATTTATCTGATGTTCTTAGTGAGTAAATATTGATTATTATGACATGATAAGACATTTCTCTCTGTGTGTTTTTAAAAACACATTTGGCCTCATGAACTGGGGTAAGAGATTGGAAACAAAGGTATACTTTAACAGTGGCTCTTCCAAGAAAAACTGTAGGTTGTAAACCATTTACTGTGTTCCCAGCTGTCATTTCAGAACACAATTTTGTTAAACGGGAATTAAGGAATCACGAGGAATGCTCTAGACAGCTGGTACAACACTAGGCACAGTAGAGCCTCTGTCCTTGTTAACACCTGGGTCTTCTAGGAAATTTAAATAGAGCAATAAAAAACATAATCGTTTTAAGATTGAAAGAGTTAGTGAAGTTAGTGACCTAGTCCACATTTATTTATATAAATATTATGACAAGTTAGGAGCAGTTAGATGAGTTTCTCAGTGGCCTACATGTAGCAACCTCCTAGACCAGGCCAAACACTCTGACCCTTCTGGGGGATTCACTCCTGTCTCCATTCACATTATGTCAATGGTTTAATATATGTGGAAGATATATAAGAACCCATAAGTGGTTTAATTTATGTAGAAAAAGTTTACTTATTGATAGAATGAAAACACAGCCTTTATTCCCTGATTCCACACACACACATGCAAAATGAATAAACAAATAAGTAGAAAAAGAAGGAACAAAACAAAGAAAGACCCATCTGATTACACTGAGGAAGAAGGGGAAATAGTGATCAAATCAATAATATTAAATTCTAAAATGCCAAACACATCTCAGAGGGCTTGTTTTCATAGTTAATGATATTTGAGAATAACACATTTGCTTTTTGAAATTATTATTGGATTCATGGATCCCAACAGGCTGATGATGAGAGGCTATTTGAAACTGGAGTTCACACTTTTCTGCACATTGTTACACCGTCTTAGCCCTTCCTTCCCGCTGCTCTCTTGGTTACAACACTTGTGGCTGAGTTCTTATTTCCCCCTTCTTACTACTAATTCTATTGCAAAGGTAGCTTATTAAACTGCAATAAAATCATTATGGTTAACCATAAGATGAAACAGCTCTCCTTTCAAGGAACTGCAACCTACAGATAAACAAAATATTCAATAAGCATTAAGGTCATGGCAATTATGACTTACATTAGGTCTTACATTATGACTCTAACCAGTGCTCTTCTAACTGTGATGTGCTAGAATTCCTCTTGGAAATTGTTAGGAAATAATTATGTTTAAAAAAGGGAAAAAAAAGAGGCAGAAACACTATAATATGTGGTATTTGCTAAATAACTCTGAAAATAAGCTTTAGATTCAGATTATATATACATAATGTAACATTTATTTGAAATATACTATATGCATTTATTGTTATATATGCTAGATATATCTATAATTATATGCAATATATTGTATCTATCTACCTATCCATCTATCATCTATCTACCTAGTGTTGCACATAAATACTTTCTGTTTAAAAACTAAAGAAAACCTCCACCTAATTTTACAGAATTTAAGTTAAAAACCGTAAAAAAAATTAAAATATCAAGAACAAAAAGTTTTACAGAATGTAAAATAGTCAAAATAACTGTAAAGACATGTTTGAAATATCTTAACATTTTGTCATATTCATTAGTTTATTTTACTTTACCAAGTGATAAAATGATCTATTTCAAGGAGTTATTGAAAGTATCTAAAATAGGCAAATATTACATTATTTGCTTGGTACTTACTTCTACTTCTGCTGTGTAAAAGCCTGGCTTACTTTCCTACGGTTAGAGATGCTTATTTCCCTTGGGGTCACTATGCTGGAAATGAGTTCCATATTCATGGTCTGAAAACTTCAGCCACACTGATTTTCATATATCCTGAGGCTGCAAACACCTCATGACTGCTGGCTGCATTCTTCAGTCAAAGCGATGATATTTACTGTCGCTACTGCCTGGCACCATCAAGGTCAGTGAGCATGGAAGCTGTCCATATCCAACCTGAAAATCACCTGTAGAGCCAGGGTAGATCTCCTTATTCCATGCATGTACAGCTCAAGCTATGTGTTAGAACATCAGTTATAAACTATTAATATTGGTTATACTGTTAACCTGTGGGCTTTCTCCTTTAGCATCGCTATTATGAGGGTAAAGTTAATGACTATTGGTCACTGCTATTTGTACAGCATCATTTTGGTGTCAACTAGACTATCTAGCCACTTAATAATATACAGAGAAAAGAGAATATGAGAATTCATATATTAAAAGAATTATTCAACATACATGATTTGAAAGTTACCTTAACAAAATTCTCAGATTGTTTTCATGGTATATTTCAGAAAATATATTTCTGAATGTATTAATTTACCAGATGTTTTTAATTTTTTTTTTTTTTTTTTTTAGCTACATTTGGGAATACTAGACAAAGAGTCAGGAAACGTGATTTCTAATTCTGTTTTGCCATCAGCTAGTTACAGCAGCTTGAGCAATTAGCCTCTATGGGTTCAGCTTTCTCATTATAAAATGGAATAAGTTGAATAGATCAGTGGTTTTCAATCTGCGTTTTGAGACTCGATGGGTGTGAATTCTGTCCTTAGGGGCTGGTGTGGAGAGAGAGAGGCTAGGACAGCTAAACCAGCAGGGCTCTGGGCTCCCTGTCCTGCTCAGTAAGAGCACAACTGCTTTTCACTGCTTTATTTGTTTACACACCCTAGGGAAATGTGTTTGTATAAGAGTTTCTTATTTACAATTAACAAACAAAAATCTTTAAAACAACTGAGCCAAATAATCTAATGTTTAAGACAGTTTCGAGCAATAAAAGATGTAAAATGCTATGGGCTTTCTAATGTGCTTGAAAACTGAGTATGAGAAAAGGAATTACGTATCATCCTTCTGCAATATATTTTAGAAAAATCCTGATGGGGCAAAATGATTTTTAGTTCATGGTGTGCTTGTATTATTGCCATTTGACTTTCAGACCAAAAAGTAATTGTCCCAAACATCTAAAGTACCTGTAGCAGAATTGCATTCATATTCTGACACCTTTATGTTGGTGACAGTCCCTCAGAAGTTTATGTTTTTTGTATTCCTAAGTATTATCTATGCCCTGAGGATAAAGTTTTGTGTAATAGATTATATCTCCAGTTGTCAAATTGAGTCAGTATGGAAAGCAGTATTGAAGATATAAGAATGTGCTGGAACAGTACACCTCAATGGCAGGTAAACTCTTTTCCCATCATAGCTATGTTATCAGTGACAAATAAAATTCTGGTGCTGGTAGCCTAAGCTCTTTTATTCTAGTTTTAAACTCTTTCTTTAAAAACAAACAAAAAAAACTGTTAAAAGTAGGGGAACCCTTTGGAAAGGATCACGAATGGTTTATGAAGGTAGGACATGCAATAAGAGAGCTACATTATCACAAATGGATTGCTAATAGAGACTACAGATCCAAAATAGCAGAGTAGACAAACAGCTGAGATTATTTTGAAGAATATAATGTGAATTTTATGAGTAGATTGACTAGAATATAGAAATAAAAGTGGAAATTTGCACTTAATGTCATTTTCTCATTTAGAATAGGCACTAAAATGCTAATTTGCTCTTTTATCACTAGCAAAAAATATCTTTACATGAAAACAGTGACTAAATTTCTTAGCGGCTTATATTTCTTTTAGAAAGTGTTTTAAAAGGTCAATGTAGTTTCATTTATACTCTATTAATATCCACATCTAATGTGTGGCTTTTCATATTCTTCACATATTTATATTAGATTTTCCCAAGTTAAAGAAATTGTGTTTTTCTAAAACAGTTCTGCCTTGAAACTATCACTCAATTTAACATATATTTTCATTGCTTTATTTCAGAATATGTTCAAGCAGATTCAACATTTATAACTTTTAATAGAAATTGTTTTTAAATATTACATTAACTTTCTGTCAGAATAATACATATTATTTCATTTTAGATTTAAAGAACCAAGATAAATCATTTTCTCCAGCTGAAAGAAATAATGTTAACATAGTTTTGCTTGTTTGTTTTTAAGAATAAAGATTACCGTATTTATGTCTAACCCTGAGTATCACTTTATCCAGTAATGTCTAAGTCTTATGTCTAAGGTTAATTCTATAAGTCTTTAAAGATTAAACTAAGTACTTAAAATAATATTAAAAGGAAACAGACAATAAGTCAATAGGCAGAGCCCTTTATTCTTACAAGAACTGAATTCATTATGGATTTTCAATTTTTTTTCATTTTATTAGTGAAAAAATAAATCTTTGTCCTTCTTCCTAGGATCATATGAGTAATGAATTAGAAAAAGACAATATAAATGTTTTTTAAATTTTTATTCTTTTAGTGTGTATCTAAATTTTCAGGAATCAAAAAGTAACTTTCATAAAGTAAGATGAATTTTGTGGTTAAGACTGAATTAAATATAATTACGTCTATATGTAAACCCTTCATAATGGAATCAGTCTAATGTTTCTTACATTGGGATTTTCAATCCTCATTTATAGGACTAGTTTTAGTTGATTGTTAGGAAGGGCTATTTAAAGGAATTCTAAAATATAATTTTTCTTGTTAGGAAAATGAGATGACTGAATATCTAGAAATTATAAATAAAATATTTTCTGGACTATATATTAGCAATTAATATCATATATATTCCATGTTTTAACATCCATTCTTTCAGTCAAATATAAGATAGTATTCCAGATAGTGATAATTGGTGGACAAAATAGATTAGACTTTATATTTTACAAGTTAGAAAAATACACAATAAAATAAGTAAGTTATTTTAAAATATGGTAAGTACCAAGCATAAGATGGAACATGTATGTAACTAGTATACATTAAAAGTGTCATAAACAATAAAACAGTAATTGTGAGAAAGGTAAGTATACTGGAGGAAATGATCAAAGCTTCAGGTAGAATGTGGCATTTATTTTGACCTGGAGGGAGGAATCAAATTTCAGAAGTTGGGGGAGAGGTCACAGGAAGTAAGTAAAAATATTCCAGATGGAAGAATGCCAAAGAAGCAGGAATCGAATGCACAGGAGTAGTTTAGATTACCTGGAAAGGTCATGGGTAAGAGAACACTTTAGCTAAAAGTTACTGGTATCTGCCTGTGAGTCAGATATAATATGAAGTCCTATCCTAAGGACTCATTTAAGGACTCCACCCTCATCAGTCAGGTACCATTATTTCTGATGTTCCTTGAGATTAAGTAGTAGGCTTATTATTATTTAGCTAATAATTCATGGAGCTTGATTTTAAATCCTGGCTGTCTCTCATCAAATCCCTGCAATCTTACATATTGCAGGAAATCCTCAAGCTTTTTTTCTAAAAGGAGTTTTTCTTCTTCCCCAGTTGAAGGATATGTTTCACTAGGGATGGACTTTTAGGTTGGCAATTAATTTCTCTCAGTCCATTAGCATATTGTTCTACTGGGTTCTTGTTTCCACTGTTGGTATGTAAATTGTCAGACCTGATGTCCCTTTCAAAGTAAGTGTCTTTGTTCTTTGGCTGCTTTTAAGATTTACTCTATGTCTTTCATTATCAGCAGTTTTACCCTAGATAGTGTTTTCTTTGTGCTTAATCCAGCATAGGTCTGGAGATCTTTCTAAATCTGTGGTTACTGTCTTTTGTTATCTTTGGACAATTCTCAGGCAGTAATTTTTTCAAATATTACTCTTATCCAATTTCTCTTCTCTCTCTTTAATATTTCAATTCTTTTTATTATTTCCCATATTTGACAGGTTTGTTTGTTTTTTTCTGAATTCTTTATTCTTTTGTCTTTATGTACTTCAGTCTGGATATTTACTACTCATCCTCTACTAAGATTTTATTAAAATAATGGAATAAATGATTAAATTTCAATTATTATTATTTCCAAATCACAGTATTTTTTTGACTTTTTTATAGCAGGTTTCTAGTGAAATTCTCTATTTTGCCTTCTATATTCTCACATATATTAATCATAGTCATTTTAAAATATCCAATAACACAATATCTGAATAATCTGTTCCTACTGTCTGATTTTCTCTTGAATTTTGGTCATCAGCTAACCAAGGGTTGGTGAGGTTAATCGGGGTTTATCGATTATAGAACAGGCTCCTCTAGGGGGGTATGAAGCACCGCCAAGTCCTTTGAGTTTTAGGCTATTGCTAGTAGTACTCTGGCGAATAGTCTTGTTTTATGACTACCTGGGTTTACGGCTAAGCATAGTGGGGTATCTAATCCCAGTTTGGGTCTTAGTTGTCGTGCAGTAGATTGTATTAAAGTCACTTTCGTGGTTTAGCTTAATTTTAACTATGGCTTTTTACGGTTTAGTCAAGGCTTGACTTTATTTTGTATAACTCTTTAACACTCCTTACGCCGTATGCCTATTAGCTTGGGTCAATCGTATGACCGCGGTGGCTGGCACGAAATTTACCAACCCTAATCAACATGACTTAGTCAAACTTTCGTTCATGGCTTAATTTTTATCACTGCTGTGTCCCGTGGGGGTGTGGCTAAGCAAGGTGTTGTGAGCTGCTGGTGTGGCGTGCTTGATACCTGCTCCTTTTGATCTTTGTGATTTGGAGGGCATTTTCACTGGGGTGTAGATACTTGCATGTGTAAATCTGTTGGGAGCTAATAGGAAGGCTGGGACCAAACCTTTATGTTGGTGGGACTAGTGGGTCCATCTAGACATCTTCAGTGTCTTGCTTTATTAAAAATTTAAGCTACACTAACCCAATTACATATGAAAAACGTTCGTACAATTGTGTCATGAGGCTTGTGTCAGATTTAGTATTGATTTTTTGAAAAAATGCCTTGCAAATCTAGAGAGCAAGCTGTCAAGGGGGGTGGTGAGTATCTAAGAAGACGATTAGTATTAAATGGGGTGGGAGAGAAAGCTCCCCACGAGACAGAGGATTTCGACTTTGGAAAAAGCTGGAACTAGCGCAGGTGCCTCGAGTTATGACCCTGAGAATGGCAACTAGAGGCCTTGGAAAGACCACGGAGTAGCGCGGCTTACGATGAATGAGCCTGAGATACAATAATAGTGAATCCCTGCCGAGCGGGTTGCTGGTTTCACGCGGCATGGTGATTAAGCTCGTGATCTGATCCGAGAGTTCATAGTGTTAAAGGACTAGAACTGATTTAAGGGTATGTCTTATGTACGACCAATAATTTTATGTAATATGTAAAATTAATAGAATTTAATACGAGCTTTAACTGATCGTGGTGAAAATAATTGAATGCACTATTATACATAGCATGTATATGTACATACCTACAGGGAGAACGCTATTGTTAGCATAGGGAGTACATTAACATGGTTCAGGACATGAAAAATGTAATTGAATGGGTTATTTTTAATACTGACATAGTACTTTGGTTTTATGTTTATTTACAATGAAGCATTATTTCAAGGAATAGTTTATGTAGAATTTCAGCTTTGGGTACTGATGGTGAGGTTTTAGTGCTTCTTCCTTGAGTCTTAGGGAGGTGTGACTTTCTCCTTTTCCGGTTTACAAGGCCGGGGTATTCGTTATACTACAAAGACTCTTCATTTTAAGAGCTTGTTCTCGATAAGGCTGGCTGCTGGTATTAGGATTAGGATTAAAAGAAAATACAGGATGGTTGCTAGTTGGCCCACAGTTACATATGGGTGCTCCACGGGTTGGCCTCCGATTCATGTTAGGACTAGTAGGTCTACGATTAGTGTTCAGAACAGGAATTGGCTGAATGGTCGGAATATCATGCTTCGTTGCTTGGCTGTGTGGAGTATTGGGATGAATATAAGGATTAGGATGGAGAGTAGTAGGGCTAGGACGCCTCCCAGTTTATTGGGGACGGATCGTAGGATGGCGTATGCGAATAGGAAATATCACTCTGGTTTAATGTGTGCTGGAGTGCTTAGTGGGTTTGCTGGGGTATAGTTATCAGGGTCTCCTAGTAGATCGGGTGCGAATAGGGTTAGTGTAAGTAGAGACAGAATTAGTAGTAGGGCGCCTAAGGTGTCTTTAATTGTGTAGTAGGGGTGAAATGGGATTTTATCTATGTTGGAGGGGATTCCTGTGGGGTTGTTGGATCCTGTTTCGTGAAGAAATAGGAGGTGGACTATTGCTAGTGTTAGGATAATAAAGGGGAGGATGAAGTGGAAAGCGAAGAAGCGTGTTAGTGTTGCTTTATCTATGGAAAAACCGCCTCAAATTCATTCTACTAGGGTGGTGCCGATGTAGGGAATTGCTGATAGAAGGTTTGTAATGACGGTTGCAGCTCAGAATGATATTTGTCCTCAGGGCAGTACGTAACCTACGAATGCGGTGGCTATTACTGTGATTAGAAGTATTACTCCGACATTTCATGTTTCTTGGAAGATGTAGGAGCCGTAGTACAGGCCATGTCCTATATGAGCGTAAAGGCAAATGAAGAATAGGGAGGCTCCGTTTGCGTGTAGATATCGGATAATCCAACCATAATTGACGTCTCGGCAGATGTGTGTGATTGATGAGAAGGCAGTTGTTGTATCTGGTGTGTAGTGTATTGCTAGGAATAAGCCTGTTAGGATTTGTATGATCAGGCAGAGTCCAAGTAGAGAACCAAAGTTTCATCATGAGGAGATGTTTGATGGGGTGGGGAGGTCAATGAATGTATTGTTGATGATTTTTATTAATGGGTGTGTCTTTCGAATGTTGGTCATTAGTGTTCTTGTAGTTGAATAACAACGATGATTTTTCATGTCATTGGTCATGGTTTGAGTCCATGTGAGAATGACGATAATGTATTTTGTTTTTGTCTTGAGTATTATATTTGTAATTAGTTTTGTAGGGGTTTCTTCAAAGCCTTCGCCTATTTATGGGGGCTTGGGGTTAATTGTGGGCGGTGGTGTGGGGTGTGGAATTGTTTTGAGTTTTGGTGGTTCGTTTTTGGGCTTAATGGTGTTTTTAATTTATTTAGGGGGGATGTTGGTTGTGTTTGGTTATACTACGGCCATGGCTACTGAGCAGTATCCTGAGGTTTGAGTTTCCAATAAGGTTGTGCTAGGGGGATTTCTTCTGGGGTTAGTGGTTGAGTTTTTGGCAGTGGCTTATGTATTGAAGGGTGGAGAGGTGGAGGTCGTGTTTGGATTTAATGGATTGGGGGATTGGGTTGTTTGTGATGCAGGGGATTTTGGGCTTTCTGGGGGTGAGGCAGTAGGGGTTGCTGCGTTGTATAGTTATGGTGTTTGGTTGATAATTGTTACGGGGTGGTCACTGTTTATTGGTGTTGTGGTTATTATGGAGATTACTCGGGGTAATTAAATAGGAGCATGAAGAGAGTAATGGTGATGAGGAAAGATAGGAAGTACAGTTTAATGAGGCCCTGTTGGTTTGAGGTCAGCATAGAGGCTTTCAGTTGGATGAGGGCTGTGGTTTTTGGTAAAATGGTTTCTAGTCATGTTATATCTAGTAAAGAGGTGGCTAGTTTTTGGCTTATTATCAGGTTCAGGCTAGGGGGTAGGCGGTGTATGATTGTGGGGAAATATCCTAGTAAGAGGGAGAATTTGGTGAGGTTTGAGGGGAGACTATATTTTAGGGGGATTGGGTGATTTATGATACAGGGGATTTTGGGTTTTTTGGGGGGGAGGCAGTAGGGGTTGCTGCGTTGTATAGTTATGGTGTTTGGTTGATAATTGTTACGGGGTGGTCACTGTTTATTGGTGTTGTGGTTATTATGGAGATTACTCGGGGTAATTAAATAGGAGCATGAAGAGAGTAATGGTGATGAGGAAAGATAGGAAGTACAGTTTAATGAGGCCCTGTTGGTTTGAGGTCAGCATAGAGGCTTTCAGTTGGATGAGGGCTGTGGTTTTTGGTAAAATGGTTTCTAGTCATGTTATATCTAGTAAAGAGGTGGCTAGTTTTTGGCTTATTATCAGGTTCAGGCTAGGGGGTAGGCGGTGTATGATTGTGGGGAAATATCCTAGTAAGAGGGAGAATTTGGTGGGGTTTGAGGGGAGGTTATATTTTAGGTTTTGTGTGTTGAGGTTAACTTCAAATGCGATAATGAAGCCTAGGGTTGTTATTGTAAGGGCGGTTAGTTTTAGGTATAGGGGCATGGTTATTAGGGGGGTGGTTATGGGGGGAATACCGTTGGATAGAATGAAGCCGGCGAAAATGCTCCCGAGTATTAAGCGTTTGATGGGGTTGATTAGTGAGGGGTTGTTTTCATTAATGGTAATGTGGGGAGGGAATCGGGGTTGTCCTAGTAGTGTGTAAAAGATGATGCGAGTGCTGTAAACAGCTGTGAGGGAGGTAGCGGTTAATGTTAGTAATAGGGCTCAGGCGTTGGTATAAGATGAAGTGGCGGCTTCAATGATGGGGTCTTTGGAGTAAAATCCGGTGAGGAATGGTATTCCTGTTAGTGCAAGACAGCCAATGATGAGGGCTGTTGTAGTGAAAGGGAGGGCTTTGAATAGTCCTCCCATTTTTTGAATATCTTGTTCATTGTTTAGGCTGTGGATAATGGAGCCGGAGCATAGGAATAGTATAGTTTTGAAGAAAGCGTGTGTGCAGATATGCAGGAATGCTAGGTAGGGTTGGTTGAGGCCGATTGTTACTATTATTAAGCCTAGTTGACTGGAGGTGGAGAAGGCGATAATTTTTTTAATATCGTTTTGGGTGAGGGCGCAAATGGCTGTAAATAGGGTGGTAAGAGCGCCTAAAGATAGAGCTGCTGTTCGGGCGAGCTTGTTGTTTTCTATTAGGGGGTGGAAGCGGATAAGTAAGAAAATTCCTGCCACAACTATTGTGCTTGAATGGAGTAAAGCTGAAACGGGGGTGGGGCCTTCTATTGCTGAGGGGAGTCAGGGGTGTAGTCCAAATTGAGCTGATTTTCCAGCTGCGGCTAATACTAGTCCTATGAGGGGAAGGTTTGGGGAGTTTTGGTTAAGCACAAAGATTTGTTGTAGGTCCCATGTATTTATGTTGGAGAGGAATCATGCTATTGACGTGAGAAATCCGATATCCCCAATGCGGTTGTACAGGATTGCTTGGAGGGCGGCTGTATTTGCGTCCGTTCGTCCAAATCATCAGCCGATGAGTAGAAAAGATATAATTCCCACTCCTTCCCATCCGATGAAGAGTTGGGTTCATCCAAATCATCAGCCGATGAGTAGAAAAGATATAATTCCCACTCCTTCCCATCCGATGAAGAGTTGGAAGAGGTTGTTGGCGGTAACAAGGATTAGTATAGTGATGAGGAAGAGGAGTAAGTATTTAAAGAACAGGTTGATGTGGGGGTCGGAGTGTATATATCACGTTGAGAACTCTATGATGGATCATGTAATAAATAGTGCTACGGGCATAAATATGAGCGAAAAGTAATCTATCTTGAAGCTGAGTGTTAGTTTGAGGGTTTGAATAGTGATTCAGTGTCAATTTGAGATAAGTATTTCTTGGTTTGTGTGAAGGTATATTGTTATTGGGACTAGGCTAGTGAGGAAAACGCAGGAAATGATGTTTTTTACATAGGTTTGGTACTTGTTGCTTTTGTGGAGGTTCGTGTTGGGTGTGACGATTGGGACGGTTAGGATTAGTAGTGTGAGTAGGGTGAAGGAGGTAAATAGGTTTATTACTTTTATTTGGAGTTGCACCAATTTTTTGGCTCCTAAGGCCAATGGATAACTTCCATCCTTTAAAAGTTCGAAAAAGCCATATTGTTAGGTATGGGAGCATGAGTTAGCAGTTCTTGCAGTACTTTTTCGGTAAATAAGAAGTTTTAGTCTTCTATTACTGGCTTCACAAGCTAGTGTTTTTTTTAAACTATATTTACAATAGAGGGGACCCAGAATGATTTTAGGGTTTAATGACAGGAGTAGGAGGGGGATGATATGTAGAGCTATTAGGGTATGTTCTCGTGTGAAGGAGGGGTAAGGTTATTGATGTGATGTGTGTGTTTGCCGTGTTGTGTGGTAATTAGCATATATAGGGAATATAGGGCGGTAATTACGATGTTTGTTCCTATTAGGATGATGGTGAGATTTGATCATGAGAATATTGATATTACTACGAATAGTTCTCCGATTAGGTTGATTGTAGGGGGTAGGGCGAGGTTTGCTAGGCTTGCTAGTAGTCATCAGGTTGCTATTAATGGGAGGAAGATTTGTAGGCCTCGGGCTAAGATTATAGTTCGGCTGTGAATTCGTTCGTAGTTCGAATTTGCTAGGCAGAACAGTATGGATGAGGTGAGGCCGTGGGCAATTATTAGGGCGGTAGCCCCTATGTAGCTTCAGGGGGTCTGGATAAGAATGGCTGTGATAACGAGTGCTATGTGGCTGATTGAGGAGTATGCGATGAGTGATTTTAGGTCTGTTTGGCGTAGACAGATGGAGCTGGTTATAATTATGCCCCATAGTGAGAGCATGAGGAAGGGGTAGGCCATGTGTTCTGTGAGTGGGTTGAGTATGGGTGTAATTCGTAGTATACCATAACCACCGAGTTTTAATAGTACAGCTGCAAGTACTATAGAGCCTGCGATAGGGGCTTCCACATGTGCTTTAGGTAGTCATAAGTGTAGTCCGTAGAGGAGTATTTTTACTATAAAAGCTATTATACAGGCTAATCATATAAAGGTGTTGGACCAGGAGGTTGATAGGGGCTGAGTTCAGTATTGTATTAGGAGGAAGTTTAGGGTTCCTGTTGTGTTTTGTAGATAAGTTAGTGCTACTAATAAGGGAAGTGATCCGAGTAGTGTATAGAAGAGGAAATAATGTCCTGCATTAAGTCGTTCTGTTTGGTTGCCCCAGCGGGTAATAACGATAAGGGTTGGGGCTAGTGTAGCTTCAAATATGATATAGAATAAGATTAGTTCTGTGGCGGTGAATGTCATGATGAGGAATACCTGCAGTATGATTAACATTGTGATGTAGAGTTTTTTTCGGGTAAGTGGTTCTTTGAGGAGGTGTGATTGGCTTGCTATTAGTATCAGGGGAAGGAGTCATATGGTTAGGATTAGGAGGGGCGTGGAGAGGGAGTCGGAGAAGAATGTTAGAGAGTAGTTAAGATTGTTGTCGTTGGGTTGGGTGAGGAGGAGTAGGCTTGTAAAGCTGATTAATAGGCTGTGGGCTGTAGAGTTGATTCAGATTAGATTATTTTTTGATAATCAGGTTAGTGGTATTAGTATAATAGTGCGAAGACTAGAAGGATGATTGGGACTATGTTGGCTAGGGTGAAGTGTAAATTTAGCGCTGTGAGGGTTGTAAAGATAAATAGGGATAGTGCTATGCCTTCTAGGCAGAGCAGTGCGGATATTAGGTGGGATCGATATATTAGTAGGCCTACGAGGGATATGGAGAAGGCTATTATGACGTTTATGTGGATTAGGGACATTTGGTACTTGTGAGTTTGATCACAGTCCAGTGAGTCGAAATCACTTGTTTTATTTTAAACTAAGTACCATATTCGGCTCATTCTAGGCCTTCTTGGGTTCATTCGTAGGCCAGGCTAGCTGCTAATAAGGAGATTAGGAATAGGGCTATGATAAGTATTGTTTTTAGGTTACTTGTTTGGATTGCTCAGGGAAGGGGTAGTAGGAGAGCGATTTCTAAGTCTAAGAGAAGGAAAGTGATTGCAACTAGGAAAAATTTTATGGAAAAGGATAGGCGGGCAGATTGTATAGGGTCAAAGCCACATTCGTAGGGGCTTGTCTTTTCAGTGTATGCATTTAACTGGGGGAGTCAGAAGGCGATAAGTATTAATAGCAGGGCTAGTGTTGTGTTTGTTAGGAGTGTCAGTAGAAGGTTTATTGTTCTTTTTCGGAGTTTACCGAAACTAACTGATTGGAAGTCAGTTGTACTTGTTAATACTAAAAGGACTATGAACCTCATCAGTAGATTGATACGTAGAGGAATAGTCATACGACGTCTACGAAGTGTCAATATCAGGCTGCAGCTTCGAAACCGAAGTGGTGAGGTTAATTTTTTATTGAATACCAGACATTTTGTTATCAAATATTGAAAAATTTCCTCTAACGTTAACTTCCTCCAAAGAGCACTTCATTTCTCTGGCAGGACAACAGAGCACAGATTGATGACCTCAACTACAATGTTGAGTGGGGTTGTAGCATGATCTAAGCTGGGAGTTTTGCTGGATTGTTTTACTTCTAGACCTTGGGGTTTCAATGAAAGCCAGAAGTGTTTAGCAGGACCATTGCATCTTACAGGCCCTAAACTCCAGCCTCGACCTTTCCTGGAACACAAGGCTATTGAATCTTTGCTATTCACTTTAGCTGCTTTCTGCTTACATTGGGTAGTTTCACCCTAGGGAATAAATGTCTCCAAATGATTGCTCATCAACATTTGGGATCATTTGTTTGTTCTTCTCTTCATGGACCTCTCTCTTCAACAGAGTTGAATACATATATATATATATTCATTCCAGGGAACTTGTTGCAAGCTCCAGCTGCTTTTATTTACCTGAATTTAAGAAAGCAAATGTCCTCGCATTAAAAGCAAGGGCAAGAGTGATCTTACTTTAGTTTGCTTCCCTTCTCTCCAGAATTTAAGAGATGCAATTTGCTTTGGTTGTTCTTTTCAGAATTCAATCATTGTTCTATGTATTTTACTCAGTTTCTCTAGTTGTTTTTGGCAAAATGAGGTTTGGCAGGATTTTTTGTTGTTTGCTTGCTTGTTTGGTAAATAGCTTTTATTAATATAAGGACATTCCCGAAAAGTTCTCATTTGATGAGAATTTTATGAATGTGTGTTGAATTATATAATGGTTTTTCTGAATCTGAGATGATCAAACCATTTTTCCCTTCTTTAATAGAGTTTCTTCTATTGAAGCATACTTCTATTTCTGTAAGACAAAAACAAAAACAAATTACCTGCTCATAATAGAATAAATCTTGAAGACACTCTTAGATTCAATTACTTAAAATTATTTTTTCAATTTTACTTTTTTTGATCACATAAGATTGAGTGAGTTTGCATTTCTTGTTATATGCTTGCCAGATTTTGGTATCTAGGCTTTACTAGTCTCAAAATTTAAGTTGGGTAGTTCCCCTGCTTTCCTGTTTTCTTCACCTATATGACATAAGAGAAGAATTAAAGATTTGGAAGCAATTTTACTTCAGTCTGTGTAAGCATACTGTCAATCTCCCTTTTTGGTGCATTTAAAAATGTTTACTTATTTAGTAAGATTTTCCACTATTTCTTGATCAATGTTCCTAATTTATTATCTGAAATTTGTCCATATTGTCTAAGTTTGTGTTTGTGATCGATACATTGCTGGATTCTCTTTCTCCTCCTCTTTCACCTTTGTTTTCCTCGTCTGAAAATCTTTATCCTTCAGTAGGTGCATACAAAGAAGTAATGTAAAATAATGATAATAAATAGTAGTACTGAAAAATTGTTCATAAAAGAAATAATGAAAAGTAAATACTTTTAAATAATAAAATAAAAATAATGAAATAATGAAAATTGTTCATGCAGTAATTCCCCTACATATGAACCTTCAAGTTTCAAACTTTCAAAGATGCAAACATGCATGTCCAGTTGCATAAGTTAGTTCATGTGTCTGGCGTACTTTTTCAGGTGCGTGGATCCTCTACAAGTGGTTGTGCTTTTGTGTACTTTACTGTATACTTTACTGTGTAGAGGACAGTAGTACACTATCTTTATTTCATGCCCAGGATGTACAGAAGCAAGTGTAAAAGCAGCAGTGATGTAGCTGGTACTGTTAAGAAGTGCCAGCTGTTGTGATGTACTACTGTACTTTTCAAGGTACTGTACTGTAAGATTAAAAATGTTTTCTTTATTTTTGTGTTTGTTTTTTATGTATTATTTGTGTAAAAAGTATTATAAACTTATTACAGTACAGTGCTATATAGCTGACTGTGTTAGTTGGTTACCTAGGCTAACTTTGTTGGACTTAACGATCACACTCTCAGAACAGAACTCATTCGTATGTAGGGGGCTTACTATACAAAGAAATAATGTAGAGATGGATAATTCTGTTCAAGTGCAGTACTTCTTGTGTGTTGTACTTTGACCTTGTCAGATCTAGTCTGGCAAGCCTGGAAGGAATGGTTACTATTGATTAGTGGTGATTATTTGTCACTAGGCCAAGCATGTCATTACTAGGCCAAGCCAAATCATTACTGCATGCAATGCTCAAAATAAGCTTATGAAGTAGACATTATTGGTACTTTATGTGTAAAGGCACCTGAGGCTTAGATAACGTAAATAGTTTACTTAGATAAATTAAGTAGGTTATCAGATGCGTTAGGCAGAATTATAAAATGGCCCCAAGATCTCCACCTCCTAGTGAACATGTCCTGTAAAACCTACTCTCCTTGAGCATAAGTAAGACCTGTGAATATAGTGGGATAGTACTACCATTTATGTTACTTTACATGGAAAAAGAGATTTTACAGATGTAACTAAGGTCCCTAATCAGCTGACTTTGATTTACCAAATGTAAGATTATCTTGAGTGTGCCTGACCTAATTAGATGGGTCCTTAAAGGAGACAAGACACAGAAGCAGGTGCTCCCCTGTTGGCCTTGAAGGAACAAACCACCCCACTGTGCTTTGAGAAGATAAGGCCATGTGCCAAGGATGTGACACCATCTGGATCTGAGAGCAGTCCTTGCCTGGCAACTAGCAAGTGACAAGACCCAAGTCCTAGGGCCACAATGCAATAAATTTTACTGACAACCACTGTTTGGAAAAGGACCCCAAGCCTCAGATGAGATCATAACCCCAGTCAATACCTTGTTTTAGCCCGGTGAGACTTTAAGCAAAGGACTTGACTCACCTGTGTCTAGATACTGAACCACAGAAAATGTGAGATAGCAAATTTATGTTTAAAGCTGCTAAATATATGGTAATTTGCTACACAGAAATAGAAATTCAATACAACATACATGTCTGGATATTTAATAAGCCACAAAGCTGTTGTTCAAATGTCATCTCTCAGACTTCAAAATTTATATTCAGAATTATGCTAACCTTCTTACCTTTGTATATTTGTCACTTATCAAAAGAATTTAAAATATTTAGTTCATGACCTGAAAAACTAAACTACTACTACATAGTTACATGCAGAATATTTTATAGAGTGTGTAATATATGTAGTTATTGTATCTACCAAACTTGACCACTTTGTCTTTTGTCTCACTGGCTGTGTAGTTCACTGAGCTGGGTCTGTGTCATCTTTTATCAGCTTCTGTCTTTCCTGTCTCCTACTCACTATGTATTTCAAACTATGAATACTGTTTTATCTGAATTTGGCAGGAAGACAAATGTCTACTTTGCATGACGAGGTAAAAACAATGTGGCACCCACTTCACAAATTATGCAAACTTTTACTCATTTTAGTAAACATATTTAAATACATTTTACTCCTCAGGAAAAGTGACTCAAAATATTATTATATGATTATTGAATGCCAAGGTATTATGGCTTAAAAGTAGTGTGTCAGCTTTATTATTTTAAGTTACTGGAATTAATTAACTTTATAGTGTTGATTGGGAGAGTGTTTTCCACTAAGAATGCCTAAGTTCAGAATAATGCTTCTGAATCAAGTAAGCAACAGATGAACAGAAATACTTGAACTCTGGGTTAATTCTACTTAATATTCTGCTTTCTGCAACATTTATATTTATTCATGTTTAATATTAGAAAAATGTATATTTCCTTGATCACTTTGTTTCTGTTTCATACAGATTCCATCATATCTGGAGATCACTGCTTTGGTACCTGACACTTTAGTGATAATTAGATCGTTAAATGCGTGGTAATTTTCTACTCATTATTAAATCATCAAGAATACCAATAAAAAATATATGGCTTTAATGGCAAATAAATTTGTTTGGCTTTTTGGCTCACTCACTGAATTTGTTTCAAATTACTACTGATACGTCAAAATAAAAACCAACAGTATACTCATGCATTTGTCTTAACAGAAACAATTGACACCCCTTTGAATGTGAATTGTCAGAAATAACTAAAGGGCACCTCACATGGTCCACAAGTTTCAGACATCCATCATGCATCCTGATCTGCCCTCCTATCTATCACTAGGTTGGGTCATGCCCCCCCCCATTCACTACAGCAGATGCTTAGTCATGCCTGTTATAGAATTGCTTCCATCTCAAATAGCATATGCATTAAACAAAATATGATCATTACCTTCAATTTTCATGTAAGTCCTCTTTGTAACGCTTACACAAAAGAGAAGGAAAAAGAAATAAGATAAATGCAATCAATGAAAACTTTCTGAATATTGCCAAACTCATTGAGGAAGTTAACAACGATAGAGGCAGAACATAGGAAAAAATTGCTGCTGAAATCCAGCAGACCATAAGTACTGAGAGTGAGAACTCTGAGTGGAGAATGAACACATGTTCAGCAGTAAAATCTGGTCTTGGTATGGCCACTCTCATCCCTCTGCTTTGCACAAGCAGGTGAAAACTAAAGCTGGGACCTCAGTGGAGCTACTCACACATTTGGATTATTGTAACCTAAATGCATCTACATTGAGCATGAATGTATGTGTTTCTCTGGTGAAAAAAGTTATTTGACTGGAATGTTTGAACTTTATGAAATTTCCGTCTACCTATAGTAAAGGTATAGAATATTTGTGAAGTCTGTTTTGTGTACTAACTTCATATTTTACATTATTTTTCCTATCATTGTTTTCATCGTTCAATCAACAGGTATTAAGCGTCCACTGGTGCCAGGCCTTCTCAAGGTACTGGAATGTAGTACACCAGAACATGTTTTCCCATCTCAGAGAGCTCCTGCTCTTGTGTGTTCACAGAGCTATGTAGACTCAACTCCATTCCCAAGTGAAAAGTTGGGCTGGCATCACTTGACACAGCTCTGTCCAGTAGAAATGTAACAAAATCTATGTATGTTCAGTAAATTTTCTAGCAGCCACATTAAAAAAAAAGGTCAAAGAAACAGATGAAATTAATTTTAATAATACAATCATGTGTTTAACTTTTTATATCCAAATTATTACCATTACAACATGTAATAAAATTATTAGTGAGATACTTTATATTCTTTTTTAATATTACATTTTCCAAATCCAGTGTGTATTTTATACTTACAGCCTCATTTGGGACCAGGCACATTTCAATGCTCTATAACCACAGGTGGCCAGTGGCTACTGGTACTGAACAGAGAAGATCAAGATAACACCTAATATTGATGTTAGAATTTTTCGTATTTCTAACTCTAGAATCGCTAAACCTCAGAGCCCAAATTCTAACTTTTTGAAAAGAGCTCTAGTCTTCAAAATTATTTTTAATGTATAAATTACTGTCCCACCATAATTTGAGATGTCTTTTGGGTTGTTTTTCTATTTACCCAATCAGGAAAAACAATTCTGCTTCCAGTATTTTGAATATTGTTATAGACCAATTCTTTTCTTCAGAAAAATAATATGCAAAGTTTTACAATTTCAATAAATGAAAATACTACACTTACATAAGTTAATTATTTGTAAGTAATATCACAAAGCTGTCAGAAGTTTTAGTTTGTTGTAGTTATTTTTTTAACTCATGAGCTAGTTGCCAAGTACTACATTTAGTTATTTAGTTTTACACAATCACTAGTCTTCATATTACTAATACACTACTTTTATATTAACATTTAACAAGACCAATAGCTCTGTATTGTGAGCTTGACACATAAATATTAATTTTTATTGAATTAGATACCAAAGAATACTGTTCACATAGTTTTTAACTGCGGTAATTTTTGACAAGTATTGACATTTTATAAAAATTGAAAAAAACCATAAATTGACAGAGATCAAAATAAACATGAGTAATAAGAAATGACCTAAAGGTTGTATAATATTCATATTCCCTTAGAACTACCAATGCGTGTGCCTTTCTGGTTGGGAAGGATATTTTTGTGAACAAGAATTCAATGACTGCAAAAAGAATCCCTGTAAGAACAATTCCACCTGTACTGACCTTGACAATGGCTATCGGTGAGTAATATATTCATTGTTTCTTTACAAAATTACTTGGAATTCATGATGTCTTTGGGATATATCCAGACATTGTTTTCACTTTACATCAATTAATTAAAATAATGATACTAAGATAAAGAGCCATTTCCTGAAAAGATAGTGTCACGTTCATTTAAAATTTGCAAATACCAAAGTGCAGATGTCCAGTCAAAAAAGGAATAAACAAATTTTAACTTGGAAATGCAATGTCCAGATGTGGCTCATCTTACGAATGCCCTTACTTCTTCAAAGCACTCTTTTGCCATTTCAGCATTGTTTCGGGTCATTCCATGCAAAATCAGTGCCACAATAAGTGTGCTTAGTGGGTCTATTAAATTAAATTCAACTTATTTCCTATAAATTAATCATGAGTTTGGATTATTTTAGTCAAATTATTGGTAAATTTTACAACATTTACTATCCATATTTTCCATACTACAATTGTATTATTCATTGATTTTTAGATGAGAAGTTTGAAGAAACTAAATAGAAATTCTGAGTAGCCACTGCTATTATTCCAAAACTTTAATAACCAAATAAATAGTTGTAAATAGTTTTTAGCTTTTGACTTCTTTGGTGTGTGAACTAGGTCCCTTAAGTAGATGCAAAATCAGGTGTACTGTAACTAGAAAGTTTTTCTTATCACACAAGCAGAATAATTGAATACAAATATAGTTATATAATTATTTTTCCAGGGATAAATCAAAATGGTTTCAGGATGTCCTCTAAAATAACTCATAAACTCTCTTTTGTCTTGTGATTAAAATTGAGAATTCTGAATCATCTCAAGCACGTAAGAGTTTTTGCAAATGTTCTTCATGTTTAGTGACTGAAATGGGAAGTAAGACTTAGACTAGTTCAACAGTAGGCACTTTATTTCATTATAAGGGAATTCTGAAATAGCTGGCATTTCAATGGCCATAAGAAAAATAATGAATAACTTCCGTAATATAGGAAAACTCCCAATGACAATAGTTGACATTAGTTTAAAATATACAAAAATGTAAAAACCCAGAGTTATTTTTGTGATATTCTCAATTATCAAAATTGATATATTATCACAAATTAATATTTACTGCCTATCCATCTATGTATTGGGAGAAAGAATCAACTTTTGTTAGGCTATGGAAAAAAACTTTTCATAATTATCCATTTATTTTATTTTTCTTAAATAGCTCTATTAATTATAACCTACAATATATAATATGAATTTTCCAGGATATTTTTCAGACTCTGAGATATCCTTTTAAACATTCAGCTCTCTCTTAAGTTTCTGAAGATAATTAGTTTATGCATTTGTGTATGTGTATGTGATACGTAATTTTGGGATGGCTTAAGAAAGTGGGATTTAGGCCTGGATGGGATATTGTCAGGAGTTGGGAAGCATTCTGTGATTGGGTTTATAATGAATCTCATGTAGAAGGATGGAAAACTAGACAGAGGGGGAAACCAACATGTTTACAGAGGCAACAATCCTTCATAATAGCCATTTTAGGGGAAGGTTTGCCATTCTGGTGGTTTAGATAATGTTCATGTTTTTGTTTGTGTTTAGATATGTTTGTGGGGTAAGCTTATATTTGTTATGATTCATCAGGGTCACAGAGTAGCCTTATCTCACTTTGATGTTCTTTGAAATTGTCTATTGAAATGTTCAACAGGAGAACAGCAACATGTAGCTGTTAACCTAGCTTCTAGTTCCTGGCCAGCTCCTGGGGATTCTGGATTTAGTTGCTGCTTTCTCTTTGCCAAAATATACTCTCATTGATATGTGGAGGGGGGGCTGGAAATATGTCTGTGTGCATGTGAAATATATCACTTATTTGTATAAAATATGTTATTCTCATAACGTCAATCAAACAGAATGAGAAGACACAAGTATTAATTTATTATCCAGCATGATAGTACTTTTATTTAGATTAAAACACTGCCATTTGATTAAGAGGCCTTAAAGATCTAAAACAAAACAAGCAACAAAGTCTAGAAGGCTTAATTAAAATACGCTTTATTTTAATATTCATGAGACATAATCAGTCTTTCTAGAAACTCTGACACCACTAGTTGTGAACTCTTAATGACTTAAATTTATAAACGTGTCAAAAGAGTTTGCCTCTTAAATTAACACAAACACTCTTAGTCACTTTATCATGCTTCAGATTTTTCAAAGATTACTGATTGTATTTCCAAGATGTAGGGTTGCATTTTTCTCTTGGTATAAAAATAGAAGTCCAGCTGAAGTAAGCTTTCTGACTGTGCTTCTTCTTTGTGATTTTAAACATGAAAATGTATTAATACAAATGTTCATGTTATATTAACATTGGCTTTATTAGCTTGTAAGGGGAAGAAAACATTCAATAAATACACTATCAATGAGGTGATCATAATTAGTATATGTGTTATATATAAATATGATGACTCACTATTTAGGAATTACCAAGTTATCTTTTGTATAATTTATTGAGGTATGCAATTCACCCTTTTAATGTGTACAATTCAGGAGTTTTTAGTATATTCAAAGAAAAGTGAAAGGATTACCACAATCTTATTTTAGAACATTTTCGTCACCCCAAAAGAAACCCATACCTATTAGCAGTCCTTCTTCATCTTTCCCCTCCCCCCTAGGACCTGAAAATGACTAATCTGTTTTCTGTCTGTATGGATTTGCCTGTTCTGAACATTTCATACAAATAGAATCATGCAGTATGTGGTCTTTTGTGACTTTGTGGTCTTTCATCACTTAGCATAATGTTTTCAAGGTTTACGTCACAGTACTTCTTTCCTTTTTATAGTCAATAATATTACATCATAAGGTTATAATACATTTGTTTATCTATTCTTCACTTGATAGACATTTAGGCTGTCTACTTTTTGACTAGTATTCCCAAGTATTGTATGCACATATATTTCCAATTCTTTGAGTGTATAACTAGCATTAGAATTGTTGGATTATGTGATAACTTTATGTTCAACTTTTAGAGGAAAGTTCCGAACACATGTCTAAGTGAATGCACTATTTTACAATCCCACCAGCAATGTGTGAGGACGTCAGTTTCTCCACATTCTTGTCAGTACTTGCTAATGTCTTTTAATTTCTGATTCTAGTCATTTGAATCTTCTCTATTTTTCTCCTGGTCAATCTAGTTCAATGTCTTTTGACAGAACAAACTTTGAATTTCATTGTTTTTATATGTTTTTTTTTATTCTCTATTTCATTAATCTCATCATTTCCTTCTTCTGGCTCTGGGTTTAGTTTTATTTTTCCAGGTGGATGGTTTCATTATTGATTTAAAAATCTGTACTTTTTAAATACCAGTATTTACAAATATAAATTTTGCTCTAAGCACTGCTTTAGCTGCACCTTATAATTTTTTGGTGTTTTGTGTGTTTATTTTTATTCATCTCAGAATATTTTCTAATTTCCCATGTGATTTCTTCTTCAGCTCAGTGATTATTTAGGAATGTGACATTTAATTTCCACATTATTTGTGAATTCCTCAGATTTCCTTCTGATTTTAACTTCTACTTTGATTTTATTGTGGTCAGAAAACATACTTTATAAGAGTTTTCCTGAAGCTTGTTTTATGACCTAACACATGGTCTATAATGGAGAATGTTCTATACCTACTTGTGAAGAACTTGTATTCTGCTGTGGTTGGGTAGATGTTACATAGTCTGTCTTTTAATCCTGGTTGGTTTATAATGTTGATCGAGTCCTCTATATCCTTGTTGTCTCCTGCCAATTTGTTCTATTCATTATAGAAATAGGATATTGAAGTTTACAATTACTATCATTGAATTGTTTATTTACCCTTTCAATCCGTTACTTTTTGTTTCATTTAACTGGGACTCTGCTTTCAGTTGTGTACATGATAGTAATTGTTAGATCTTACAGATAGATATAAATATTTTTAATTATAAAATGTTCTTGTCTCAAGTAACATGTTTTTGTCTTAAAGTCTACTTTGCCTGATATTATTATAGTTGACTCAGCTGTCTTTTGATTATAGATTGCATAGTGTGCATTTTCCTATCCTTAATCTATTTGTGACTTTGAATATAAAGTTTTTCTCTTGTAGTTAGCACACAATTAGACTATTTTCTAAAATTCACTCTGCCATTCTCTACCTTTTAGTAGCATTATAAACTCAATTTTAATTTAATGTGAATACTGATAAAATAAGGTAAAAATATGCTATCTTCCTATTTTTTTAGGTCTTTTTGTTCCTCTGCTTCTTCACCATTGCCTTCTTTTGTGCTAGATATTTTCTGGTGTTACACTTTAATTTCCTTTTTACTTTTAGTATGTATTTTTACTTATTTTCTTAGTGGTTATCTTATCAATTACAGTTAACTTCTTAACTTAAAACAGTCAACATAATATTGACACCAACTTAATCTCAATAGCATACAAAAACTTGGCTCCACTATTGCTCCATTTCCTCCCACCTACCTTAGGCTTTTATAAATTATAAATCCATCAATGCAATTTTGTAATTATTGCTTTATTCACTGTCTTTTAAATGAGATAGGAGAAGACAAGAGTAATAAGCAAAAAATACATTTATGCTGTCTTTAATATTTACCTATATATTCACTATAACTGGTGCTCTTTGTGTGTGTGGATTCAAGTTACTGTTTAGTGTCTTTTCCTTTTAGCTTAAAGAACTCCCTTTACTATTTTGTATAGGGCAGTATGTTACTGATGAATACTCTCAGTTTTGTTTTGTTTTTTTAAATAGACTATGTAGTCCTGGAAAGAGCAGCAGTAGCCCCTTGGATCCCTCTGATGCTGTGAGGGACTGGGACCCCAGTGGCTCCACAGGATGGCACAGCCTTTATTTTTATTTTTAAAAAATATTTATTTATTTATTATTTATTTATTTTGACTGGCCCAGTTCTTAGTTGCAGCATGTGGGATCTTTAGTTACAGTATGCCGACTTCTTAGTTGTGGCCTGCAAACTCTTAGTTGTGGCATGCATGTAGGATCCATCAGGGATGGAACCCAGGCCCCCTGTATTCTGAGTGTGGAGTGTTACTCACTGGGCCACCAGGGAAGTCCCTCTCTCAGTTATTTTAAAATCTGGGAATATCTTAATTTCTCTTTTGATTTAAAGTGTAGCTTTCAGGGACATAGAATTCTTGGTTGATTGTTTTTTTCTTTCAGCACTTGAAATATGCCTGACCTACATGGTTTGTGATAAATTGTTTGTTAATCTGACTGAGGATCCCCTGTACATGAGTCACTTTTCTCTTGATGCTGCCAGAATTCTCTCTTTGTCTTTTGACATGTTTACTATCATATGTTTAAACTTTTATCTCTTTAAGTCTATTCTACTTGGAGATTGTTGAGTTTCACAGACATGCAGATTAATATTTTTCATCAAGTTTAGAAAGTTTGACATTTATTTCTTCAAATATTTTACCTTTGTCTGTCTTTTATCTGATTCTGGAACTCTCACATGTATATGTTAATGTACTTGATGATATCCTACAGGTATCTGACTATGTTCATTTTTCTTTTTTTTTTTCATATCTTCAGGAACCAATAATGTTAATTGATTGATTTTCAAATTCACTGCTTCCTTCTTCTGCTACCTTAAATCAGATGTTATGCCTCTCTAGTGATTTTTTAATTTCGTGTTTTGTACTTTTCAATTCCAGAATTTCTATTCATTTCTTTTTTGTAATTCATATCTCTTTATTGACATTCTCAATTTGGCAAGACATCAGTCTCATACTTTTAGTAATGGTTTAGATATGGTTTCTATTTTTCTTTGAACATACTTATTATAGCTGATTTAATATATTTTTCAAGACCAATATCCAGGCTTCCTCCAGGATAATTTCTATTGATTGTTCTAATTCCTGTGTTTGGAACATACTTTTCTCTGTTTGTACAACTCATAATTTTTTAAAATGAACACTTAGCTTTTTAAATAATATAATGTGGCAAATCTGAAAATCAGATCCTGCTTCTTCCCAGTTGTTACTGGTTTTCTGTTTCATTTTTTTTTGTAGTTGTTTTTTGCTATTGTTTATTTAGTGATTTTCCTGGAATAGTTGTATAAATTATTTATTTTTTGTCATATGTAACTATTGAAGTCTCTGCTCAGCTAACCTAGTGGTTAGCTAATGATTTAACAGATTTAAAAAATTTCCTTGAACTAGTAAGTCCCCAGGCTTTACTGAGAGACTCTGTGTGTCTGGTGAGGCATGTGTTCAACGTTCAGGCAGACAGTTTACAGCTCTGTCATATTCCTCACTTCTTGCTTGCACTGAACCTCCAGGTTAGTCGGACATAGGAGATTAAGGTCTTTTCATGTCTTTCTTAGGCAAGTGCACAAACTTTCATGTTGTATTGTGTTTTGTTTCCCAGGAATATATCTGGATTTTCAAGGACCTCTATGAAATCTCATTACCCACTTTTATCTTTAAGTATATTTTTCAGCTTCTCATTAGCCTCAACTGGAATCATCACCTCTAGCAGCTGCAATGTTAATCAATCACCACTGATTGTTTCAAACAAATGTCCATTATGTAGGAATTTGTTAAACAGAATGAGCTTTGATTCAGGTCAAATAAATTCTATTCCCGAGAATGACACATTTGGAGAGTTGTCAGATCAATGAAATGGTGACATTACCTGAGGAGAACCTTTTAAGTGAGCTTCAAAACTCCACTACCCCTGCCCCCCTAATGGCTGTTAGGTAGCTCATTTCACAGATACCATAACTGCAATGCTGTTGGTTTTCAAACATTTTGAAGAGCTGGGAGAGAGAGATGGGAATAGTGAGAGTTAAACCACCACAAAGCTGACTGTGCTTGTGAGATTTAGCCATTTTTCTTCAATAAATACTCTTCAGATTGTTGCAAGCCTCAGTTTATTTCCAGAATTCTGAAAAAGTTGACCTCGACTATGTTTTTCCAGGATTCTTTTTCCTTTTGTGTAAGATTAGATTTTCAGAAGCCCTTCTCCACCATACTGAACTGATTCTACCAAATTATATTTTATATTACAGAGAGAATGAGAGACAGAGAGAGAGGGAGAGAGAGAGAAAGTTCTAGAGTCAGAGTGTCTGGATATAGGATACAAAGTTTAGTTCTATTGTTAATGATGTGTATGAATTGGGTTAAGGAAGTTTACTAAGCTTCCAATTTCCTTATCCAGAAAGTGGAAATAATAATAGTTATGTCACATAGGCTTATGATGATAATTAAATAAAATCTGTACATGAAGTATTTAGTTCATTTCTTGATATATAGTAAAGTCTAAACCACACTTTCTTTTTATTGCCAACATTTGTCTTGATTTCAAACTATATGTATGAATAAGAATAGAGTAGCATCTTATAAATGATGAATCCTTAGAATCACATAGATATCAACTCATCCTCTTTTATATATATACACACACCCACATATATGTATACAGCAAATAAAGAACACTTAAAAAGAGATTACTTTATTATTTTGTAATTAAGGAAGAGTTTATTAGCTAAGTTTAGGGCCCTCTGAAGCTTTCCTACAAATTTCCACTGAACAAAAATTTCAGGAGTCTCAGTAAAGTATACAATGACTATCTTATTATATTTAGTGAAGAGTCAGTCTAAAAAACATCAAAAATTGCAAAGATTCTTAACTTTCACACTATTTGAAGGAATTCATATTATACATTATGATAAATGTTTAAAATAGCATATATTTTAATAGATCAAAAAGAATTTCATTTCCTTGCCTATATATTTATATTCCTTGAGAAGAAAATATTAAGAAATAAAAATTTTCTGGAACATCAAATCTCTTAATTAATCTGTGTGTCCTAAGTTACTGAACTACCTATATATGTTCATCTCTAAACAACTGGAGTTAACATAGCTTAGTGTTTACATAGTTTCAAGATATTAAAAAGCAAATTGGGCTAGGGATGTAATTTGAATGCTGACTGCAACATGCCTTCTGCTATTCCTGGCATGGTTTAGAATTTAACTACCTTATTTATTTCTGATTTTTCTTTCCCCCAAACCGTCAACAGCTTTAGCTACAGATGGGGCTCAGTATGGCAGTTATTGGACCCAGATGCCACAGTCTGGAGCACGTTTTGCCAACAGCATCTGGGTCCTTTGCTGCCTATGTAATTGGCATTTGTGTTGATTCCTGGGCCTGTTTTTCTTATGGACACTACAGTGTGGGTTGCAGAAAACATGGTTTGCCCCCAGTTGACCATAAAAATTTTTTCTCAGCTTATAATTTATGAAAATTTGTCCTAAATTTGTCTTAAATTTTGAAATGCTATGCATTGGAACATTTTGTGTTTCTTTAAGGACATGTTTTAAAGCTTTTAATGGAAATAACTGAAAAAAAGTTTGAAACATAATGAATATAATTTTTAAAAATCTATGTGATCTACATGTATTTAACATATTGAATGAAAACTACAAAATTATGGTGTATTACTATAGAGTTTTGCGGTTTTTTTCTTTGCTTAGCTTATGCATAGGAGCACAAAATGTTAAAATACAAGTAAAATAAGTGCCAATATAAATATAAAAAAATAACAGAATTTTAATCTAAGCAACAGCAATCTATGGTATTCACAATTAGGAGATGAAAGATTTTTCCTTTACAAACCCCAGAATTTTGAAAAATATATATGTTGGTATGTGAATCCTTCACCTCCTTTTTGGATAGCTACACCATATTTTATTTTATGGGTATAACATAATGACCACTTAGAGAATGTAAGTGTTTTGGAATTATAAACTGTTATTTGGAGAAATCATTTATATGTGCCTCGTTGCAGGCATATATCTGTAGATTTGTACAATAAATTACTAGAAGTGAAATTGAGGAATCAAAAGTGTTTCAACATTCAAGATTTGGACATATTTTATCAAATTATCTTTTGGACAGATTTAGTATTACATTCACACAAGCAATTAATGAGACTATCTCTATCAGGCACTTCTAGTTTATATTATTTTGTGCTAGAAAAAGATCTTTTAGTGAGGCTTAGATATGCCCACTTTATATATGAGAGAAATAAGACTTAGAAATTTTCAGTAATTTAAGCAAAATCACAGTGTTAGAAAGTAGTGAATATAAATATCAGACGAATATCGGTGTGACTCCAAATCCATGGTTTTAGATCACTGTCAACTAGTCTTGCTTTGAATATAAAATACTACATATATTGCCACTGCCTATCCCACAGCTACCAATGAGGAGAGCCACCACTGTAGTTCTAACACATTTGTGCAAGATTAAAGTTATCCTTCTCTCAGTGGAAGAGTTGGAACCTCACATAATTCCAATTTCATCAAAAATGAATAACTCAAGGAATAAGCATACTGTTTTGGACAGATGAATACATCCTATGACCAATTATAACATTACACATAGGCTTTAGAATTTACTAAGTAAAATTACTTTTTCGCAACAATAGCACAAAGGAAGGGAAGGGAAAAATCACTGTTTCTTGTTGTAAGACTGTCACATTTCATGTTACATCATATTTGAAGATACTGATAAACTAATAAGATATTCGAGAACCATTATTGAATGAATAAATGAACTCTTTTATGTCACTGAAGCTGGGTTGAAAGGAGGGAGGAAAGCGAGTTTTATCTGGCTCCATGATATTTTTTTCATAATGAATCAAGTTCCTGTTCTTTCCCACCTGAAAAACTCCCCGTGTACCCTATTAGTTTCCTAGGCGATGATTTGTGTTCCTTAGCTTCTGCGGTACCACCCCGGTCTCTGCCTTCATCTCCTCCTGGCACTCTTCCTGTGTACTTGTCCAGCTCTCTCTCCAAAGTCCCCCTTCTTATAAAGACATCAGTGACATTGGATTAAGGCTAATCCACTAATTAGCTCACGTTAACTTGATGACTTCTGTAGAGACCCCATTTCCAAAGGAGGCCACATTTTGAGGTTCTGAGGGTTAGGACTTCAAGGTCTTTTAGGGGGATGTAATTCAGATTAATAACACCTTCCGTGTATTAAAACATTTCTCATAACCATAGCAGCCCAGAATTTTATAATTTAACCTAGCCATACATACAATCTCTTGAGTTTTATTACAGAGTTGTGTCAGAATATATTTAAATATTATTTCTATTATTTAAAAAAGTAGGAAAAATCTTTGAGTGTTAGATCATCTCATTTCATATGGAACTCTAGTAAAAGTCTAGATTAAAAGTGTTATTGTCTTAGAATGGGTTTTATTTGTTTGTTTGTCCTTTAAGATTTGTTTTTGAAATGGTGACTTGTTTCATAGAAAGCCCTGGAAATTATAAAATTTGAGAAAAATGCAAAATAAAAACAAAACAATCTAGATACACTCAGCAATCGCTCATTAGAGAACCTTCAGCCTTTTCTTGCCTCATATTTGATGGTGCATGTGAAGGCAAACACCCAATGAAGCCTTGTGAATAAATAAACTAGTGACTTTATTATTCGATTACTTGTTATAATGAAGAAATGTGCATATACCTAGCCGTTAAAAGAAATTCAGGTTTGAAATGTGGTATATTTTGGATAACTACTAAATATTGTTGTCCTGATTGCTACACACTTGCTTATATTTGAGAACTCTATTGGACATTTTGTTTATGGTTTTCAATAAGTGGATCCTCTAGCACCAACTTTTAGTCACAGACACTTATTGTTATTCATTTCATTTAAAGTGTGGGCTTGTTCCCAGTTATTTTCTTTTAGAGAAACAGCTCTTTTGAAGAAGAGAATTTTTTCCTTGTCGAGCCCTTCTTAACTTAATGAAGTTGAAATTGCTTTCCTCAGTATTTATATTTCTGCTCACTTGTTCTGAGAATTCCACATTCTTTCTATTAATTTTCATCTCTCTCTACTTGGCTTCACTCTTTCTTGTTTTGATATATTCTTACTGGATTGATTGTTTCTTCTCTGTTAACATACAGCTTGGATTTTGTATTCTCAATGAACATGTGTTGATCTGGGTTCAATTCTAGCCCTGACATTTTTTCTGAATACATTTTAATATAGACTTTATATAAAAAGCAGTTGTAGGATTACAGAAAAAAATTCTGTAAAGAATAGAGTTCCCATATAAGCCCTAAAAAATGCTCTATACTCCACCTATTCATCCTCTCCTCCCTTACACCCCTGGCAAAACTGACCTTGTTACTGTCTTTAGAGTTTTGCCTTTCCAGAATATCATATAAATGGAATCATATATTATGTATTATTTTTCAGACTGGCTTCTTTCACTTAGTAATATGCATTTAAGTTTCCTCTATGTCTTTATAGCTTGATAGCTCATTTATTTTTATTGCTGAATAACACTTTTTTTTCAGCCATTAACTTATTGAAGGACAACTTAGTTGATTCCAATTTTTGGCAATTATGAATAGGCTAGTGTAAAGATCTATGTGCAGGTGTTTGTGTGTGTGTGTGTGTACATAGATTTTCAACTTATTTGAATAAATACCTAGGAATGAGATTGCTGGATCTTGTGATAAGCTTATGTATGTTTAGCTTTGTAAAACCTGCTAGATTGTATATCAAAGCAAGTGTAAGATTTTGCATTCCCACCAACAATGAATGAGAGTTCCTATTGCCTCCAGTCCCTGTCAGCATTAGGTGTTATCAATGTTTTTAATTTGTCATTCTAGTAGGTGTGTAGGGATATTTCATTGTCGCTTTATTTGGAATTCCAATAACACAAGGTGCTGAGCATCTTTTTGTATGTGTATCTGTCATTTGTATATCTTCTTTGATTAATTATGTGCTCAATATTTTGATGAAGTATCAAAAAGCCCATTTTTAAATTCAGTTGTTCATTGAGTTTTAAGAGTTCTTTGTTTATTTTGGAAACAAATCTTTTATCAGATATATATTTTGCAATGTCTCTAAATCAGTGCTTTGTCTTTTCATACTCCTATGGATTCTTTTTCAGAGCAGAAGTTTTTAGTTTTAATGAAGTCCAACTTTATTTATTTATTTATAAATCATGCTTGTGGTATTGTATCTAAAAAGTCATCACCAAACCCAAGATTGCCTTGTTTTTTCCTGTGTTATCTCCTAGATGTTGTATAGTTTTACATTTTACATGTAAGTTTATGTTCCATTTTGGAGCCTGTCTTTTTTTAGCCATGTGTTCTTGAGCAACTTGGGGTCATCACTGAGCATCAGTTTCATCATCCTTAAGTTAAGAAGAGTGGTGCTTATTTTTCAGTCTTGTTGAAATAATGTGCATATGGTCCCAAATACAGTGTTTAGCACATGGGAAAATTCACAAATTTTAATTTTCTCTACTCCACATTTCTAGGCCTAATTTTATTACCCAGCATGGTCAAAAGCCCTTCTTTTCCTTTAGAACTTTTCATCCAACTTTAGGGAGATATAATAATGGAATTTATATTATCCTTTGTCAGCAGACCATAGTTTATCTTTAGACATTCTTTCGCTAGATTATTGTCACATGCTGGAATCAAAGTTCTGTCTCACTTGTTGATGCTAGTATATTAACACATCATAATGTCAAAATTTATCAAGATTCATTGTGGCAGACATTGTAAAGCAGTTTTTTTTTAAAGACACAAAATGTCAATGGTTTTATGTGTCTTGAGACATTTATCAAAAAGAAAATGCAAGGGCTTCCCTGGTGGCGCAATGGTTGAGAGTCCGCCTGCCGATGCAGGGGACACGGGTTCGTGCCCCGGTCCAGGAAGATCCCACATGCCGCGGAGCGGCTGGGCCCGTGAGCCATGGCTGCTGAGCCTGCGCGTCCGGAGCCTGTGCTCCGCAACGGGAGAGGCCACAACAGTGAGAGGCCCGCGTACCGCAAAAAAAAAAAAAAAAAAGAAAAAGAAAATGCAAAAGAATGCAAGGAAATATTAATAAAAATTTAAGTTAATAAAGAACACATCTGTTGGTTTCATGTTTTTTTGAATAAAATTAAAAATAAAACCATTTATTATTTAAATATACATACATAGATTAAATTGTGAAGAAGTATTTGGGAATGATAAATCAAATTTCAAGACAATGATTCTGTCTGAAGAAATAATGGAAAATTATGATTGGCAGGGATTCATAAAGATCTTCAAATAACTTGGGAATATCCTCTTTCTTACTAATGGTGGGATATAAGTGAGTAATAAAATGATTAATAGTCAAAAAACAGATTTATTTAATCAATATTTTACTTTGTAGCATCTGAAATATAAGACAGAAAACTAAATAAAATTTAGAATTGTAGACTTGTGCCCATATTTCAGATATTGCAATGTCAATAGAAGGGACCAGATGTAAATACTCAATTGTGGATCTATGGATTTTTTTATGTCTACAGATTGTGTTGATTTCAGTCCTAAAGCCCTACCTTCATTGCCTCAGGCAAAACAACTCCTTCTCATATTTTAATCAGTGACCTTTAAAGAACTGAAGAATTTGAACCAGTTGCTAAAAATGTTTGCTATATTCATTGAACTATTAAAATAGGTTTAATGAGTCTCTGATCTAGTGATCAAACACACACACACACAAATGAAACATGTTACTATGAATTAAAATTTCAAAATAAAAATTCAAGGTGTTTTTAAAAATTCTTTTTTATTATCCAGAATTATATAATTTTATAGATACAAATATAGATATAGATAGATAGAGCCATAGATTCAATGGTAAGTATATGAAAGTATGGTTCAAACTGGTTTAACTGATAACCAAATCACCAGCTCATTTAACTAGAAGTCCAGAGATAAGGAGAGCCATGTCAGTAGGAAATGACTTCATTTCTCTGAGATCCGCTTGGCTGCGCCATGGTCTGGGTACATGGTGGAAAAGTGATGTTAAACATCCTGGCTCCACATTTCTATCCCAGGGCATCATTGAAAGAGAGACAGCATCATTTCTGGTTGCTTTATTAGAGTGAGAAAGCATATTTCTTACAAGACCTCAGCAAATGTCACAACTCATTGACTTGCATTGTGTCAAAGGTCCACACCAAATGTCAATGCTAATTAGTTTAGTCTTGGGTTCCTAAACAAGATACTTCAGAAGGTGAGTAAACAAGGCTGTACTCTGGAACTAAAACCTGCATCCCACGCTGAGAGATTCAGATTTAATAGGCCTGGGGTGCAGTCTGGGCTTCAGAATTTTCAGAAGTTAGTGGGTGATTCTAAAGTGTAGCCAAAGTTGAAATTCACTGTCTTGGAGCAATCAGACTCACCCTTGGCATGGGGAGCAGCACAGCCTCAATTTCCCATTTAGCACATGAAATACAGAAGATGGGGTAGATTCCTGAATAAAGTCAGTTATATAAAGAAATAGGCAAGGGAGAATGGGTGCTATGTAGTTAATTGATGACATCTGCAGGTTTTCCCAGTTGTAGATTGCAGTATCTACAATCTGAAATAAAAAATAAAAATACTTTGGGACTTCCCTGGCGGCACAGTGGTTAAGAAGCCACATGCCAATGCAGGGGACACGGGTTCAAGCCCTGGTCTGGGAAGATACCACATGCTGAGGAGCAGCTAAGCCCATGCACCATAACTACTGAGCCCTCCTGCCACAACTACTGAAGCCCGCTTGCCTAGAGCCTGTGCTCCACAACAAGAGAAGCCACTGCAATGAGGAGCCCAAGCACTGCAACAAAGATTAGCCCCTGCTCACCACAACTAGGGAAAGCCTGCGCTCAGCAATGGCAACCCAATGCAGCCAAAACCAACCAACCAAACAAATAAATAAATAAAAAGACTGGCATGGGGAAATCAGGTTGTATATTTAAAGTTTAGGAGGATACAGATTAATATAATGAAAGGCATTAAATTAGACTCAAAATGTTTTATAGATTTATGTATAAAAAAAGAAAAAACAAGCAAGCATTAAAAAATTCCAATAAATTTGTGTTCTCTAACAATAACAACTTTATACATATAAAGAAAATGAAAAAACAGTAAACTGAGATGGTCATAAATATTAGCGGATCTGTTTATTTCAATTAAAATGGACATAATACCTGGTGTAGAGACAGGCATTATCCTTAAAAACATTAACATATTGACTGGCTTTAATGCAAATGCAGCAACCACATTTCAGTGGAGACATTGGAGGATTTTATTAAAGTGAAAATGTGTCAGAAAGGGATAAATATTTTATTTTAGTCATCTTTAAGAATACCACATTAATTAGTCAGGCACTGAATAAATTACTAGGGAAATGGGATAGATACATGAGATCTGAGGGGAGAGAACAACAAGAAAGCTCCAAAGGACAAGATCTTAACAAGGCTGATGAGTTGGACAACAGCATAAACACCTGCAATGAATGAAGAATGGGTTCCAGAGAGAATCAGCTGGTGGGGCTCCTACCACACAATTTCACTAACCTCATAATTTCACCTTCTAATTGTACTGGGATTGATAAATTACTAGGTATTCTGAAGTTTAACCCTTGATGTGACATAGACAGAAAGAGTGTTTATACAGTCAGCATTATTAAATTTTAAACATTTCCTTTAGAAAATCTGGAAGAAAGAAATTAAACTCAATAATATACTACTCAAAATTAAAGTATGCTTTTATATTTGTAGGAAAATGAATGAGTAAATATTGATTGATATCTTATGCATGTCTGGCATTCAAAACAAAACACACACATTATTATTTACTCACAAGAAAGTTCTGAAAGGCAAAGTGTTCTCTCAGCAGAGTGATATGGTCAGTTTTTCAGACTTCAATACCACATTTGTCAAAATTTGCTCTATTGCATGTACTGTACAACTATTCTCCTGTGATTAGCCAGATTGACTTGACTTTTACTCACTGGTGAAGGCATCCCCAAAGGAAATCAAATCATTGATGCCATTCTACAAAATCTTTATAGAAGAGAACCTGTGAGTCACTTTATAGGAAGTCAAATACCTTACTGTTAAGCATATGTAAAGAAATAATAAACTTTCCTTTAATAAATACCTTAAATTTTTCATAACTCAAACCAAACATCTCTATGAAATCACTAATGACATAGTAGACTGAAAATTCTGACTAAGATGTCAAATTCATCATGATTATCTAAATTACTCTTCCTATGTCCTTTTTAAGTGAACGACAAACTAAAAGAGAAAAGGAAGACTGCTTCAGTCCTGGCAACAGGGAATAACATCATAAAACAAACAGTAAACAAAACTACTGCATTGCCTTCTAAAAATATTTTCAGCATAAGAGTAGTGATCCTCATCTACTCACTGGAGAGACCAGATCTCCCATGGCCGCCAACTCCACCCCCATGAACTTATTGCCACACCGGGCTCCCAAGACCCCGACAGCTGTGCCCTCTCTGCACCCTGTCCTCACTAGGGGCAGACCCGAGTTCTCCAGGGCAGCCTTGGGAGAAGACCCCTGTGGGTGGCCCACATGCAGAGGTGGGGCTAAAACCACAGCCAAGCCCCAGGGGCGGGGTGAGTAAGGAAGAGGAATGAAAATATTTCTGGGCACTGCAGATTAAATCCCCACAATCAGCTTGGTAAACCCAGTGTACATGGAATATCTGAATGCACAAGGACTGTTCCCCAAACTGAAACTGGTCTATGGGGACAAGTACACATGAGAGAAGGGCCAGGTCAGAGTCTGAGCTGTCTCCACAGTTCCCACAGTGGGTCCAGAGACCTACCTAGAGGTATTGGAGGGTCTCCTAGGGAGGCAGAGTTTGGCTGTGACTCAAAGTGGGGGCAAGGACACTGACAGCTGAGACCCCAGAAAAATATTATTGTACTATTATTTGTTTTGTTTTGTTCTGTTGTTGTTTTTTATTTTATTTTATTTACTTATTTATTGTTTTAAACATCTTTATTGGAGTATAATTGCTTTACAATAGTGTGTTAGTTTTTGCTTCATAACAAAGTGAATCAGCTATACATATACATATATACCCACTTCTCTTCCCTCTTGCATCTCTCTCCCTCCCACCCTCCCTATCCCACCCCTCTAGGTGGTCACAAAGCACGAGCTGATCTCCCTGTGCTATGCGGCTGCTTCCCACTAGCTATCTATTTTACATTTGGTAGTGTATATATGTCCATGTCGCTCTCTCACTTTGTCCCAGCTCACCCTTCACCCTCCCTGTGTCCTCAAGTCCATTTTATTATTTTTTATTTTTTTAATTTTTTCAGTTTTAATGTATTTTTTTATTTTTCTATTTTTACTTTGTTTTTTCCTTGTTTTGTTATGTTTTGTTTTTAATCTTTTTTTATTGTTTTTGTGTTTGTTTTGTTTTGTTTAGTTTTGTTTTAGTTTGCATTCCACTTTTGCTTTGCTTCTTTTTTTTATTTTTGTTAGTTTTGTTTCTAATTGTTTGATTTTGCTTTTGGGTTCTTTTATTTGTCTGGTCATTCTCTTGTTTTTTGTTTTCTTTGTTTTTGTATGTGTGTGTGTTTCTTTTGTTTTTGTTTGCTTTTGCTTTTACCATTTGTCTTGGGTTTTGTTAGTCTGTTTGTTTCCCCCCGCTCCTTATTTTGTTTTTTTTTTTCCACACCGTGCAGCCTGTGGGGTCTTGGTTCCCAGCCGGGGGTCAGGCCTGAGCCTCTGGAGTGGGAGCACCAAGTCCAGGATGCTGGATCACCAGAAAATTACCAGCCCCAGGGAATATTAATTGGGGAGAACTCTCCCAGAAGTCTCCATCTCAACTCCAAGACCCAGCCCCATGCAACTTCCTGCAGCCTCCACTGCTGGAAGCCTCATGCCAAACAACAAACAAGACAGGAACACAAACCCACTCATCAGCACACAGGCTGTCTAAAGTTGTACTAAGCTCAGAGAACCCCAAAACACACCACCTGACACAGACCTGTCCATTAGAGGACAAGATCCAGCTCCACCCATCAGAATGCAGGCACCAGTCCCTCCCACCAGGAAGCCTACACAAACCACTGGACCAACCTCGCCCACTGGGAGCAGACACAAGAAGCAAGAGGAACTATGACCCTGAAGCTTGTGAAAAGGAGACCTCAAATACAGTAAGATAGACAAAATTCAGACAGAAAAAATATGTTGCAGATGAAGGAGCAAGGTAAAAACCCACAAAACCAAATAAATGAAGAGGAAATAGGCAATCTACCTGAAAAAGAATTCAGAGTAATGATAGTAAAGATGATCCAACATCTCAGAAATAGAATGGAGGCACAGCTCAAAAAAATACAAGAAATGTTTAAAAAGGACCTAGAAGAACTAAAGAACAAACAAACAGTGATGAACAACACAATAACTGAAATGAAAAATACACTCAAAGGAATCAATAGCAGAATAACAGAGGCAGAAGAATGGATAAGTGAGCTGGAAGATAGAATGGTGGAAATAACTGTCACTGAGCAGAATAAAGAAAAAAGAATGAAAACCCACCAGGAAGCCTACACAAACCACTGGACCAACCTCGCCCACTGGGAGCAGACACAAGAAGCAAGAGGAACTATGACCCTGAAGCTTGTGAAAAGGAGACCTCAAATACAGTAAGATAGACAAAATTCAGACAGAAAAAATATGTTGCAGATGAAGGAGCAAGGTAAAAACCCACAAAACCAAATAAATGAAGAGGAAATAGGCAATCTACCTGAAAAAGAATTCAGAGTAATGATAGTAAAGATGATCCAACATCTCAGAAATAGAATGGAGGCACAGCTCAAAAAAATACAAGAAATGTTTAAAAAGGACCTAGAAGAACTAAAGAACAAACAAACAGTGATGAACAACACAATAACTGAAATGAAAAATACACTCAAAGGAATCAATAGCAGAATAACAGAGGCAGAAGAATGGATAAGTGAGCTGGAAGATAGAATGGTGGAAATAACTGTCACTGAGCAGAATAAAGAAAAAAGAATGAAAAGAAATGAGGACAATCTCAGAGACCTCTGGGACAACATTAAACATAGTAGCATTCAAATTATAGGGGTCCCAGAAGAAGAAGGGAAAGAGAAACGGTCTGAGAAAATATTTGAAGAGATTATAGTTGAAAATTTCCCTAACATGGGAAAGGCAATAGCCACCCAAGCCCAGGAAGCACAGAGAATCCTATACAGGATAAACCCAAGAAGTGGAAGTTTGCAACCACAGGAAAGACTTGGGAGTGTTGTCCAGGGTTCGATATACCATATAAGACCAATAGTTTGATTTATTTCCTTCTTTCCTCCTCTCTCAACCCCATCTGTCCCAGCTTAATGAATTCTAGAACGATATACTTTTATACTTCCATCCATCACATTTTATTGGAGTCTTTAGAGTTGAAGAAACAGCAAAAGAAAGAAGGCATTTACTGAATGCACTCCTTTATGCAATCATGTGCTTCCAGACACTGATCTCAAATCCCAGTTAATGCTACTCTGGAAATGACTCACCAACAGGGATATAATATATTTTCCTTGTGAAAATTTGGGAATTAATCAATACCTTATGGTTCACCATCACAAACATGACATGCACATGAAGACAGATCAGTGCAGAGACACTGACAACAGCTGTGCTGGGGCATCCAGAGGGAAAGCCTGAATCACCTGACAGTCACCTGAAAAGGATTGGAGAAAAGGACCTTCAATAAACACTCTTATTGAGTTTCTTCCAATATTCCTCATGTTTGTAATATTTCAAGAAATCTTAGGAAATCAACATCAAAGATATATATTTAAATTCCTTCAAATGTCCTTCAAGATTTGGCTCCCTTAAATCCAAAAGAGTGAAAATTGGGCCTTTATATATTTAGGGTGAAAGTACATTGAAAAGGAGAGACAAGAGAGCCTAAATATAGGAGGAATGTAAACATAATAGGGAAAGCCTGAATCACCTGAAAGTCACCTCAAAAGGATTGGGAAAAAGGACCTTCAATAAGCACTCTTATTACATTTCTTCCAATATTCCTCAGGTTTGTAATATTTCAAGAAATCTTAGGAAATCAACATCAAAGATATATATTTAAATTCCTTCAAATGTCCTTCAAGATTTGGCTCCCTTAAATCCAAAAGAGTGAAAATTGGGCCTTTATATATTTAGGGTGAAAGTACATTGAAAAGGAGAGACAAGAGAGCCTAAATATAGGAGGAATGTAAACATAATACTCAGATTTTCTTTGTAAATTGAAAGTACAAAAACACTGTGCTTTATGGAACTCCTTATTAATCCAATACAGCTAAGTCCAAGCCTGCAAAGTTTTGATGTCTGATACTATAGACATCTTTATGGTCCTGACTTGCTTATTCCAACCCTCTTGCTTTGTTTATAGTTTTCCCCAAAGCCTCCCTGTTTTCATTCCTTCATAGGTCCAAACTGTATCTCTCATTACAGATCAGTTTTTCTCACCATCTCCTTTATGGAATTGTCTCAAAATCTTTGACCTCACACTATAGTTTTGTCTTTTTCATAAGAAATTCTTGGGCCTCTTATTGCCTCTACTTATAACACTAGTTATTATATTTACTTGATATGATAAAATCATTAACTCTTTTGTATTACAACACTGATTTTAGTTTTTCTGACATCCTTCAAAAGATACCGTACTGTGTTTTCCACTAAGTAAGACCTCAATATGTTTATTTTGAATTTAACTGAATTGTTGTTGTTGTTCTTTTGGTAATCTTCTACATTTTGGAGTACTAGAAAGTAGTTGTTGCAATTTTTATTATCATTTTGTTTTAGAAAAATCTTATGTCATATACGTAAATTATACACTACTCTGAGGAATGCTGACAATAAAGTGATACATTTTCTTTATCAAAAAAAAATAGTGATGATCCTGGAGAAGCACTAATCTTATCTTCTATTTTAGATGTTTGAGGACTAGAGACCAGAATCTCTTTCACTATAGTAGGTCAGCTGCATTCAGAAGTTGCTATTCTGGGAAGCTTAGGATTTGTGTAAAGTTTATTGCAGCAGAAACCTGGAGGGAAAAGGGGTTTCAGTCTTGTGCAGCAGCTCTCTTCTTGCCACAGAGAAGAGAAGCACCAGAAAAATGATGAGCACATCCACATCATCATTATGATGATGATGCCAAGCTAAGCAGAAAGTCAACTGATGGATGACAACTTGGCTGTCACTCAATCCCAGAGATGCCCTGCCAAGGAAAAATGAGATCTATGTCAATCAGATTTCCAATGAATGATGTTAAAAGGATTGAATTGCCATCATAACAAGTGGGCACTGAGGGGGTCCAAAGAAAATTCAGTCACCTTTTTTATGCACAAATGCCATGCATAGATGGATATCTATATGTAAAAGAAGAAACAGAACAACAACAACAAAATAACCAAGAATCATGGGCTGATAACCCATGCTACAGAATAAAAGGAGGACTTGAAATTAGGAGACAAAGCAAACCACTGAAAAAAAGTTTAATTTTAAGGGTATTGCATGTGCTAAATGAAAAAGTTACTGGTACACAATTATATTAAGAAAAAAATAAAAATTTTAATCTCCTAACCAACCCAATACTCAATATATCCATATTTAATAATAACGGTCTTAATCAAAGTACCCACTATAGTCCAGGTACTTTTCTAAATAATTTACAGGTAGTAGCTAAATTAGTCTCTACTTGAGAAAGATATTTTATTGTCTCAATTTTTAGGGACTGAGACTGAGAAATAACCTGTTCCAGTTTACAAAGCTACTATAATAAGGAACTTGAATCCAGAACATCTGATCCTCTGAGTATGTTTCATTCCACATTCCTTACTGCCTATGTAAGCTTCTAAAATTTTCTGAATATACAGAAATACATATATACAAACTTTATGACACTATTGGAATCAAATTTTTGTATTATATAGTTTATATGTTATACAGTATTATTTAAAATGAGTATCTTTCTACCTTATTACATAAAAAAATATATCATTTAAATTGCTTATTTAAGATACAATAACCAGTGCCTGCTTAATGTTATTTATGTTCTTTAGATTTTTTTGCTGTTGTAAACAATGAAGCAGAGAAGAACTTTGAACACATATATTTGTGGTCTTGCATGCATGTATTTTTACATGAAAGCATTTGGCATTCACTCCTGGTGAATGTAACACAGGTTTAAATTCCCTAGGATCAAACTCTGAGATGGAAATTGCCATGCTGGAGGTTTATTGTGGAGTGCTCTTGATATATGTGCAGTGTTCTTGTACATCATTTATATCACAATAAGTTTTTTGAAAAATAAAATAGCTGAGGGAGAGTAAAAGATGAAGAATTGGGCGGAAGCAAGAGAATGAACTACCATGGAAAGACCCAGAGGCTGCCAATCCCACTGGACACTCTAGAGCAGAGATGGTCCTGTACAGTTGTCTCACTTTGAGGAACGGGGGCTTGGCATTTATGTCCCTGCCTTGAGCAATCATTGGATATGAACTGTCCCAAGAAAAGGGGAGTGACTTTGAGTGAAATGGCTCTTTTCAACTGAGGGAAATTCTCATAGCTGTCAGCCACCCACACTCCCAGGAGCCAGGGAAATGAGGGCTGCAGTCCCAAGTTGGACAGCATCCTCTAGAACATGTAGTTAATGATATAGTTATGATGCACTTTAAAATGTGTCATGAGGATGAATCTTATGTTAAGTATTCTTACCACAAAACACACACACACTCAAAAGAACACAAGGAAATTTGGGGGGAAGATGGGTATGTTTACTACCTTGATAATGGTGATGATATCACAGGTGTATGCATATGTAAAAACTCATCATTAAAGATGTGCAAATTTTTGTGTGTATCAATCATACCTCCCTATAAAGATAGATAGATGGATGATAGAAAGATAGATAGATAGATAGATAGATAGATAGATAGATAAATGGAAACCATATCTTACACCCTCAGATATATATATTTGTTTCTTATAAGTTCTGTAAGATACTACTTCAGGAATCTGGTTAGCTTTTATTTCTGGGATAAATTATAAGAGAGAGATTAGTAGGATGAATTATAACACCTACTCTTGCATCTGTCCCATAAGCCATAATTAATATAATTCATCTCCCCCTCCCCCATACACTTTGTATTCTTTTTACCATCAACTGGAATCTCTCTGGTCTTGCTTGAAACCTAGAGTTTATGTAATAATTCACCAACCAGAGCTTTCCATAAACTTTGTAAGATATCTTTTGTTATCACTAGTACCACTAACACCTCTCATACTACAGAGCCTGTTGAATCTCATGGTGCAACAGGCAAGTCTACTTGCACTTCAGCCTGAACATGTTGCCAAGTCTTCTACTCTGAGACTCATTCAAAGCCTCTAGCATCTATATCCCTAGGTGAATGGGTCGGAGCAGTATTTTTGCCATTAAATCCAGAGGCCTACCAAGTGTCGTACTTCCTTTTTAGTGGTTCATCGTATAAGATGCAACAGTTTATCTTCACTGCACAAGGTAAAGATGCAATAATCTGTCTTTAATTTGGATGGTATGTGTGGGCATGCTCCAGATCACTGGATCTCTAGCAACCAACATTATGTAACAGGACCCCAGTCTTCAAAGGCTTTATCTCTCACCACCCAGAGCACATCCATCTTCAACAGGCCTTCATCATATTTGCCATTTGTCATTCATCCAGTTCCACTAAGATAATAATAATAAATAACATCATCAGATCAAAACAACAGTCTGCAGAAAGCCCAGGCAGTCTACCCTCCTTTATATTATATTATTACACAGAGTGGAAAAGATAACTTACCCCAAGGCAAGACCTTAAATGCATACTGTTTTCTGTTCCAAATGAATATACAATGTTTCTGACCATCCTACCTGATAGGGATAGAAATTCTCCACGTTCCTGGCCATATAGTGTGTATCTGAGTCAGTGCTAATCTTCTGGATGAAATGTACCCCATTTGGTAAACAGCAGCAGTCAAGCTATTACTTGGTTGAGATTGAGTAGTCTTCTGCCGTCTCCAAGGTGATGCTTGTTTTTTGTAGGGACCAATCTGGCGAGTAGAGTGGAGAAATGATTGTGGACCCTCCTTTTGTCCTCAGAGCTGGTGCTATCTTTGCTTTTTCACAACAGTGCTATATTGCTTTTAATTTATGATACTGCCTGGAGAGTGGGAATTTAAATGAGGAGACAGGTTCCAAGACTTCTAATTTGCATTCTCTGTAGTTCTAATCCCCAAGCAAAGAAATGATGTGAAGGTTCAACCAACTAAAATGTAAGCCCAATTCAAGTATATATTCAGGGACTGGGGAAATGACAACTGGAACCAGGGGACCCGCTGTGAGCTACACCTGGACCAGGTGCCTTTATTAACTTGCCTCCATGTGCCCCCATTCTAACGTCAGGGCAATGAAGCTTCAGAAACCTAGAGGTCAGTAAACAAATTGAAATCAAGGCCAACATTCTCGAAATGTTTGGCACTCTTTCTCATACATGTAGTTACAAAAGTCAACAGCCCTAGGTCTTGTTGGTGGAATCATTACTATATCTTGCTATCATGTTGTAGGGTATATTTTTGCTGGGCACTTAGCCTCTCTTTCAATCAGTGAATTTGGGGTCTGAAAACTGGGCAGGGGATCATCATTTTTAGCTGGAGGGCTGCCCTCAGCCTCCTAATTATCCATTCTTGATTCATCCAATCTACTTTGCCCCGAGAGAAAATGTGTTCTATTGTCTCCATAGTTCTCTGAGGATCTGGACCCCCGACTGCCTCTCTAACCTTGGTGATAATTATAATTGTGCCCTACTTTCTCTTATGGTCATGAACCACTACCTGGCCTTTTAAAATTACCTATCATCCCTATTACTTATGGGATGCCAATTTTGGTAACATTATTTCCTATAATCAGACCGGACTCCGTGGAACAGCCAACACTAAGCTTCTCAGTGAAGCTGGAGCACCTCTGAAAACTATATATCTTATCACTTTAATAAGAAGGATGGTGTCCGGGTCCTCTGCAGAACATAGACATTGTGTGACCTTATATAGCATCCATTGTTTAGCATGCTTATTTCTCTTAGCTTCTGATTTCTTTCTCCAGTGTTTACCATGAGCATTCTTGTATATCTTTTCCAGTTAATATGGACCATCAATTTCTTCAAGCTTCCATGATTGACTACAAAGTTCCAAGAAGGAAATAGGATCATAGGTGTAAATACTTTCCATGTAGCCCCTGTGAGACAGGTGGCCCTTCAGTGACATTTCTTGGAAGATATTTCTCTGCCTCACCTTCCTTCTCCCTTTTTCTCTCTTCCTCATCTCTGTTTCCCTTATTTCTTTTTATAATCTCATACTTCCATTAACAATAGATAAATACAGGCGCTTTCTAGATTTTTTAAAAAGGAAATGTTCTAAATCTTACATTTTAATAAAATATTAATAGGTCCATAATGATTTCTATATGTCTAAATACTTGTTGACTTCCTTCTTAAGTAAGTTTATTTTCATATATTTTATCATTGGCTAAGCAAAAATGTGCTGCTATTCATAATTAATTGAATTGTATGTATACAGTGTAGAACTAAATGTGTATTATTGGTACTTACTGTATTGGTGATGCATATTACTCCTTTTGGAGATTATATATATGTATATGTATACATATATATATATATACATATATATATGGTAACAAATATAGCATTTATTGTAATGCTAGTCCCAACAACAAACCAAAGATTTATTCATTTCCTACTTCCTTATAGTACATTTTCTAAATGTACAAAAGTGCTATGGGTTTTGCTTGCTCAGTCAATTTCCTTCTGGACTTAAAGTCTGGTGTTTATTAAATGTGGAGTTAAAATGTTTCTCCCTATAAAACTTCTGACAGGGCTTCCCTGGTGGCGCAGTGGTTGCGCGTCCGCCTGCCGATGCAGGGGAACCAGGTTCGCGCCCCGGTCTGGGAGGATCCCACATGCCGCGGAGCGGCTGGGCCCGTGACCCATGGCCGCTGAGCCTGCGCGTCCGGAGCCTGTGCTCCGCAACGGGAGAGGCCACAGCAGAGGAAGGCCCGCATACCACAAAAAAAAAAAAAACTTCTGACATACTGCGTTCTTAGGAATTATTTTGCAAAATATTCATAAATTGGTTTAAGTTTCATATCTCAGTACTTTATTTCCTTTAAGTAATACGCTGCAGCCTGTTTTGTATTCTACATGTCTGTCTGCTACTCAAATTGTACTTGAAAGAAAAAAATACTTACATACATTAGAGTTTTTATTTATTCTTACACCATATTTAAAACACGTATATGTATCTTTCAAGTGTTATTTGAATACAATTTGAACAAGTTGTGTGTGTATAGTTTATAAATATTATGAATGCATATACACATGCATACCTATACTTAAGTACAATTTTAAGGAGTAAAAAAGGTGCAAATATAAATTTATCTGAATATGTAGGAAATTATATTTAAAAGCAGACTTACATTGACTTGCCCAAAGGATCTATTTTGGGAAAAAACAAGGGCCAGAAGTAATAATTAATTGCTCAGAAAAACTGACACACCATCAATTTTCTGTGTTTATACACAGACACATACCATCAATGCAAAAAATGAAATGTAAAGAACAAAAATTTAAAGATGTTAAATTTATATATTTTAAATATAAACTGAGTTTATGGTTAAAGATGAGTCACATAAGTGATTGTGTTACTCATGTTTATAGCTTAGCCATATTCCTGGATTGACAGGTAAACTCACAGGATGATCTTGTAGTCAGCCTTTGTATACGTATTTTATTCAGATTATTGTTAAAGTCATTTTCAAGATTAATTTCTTATGCTCATTGTAGCTTAAAAAACCTACTACAATCTGATCTTCAGTCTCAGTGGTAAGTGCTCCATCCTTATGGTTTCCACATTATAATCACAATGGCCAAAATGTTCAACTACTCTTACTGTCTGGGAGGAACATGGTTGGCTTTGGTTTTTTAGTCCCAGATTTAAGGTATAAACTTGGGTTTTCTTCCAAATGCAGCATGAGTTTCATCAGAGTTACTTCAAGTTCTGAGTGAGTATACTGCAGCTTATTGCTCTGAGATGAGGATGCTCTGAATCTTGAACAAACCTTGTATTGCTTTTCAGGGCTGCTCACCTGCTTAGAGAGCATCTTGAATTCAACAACTGCAAAAATCACTATTGATCTGTTGTCTTCTTACAAAAACAGGAGATGAAATCATATAGAATATTGGAAACATAGATAATTGAAATAGAATTATACCAATGAAATATCCAAATAGTTCAAAATGTACATTGTTTAAAATGTACATTGCTTAAATGTACATTGCTTAAAAATATAGAAAATTCTTCCAGTATAGATAGATAAATAACATATAGATTCTATTTACAATAGATAAAGAATAGTATACTTCGCAAATTATAAAGTATATATCTTTAAAATATATACACACACATATGTGTGTGTGTGTGTGTGTGTGTATATATATATATATAGTGAGGCTTGATAGACTGGATAGAAAAGACCTTTTCCTATTAATATTAAAATATAAATTCTTTCATTTAGAATATATACTCAATAATATGCTCTTCACTCTCAAAAAATAAAAATAAAATAAGAAAGATTTGATATAGATATAAATATTTATAAATATTATAAATATTTATAGATAAATATTGCTGAACAATATTTAGTCACTGGATATCAATATTTATGGTAAGGTAAGCATGCAGAATGGTTAGTATTCAGAAGCTGGAATCTACTAAAACTTTTTAATCTAATTTATTTCTTTCATGAATACTCTTTTTTTCCTATTTCATAACAATGACACTACTTTATTTTCTATTATTAGCTTTGGTACTTTAAATCAACCTTTAAGAATTGAAATGCTGTTCTTACTTAGACGGAATCCAATGTGTTTATGCCAGTGGATTTTTGGTTCTCTCTCTAGGAAAGACAGCAAATTATAATATATTAGTCTACCATTAAGTACACACTAAATTAGTTTTCAAATATTTACTACTGGAAATTGTACATTTGAAAAGTCATAGAGTATGTGTTTTTGTTTAGTTGGTTGTTTAATCCATAAAGTCTCTGCCTCTAGCTGTGAGTTTGAAATATCCTGCCAGATCATACTGAATCCTTAAATTATTTCATGGTACACCTAGAAATCAGATTGAAGTTCTCACATAAAATATATTTTTCCATCCATCAAGGACTAGCTTCTCTGACATGTACAAAAGCAGACTCAATATATATATAAATGTATAGTCTGATTTTTAGTTACTAGTAGTGACTTTGTTCCTTGGAACCTTATTTTCTACAATATATCCATTCACCTACATAGGCCTTGGCCTCATCAATTCTGTTGACACACCAAGGACTCGATCCTCATAAGGACACCACATGAAATCTTGGCCACCTGTAACTTGAGAAGATAAAACAAACCTTCAGTGCATATGCTAAATATTTAAGCTTTGCAGGTTATACACAGGGAACTCTTTTAAAATATTTAAGTTGCAATTATGTACTCATGAAAGAATACAAGAAAAAGAAAAACAAATATCTGTGCAACACCCCCTTAAAAGTAATTTCAAGTAAAATAAATGCACTGAAGCTACTTTATTGGGATTTGGTTATGCCTAGCTTTAATGTTATTTCACAAAATGTTAAATGATCTTATAATGGATTTGAAACCTGCAAAAAAAAAAAAAAAGAGGGAAACTGGGAGGAAGAGGTCTGGCTTTCAGAGCTCAAGTTTACTAACGATATGACCATATGACTTTGGATAAACCACTTGCATCCTTTGTACTTCAAGCTTTCATTTGTATAGTGAGAGTAAGAATAGTTCTACTAATTTCAAAGTTTTATTGGAAGTATCGCATTGTGTAATATATTTGACAGATGTGACAAATAGGATGTAATTTGACAAATGAAAATTAGCCCTAGAAATTGAAGCAATACTCATTTTTGAGATGCATATTTTATTTAGGCATAAATAGGGTAAAAAATGCTTTTTTAAAATTCTGTGACAGTACCTCGTAACCACTTTGGGTAACTGGGCAATGTTGATGTCAGGATCTATATACACTTTTTATTCATTATCTCATTTAATCTTTACAACACTTTGCTGAGATTATCAAATTCATTAAGCTCGTCTATATGATTCTAACTAAAGACCTTATATTAATTTTTATAATATTTTCAACATATATACAGGAGAGTATGGAGTTTCAGACAGTTCTTACATATCAAGGAATCAGAGCTTAATAGTGGAGGAAAGCCATGCAAATATTCATAATACAAGGTAGTATATGTGATGAATTCTTAAAGGGTTTGACAAACACATTTTAGAGCAAGTGAAGGCGTGTGCAGGATTAACAAGTAAGTGATAGCATTGCCTTTTCTGGAAAATTTTCAGTTTTATTACGTGACATAGGAGATAGTCAAAGATGAACAGAAGAGCACCTGAGACACTTTTGTAAGTGAAAGAGAACCCTGTAAATAATTATATTAAACAATAAGCCTAAGCCAGGACTGTCTAGGGAAACTAGGATGGATAGTCACCAAAATAATTTCATTATATTTTTAGAAAGAAAAATGAAAGTATCAATTCTTTTTACTCATTCTTAAGGGAAATAACATATTCAAAATATATATTTATATTTCAAAGGTATGAATTGTTTCAGTTGTAAAGTTTGCCTTATGCAAGCATACCTTACAAAGAAATATTCAATTTGCATGGTAGCAATCTCTTTCTGCACATTACCAAATTTAAAAAAAATAGCTGTAGAATCCACTGTTTTTTCTTTTTTTTAGACTGGATTTAATCTTATTGAACTAGTAGACATATTATTAATCAATTATGCCTCCAATCATCTTACCCCCTATTAATTTTAGTATTCGTTTCAATGGCAACTATATCTATCTAGAATTCAACTTCATGAACAGGTGCAAGCCAGTCATTCAGCTCTCTCCTCTCACTATACTGGTATCTTCTGTATTTATTAATATGGAATGGTCTAAACATGAGGTTCTTTCTTTCCCTTACTCTTTCTTTCTTTCCTTCTTTCTTTCTTCCCTCCCTCCTTTCTTTCCTACCTTGCTTCCTTCCTTCCTTCCTTCCTTCTTCCCCCTCTCTCTCCCTCCTCTCCTCTTTCTTTTTTTTTTTTTTTTTTTAATGGTACGCGGACCTCTCATTGTTGTGGCCTCTCCCGTTGCGGAGCACAGGCTCCAGACGCACAGGCTCAGCGGCCGTGGCTCACGGGCCCAGCCGCTCCGCGGCATGTGAGGTCTTCCCGGACTGGGGCACGAACCCGTGTCCCCTGCATCGGCAGGCGGACTCGCAACCACTGCGCCACCAGGGAAGCCCTCCTCTTTCTTTTAAGCAAGATACTGCTTATCATGAACAAATTAAATCTTTCAGCAATGTAATAGTTTTTTAAAGTTATCTTAACTAAACTATCAGCAATGGAAATTTTTTCTCTAAAAACAGTTCTTCTAGTACCTTCTGTGCCTTGTCCCATGATATGCTACTTGCCGATGGTACGTTTACTCACATCTGGGGGCTCTACCTGCCCACAGACTGACACCTGCTCTCTCGCTGAACCTGTCCTCAGTGAAAAATTGATGTCCATTCAGTCAGTAGATCGACAATACTCTCATTGACTCTGTGTCTGCAGGTTTCATTATTATCTGTTTATTTACCTTATTTGAATAATACTTCATGTGGAAAACCCTTTTTCCTACACTGTCATGTGGAAAACCCTTTTTCCTACACTGTTAGAATCCTCCTGCTCTTAGGGGCAGAACTAGCATAGCTTGATGGAAAATGTTTGGCTAAAGTGCTCTTTGAAATCAACATTTCCAGGAGAAATTTGAGAGAGACTGAGCTACAGCCTGTGATATACAGACAAACATCCAAATGCTTTACTTTTTCATTTGCTTTCTCTTCAATTTTCCTGCATTATTCAAATATTAATAGAAAAGATGTTTTTGAAAGCTTACAAAAACTGAAACAAAAACAACTGCTTAACATAAAGTATCACCTTGTGATAAATACTCTGGTGATTTGAAGAATCACACGTTGTTAAAGACATTGAATTAAATATCATCTTAGGCTTATAAACAGTGATCCCATCTGTGAAAATTATTTTACATAAAAGAAATAATTGAGGAAATGTTCTCAATTGTTATTTCAGCTCAACAGTTGCTAAAATTGCAATTGGCAGCCCTGTTCTCAGATATGTCTCAGTGGCCTATGTTAGAAAGTTACCAAATGCTTCTTAAATCTCTATCCGCCAATAAGGTCAGTTTGGCAGTAACATACATTAAGTTGTCTCAGGAAATTAGGCAAACAATATTTTAAAATATGTGTAATTTATTAATCTTGTTATAAATGAGAAAATGCCACACATTCATTCAATGTAGTCATTACATTGAAAATGTGAAGAATGAATTTGAAATAGTATGGTTCATATTTCTTAAATATTCATTTCAGCTGTGAATGTACATCTGGGTGGACTGGACAGAACTGTAGTGAAGAAATAAATGAATGTGACTCTGACCCATGCATGAATGGAGGTCTTTGTCATGAATCTTCCATCCCTGGGCAATTTGTGTGCCTGTGCCCACCCTTCTATACTGGAAAATTTTGCCATCAACATGATAACCCCTGCGATCTACTCAGTGACCCTTGCCAAAACAATTCGACATGCTTGACTTTGGTAGATGGAAGTCATTATTGCATTTGCAGAGAAGGTAAGGGCTTATATTTGTTTTAATGTTTGATCTCATTGTTTGGTTTTGTCTGTATAGGCTGGTGGCTTCTTAAGAATGGGTGAGAGAAAAATCTATATATGGGGGAATATCTGACTCCAAACTCAGATATATAAACATACTGGGGAAATAATCTAAAAAGTTAACCTGAATAGCATAGGGGGAAAGGAGAGACTTTGTAGCTTTGGTTCTTTTAAAACTAAGTTCTTTCAGAAATTCCCTCTTATTCTTTGTTAACAGTCTTTCTTTCCTGAATAATTTTCTCCATGTAGTGTTCCTAACAACAACAGTAGTTAGAAATGGGCATAGGTTCAATCTACAGTATCAAATTCTTCACTATATCTTTTCCCCTGGAGCATCACTTCTTTCTGCTTAGATTGCTAAACTAGTATCATGTGACACTTGTGGCTACTTTGTACAATGAGAGAGCCCATGTAAGAGACAGAGAATGGGCAGATCAAAGGACATCATTGGAGCCCCTGAACCCAGTCACACTTGAAGCCAGGCTGCTTCTGGCTTGCTGGGTCATATCAGACAATAACTTAATTTATTATCATTAAAGATGCTTGATTGGAATCTCTTCAGTTGTAACTGAAAGAGGTCTGGTTAATTTGCAGGAGCTCTGAGTAAATGTTTGCTGCTCCTGTATTGCGGGCTATGCAAAAGCTATTACCATCTTCAGGGGGAATGCTTCTGCCATAAAATTAGCCCATGGTAGATTTTTGGCATAACTGGAATGTGTCATAAACATAATATAAAAAACAGCGATTTATTTTCTAATAATTACTTATGTGTTCATATTTCTTTCCTTGTTACTGGCTTTACTAGAATAGGAGTCCTTTAAAGATAAGGACAATGCTCATTTACTCTTCTGTCCAAAAAAGGCCAAGTTAGACTGTATTTGTTCATTCATTGTCTTAGTCAAAGTAATTTCCCCTTTGTTTTTACAAATCCTCTAAGATTTCCTGAGGGTATAAGGTAATCTGCTATAATGATATGTTGAGGCAAGTCCGTGAACCTGTGTAAATGGCAGAAACTTCTGGGCCTTCTGAGGGATTAGAATTAGAATCTGGAAATCCATTAGTAATTATTTTTGTAAAAGTGACATGGAATGAGGCAGGAACATAGAGCTAAAAACAAAACATGAGGGGAGTGCCGACGTCATGAAAACTACAGTAATTATGAAGTAGATAATAGAATACTTTTCTTTTTAACAAAGATTGAAAGCGAAATTAAAAAAATAATAGTCAATAGCAGGGGAAGAGCTAATTGACTCCGCAGAATTATTCCATGGCGCTTTACCTATGCTACTAATATATTCTAAGAATATAAGTACTAGATAGATGTTTCTTGAGGCGCAGCAGGATATTCCCTCAACTTGAATAAAACATCCTCCATTTTCACAAGAGATAATTTTCTACAAGACAGGCAGGTTTTCTCAAATAATATTTTAATAATTTTAATAATTCGTTTTCAATTCATAAATGCATTTAATAAATATATATAATTTTGTAAGATTAATTTCCTGTTGTGGGATTAGGGAAAAGTAAGTTTGGAGATATCATGAAAGCTTCTTGTTTCCTAGCAAACTAGTAATCAGATTGCTGAGCCCCAGAGCACTCACAAAAATAGATTGGGGACAATTTACACTGATCCCTAGTATGTGAGCAAAATCATATTTTTTTCTTGGAACGTCATCATTCTACTAAAGGCTTCAGAGATTATGCCTCTTCAAAGCAGTGCTTTCGGTAGAGTGGCAGGTGGGCACAGCGAATCTTGTGTTTATTCATTCTTAATTATTATTCAACACAAAATATTGCTGGAGTGCACATCATTTCTAAAATATTTTGTTTTATATACATAAACATATTTATATATAAACATATAAGTTTTATATATAAACATAGTTATATATATATAAACATTTATAACTACTGTAAAAAAGTTACATATATAAACATAT
>NC_041223.1:75783676-75793204 GCF_002837175.3 Physeter macrocephalus | reverse complement strand
ATATTTATATAATTATAAATATAATTATATTATAATATATTTTGTATATAATTATAAATATAATAATATAATATATTATATATAATATATGTCATATTATATAAAATAATATATAATGATATTAAAAAACAATATATGTTATATTACATAGCATATGTTAGATAATGATATATGTTATATTATAATAATAGAGTTAACATATTATATATAATAATATAATATATATTATACGTATATAATATACTAAAAATATCATAAAATATCATTATAATTTACATTATATTATTTATAATAATATTATAAATTATGTATTATATAGCAATATAATAATATATTTAATATGCTAAATATGTTATCAATATAATGTATATAATATATATTTTATATAATATATTATATATAACATAATATATTACAAATTATTATATAATATAGAAGATATTACAGAGAAAACAGAATGAACTTTTTGGCCAACCCAATATTATTATAAGATATAGTATATTATATATAATATGTATTATAATATATAATATATAGTAATATAATATATAGTATATCTTCCATTATTATTAAATTAAATTGTATATTATATTATATTATATTATTATATATTATAATATGATATACATTATTTTAATATAATAATATAAAAAATTATATACATATTATTATGTTATATATTATATAAAGTTATATTATTATATAATACATAATATATAATATATGTTATATAATATTTTATATTGTATATTGCATATATGTTTAATATATTATTTATATATAAATATATAAGTATACATATAAATGTTTTATATATAAACATATTTTATATATGTTTTTCATATAAACATATTTATAACATAACTATTGTAAAAATGTTTACTTACTATTGCCTTTACTGGTATTCTTCAACCTCTGTAGCAGATCAAAGCTAAAGTCTGCAGCATTAAAAAACTACCTTAGAATATTAAAAAGAGGTCGACTATGGGATACCTTAAGCACTATGTGTGATTTAATTTTATAGCTATTAGTTAAACTAAGTTCTATTTCAGAGCCGTCATATCATTTCTTAAAGAAAATATTCTGATCAAATTCTATTTTTAAAAATACTGAAATTGTAAACCACAAAGAATCCCAAGACTTAACACCTTAGACAGAGGATTTGAAAGGTGCACTAGGACTCTTTTTAAGTTGTTGGTGTTTGTCAAGTGACTAGAATATGGCAGGTTCATGAGAAAAGAGTGTTAAGGCTTAACATCTGAGAGGTGAGCATCCACATTTCTGAAATTTTGTTCACAACTTTTAATCAGTTTATAAATTTTATCACAGTTTAAATATAGGTATAAATAAAATCCCAGAGCTTTGGTGATAATGTAACTACATACTAGACAACTAAATTATAAATGGCATTAAAATTTACCTTGAAGTTGGTAATTCCCTGGCAGTTCAGTGGTTAGGACTCTGTGCTTTCACTGCTTGAGGGCCCAGGTTCTATCCCTGTTCAGGGAACTAAGCCTCATGGCCAAATATTAATAATAATAATAATAAAGTTAATACTTTGATTTATGCCAAATCGATTGCTCAGCTGGTAAAATATTTTGGTTCATGTGACTGAAACTTGTAGGCAAAACAACAATCTAATCCATTTGGTCCAATATTAGCTACTGTAGTAAAACACCAGAATTACTATGATCATGTTTTGCAACAGAAAGTAAGGGCAATCCTTCTGCCTTCTGATTAGACCTGAGGTGAGTTAATTTGTTCCCTATGAACACTGAACATTTTCTATTGGAAAATAGGCAGAGAATAATAATCCTATTTGTTTAAACAATTTATCTGATTAAAAAATCAGTGCTTTAATAAATATAAAAATAGTGAACAGAAAGACATATAATTTTATAAGATTGCTAGAAACAAATGTGCTTTATTCTCGGTCCCTCTATAGTGTTAGCCTAGGTGATTTAGTGTGCAATCAATTTACACAGCTCAAAATTTATTTTATACTACATATGTTTTTTGCTTCTCTAAACTGTGCTCTGTACACCACACATGTGAATCTTGCAACTACATGTTGCTAGTGTTTTAGATATCTAAAAATTGTATTCCTTATTAACTGAGTCAACAAACATATGGATTTCCTACCATGTGTCAAGTCTTGAGATAGGTTCTGGAGAAATTAAAAGTGGCAATGACACGGCCTCAAGGATTTTAAGTTCAAGGAAGAGAAACATAATTTAACTAAGCATTAGAGTTTGAAGTAGTAAGAGCTTTCCCATTTACAACAGAGATATGCACAAGCAAAGAGGATTTGTGGATGTACACCTCAGTATTCTCGCTGACTGTGACAACTCTGAGTTATGTGGCAAATGATTTCTAAGAGACTCTCCACCAGCCTGGGACCTTGGTTGTCCACAGCAATAACCTTCTCACTAAACCACTCTCTTCCTTCTTTTATTTCCCCACCCCCTTGCAATAATCCCTGGGACCTCAAACAAGGTACTTGCATGCAAATCATTTATCTCAATTCTTATTGCAGAATAACTCAAGCTAAGACACAGAGCAAATCCCATCCTTTTGGCAATTATGGTTGATTCAGGGGTAGGCATGGACATGGAATAGTCCCAGACAGAACCTTTCCCTGGAACTGATGCTGAGAGCAGCTTTCTCTTTCTGCCAATGTTTCAGTTGGTGCAGCCAACACCATGTTCCTGTCACATGGAGATCTATATGATGGAGGAGAGGAGTGTGTGCAAAACAACGTGTCCTGGAAGTTCCTATAGTTTTTTCTTTAATTCTGCAAACTACCTGGTACCCTTACTAGTTAAGCTACCTGTAAATCCCATTTCTTATCAAAGTTAGCATTTTTGTGTATACTGTATGTGATCAAGAGTAATGTCTAATGCATAACTGTGAAAGGAAAGAGCTAATTAAGTAGGAGAGGTTGAATAAACTGAGTTCAACTTCAGGCTGGTAGAAATGGAGTATAAAAATGACATGAGGATTACAGAGGTACAGGTGACTTTGGATGAACTGCATGTGAAAGTCCACATGTATAGCACACAGTAGAGTCTCTGTGTTAGCATATATGTGTATATACAGTGAGGGACATAAAATATTGCATTCTTAAAATTATTTTCTAATATTTTCTAAGATTCTTTCTCTTTTTACTTTGAATTATTTCTGTTTATAGGTAAGAACATCACCCTATCAAATATTTCTTTTTAAAATTTATTTTATTGAAGTATAGTTAATTTACAATGTGCTAATTTCTACTGTACAGTAAAGTGATTCAGTTACATGTATGTGTGTGTGTATATACTGAGTTCAACTTCAGGCTGGTAGAAATGGAGTATAAAAATGACATGAGGATTACAGAGGTACAGGTGACTTTGGATGAACTGCATGTGAAAGTCCACATGTATAGCACACAGTAGAGTCTCTGTGTTAGCATATATGTGTATATACAGTGAGGGACATAAAATATTGCATTCTTAAAATTATTTTCTAATATTTTCTAAGATTCTTTCTCTTTTTACTTTGAATTATTTCTGTTTATAGGTAAGAACATCACCCTATCAAATATTTCTTTTTAAAATTTATTTTATTGAAGTATAGTTAATTTACAATGTGCTAATTTCTACTGTACAGTAAAGTGATTCAGTTACATGTATGTGTGTGTGTATATATATATATATTATTTTTCATATTATTTTCCATTATGGTTTATCACAAGATATTGACTATCATTTTCTATGCTATACAGTAGGATGTTGTTTTTTATCTGTTCTATATATATTAGTTTACATCTGCTAACCCCAAGCTCCCAATCCCTCCCTCCCCCAACCCCCCAAAATATTTCTAATTTAATTTAAAGGGCTTAGTTTCCAAATGTAGCCACTTCATCCATAGGTCTCCAAGGTGAAAGAAGCAACAGTTTCTTTAAATGAACTTTATGAAGGTCTAAAATGTGGAAAGGACTCCTTCGCTACAATACAAGGATTCACTTGTAGTGAAGGGAAGAGTCGGATAATTTATGTGTGTTATTGATTTACAATTGGGATTCTAAGTTTGATGGATTTCTATTACAAGAGGAGGTGAGCAGTTGTATTTAAACATGTCTATTAATCCCGTATATATACTATCTTTATGGTAAAGCCACGTTACCTGAGGTGCATAATTCTGAGCACCAAATAAATGTGTCACTTGATGAATGGTTTGTCTAAATTAAAAATTACTCCTTTTGACAATTAAAAACATGTGCTCATGTAGTAGTGTATATCTATTAGGTTTAAATAGCTGTTGAAATTTATGTCCGGAAAATTCTTCAAAGAAAATATATATTATTGCCAATTAACTTTAAAATATGTCAAATTTTTATTACATTTAAAAACATTAGCTTTTACACTCATTTTCTAAAAGTTTACTTTAAAATCATGTTAAAAAACAGGGTCTATTGAAAATATTACTTTTATCTTTTCATATATCATTGTTTTTAAAGTTAAGTCTGCATCTATTTAGTAATATTGGCTAATTTTTAAAGAAATTATTAATATTTGTATTATGTCATTTACAAAATAAAGAAAGCAATATTTTTTTTCCTGACTTGCCAAGAAAAATCTCTTTGTTTCCATAAAGTTTTAAAATCTAGGGAAATTAAAATTTTAATTAAAGAGAAATAAAAATTTCTAATGCTTTTGCAAATAATTTTCATATTTTATTTATTTATTTGTTTGTTTATTGGCTACGTTGGGTTTTAGTTGCAGCACATGGAACGTATGCGGGATTTTTAGTTGTGGCACACTGTCTTCTTTCTAGTTATCGCATGCGGGTTTTCTCTTCTCTAGTTGCAGCACGCAGGCTGCAGAGCACGTGGGCTCTGTAGTTGTGGCATGCAGGCTCCAGAGCACGTGGGCTGTGTAGTTGGCGGCATGTGGGCTCTCTGGCCAAGGTGCAAGAGTTCAGTAGTTGTGGCGCGCAGGCTTAGCTGCCCTGCAGCATGTGAGATCTTAGTTGCCCCACCAGGGATCCAACCATCTTCCCCTGCATTGGAAGGCAGATTCTTTACCACTGGATCACCAAGGAATTCCTGAAAATAATTCATTTTAATACTTTTTTTTGTTTGTCTTAAAATGTATGGTTTTTACACTACATTGTTTGAATACATGGAAAATACACTCTAATTGTCACTATTTACTTCATTTCTCATTACTCCAGCTGATATTACTTCTAATGTGAGAGTTGTCAAATATAGCCCTGAATGATAAAATGCTTACTAAAAAGGTTTTATGAAAACCTAACTATTGTTAGTGTACTTTGTTCTATGCCATCCCCTCCAGAGAATAAAGTATAAAAAGGCTACATTTGTTAGAACTGAGAAAATATTAAGTGATTAAAAATACTATACCTGTAATCTACATTGATTTAGTTCTGGATTTGAGCAGTAGTTTGAGTAACTAATTTAAATGTAAAAATGGGATTTATTAATCAGTCACATGCATTTGCTGCAACAATCACAGGTAAGACAGTATAAGAAAAACATCAAGAGAACATTTGTTTGAGAATTGCTCATTATTTGTGTGTGAAGAACTCTATTGCAGTTAATAAAATAGAGTTAGCTGAATAGATCTGGAGAGGAATAAACGGGAGAGGAATAGCATAGAATTAATTCATTGTACTTTAAGTTTTGGCAGACTTTTAGCTGTCACTGCATATATTCAGAACAAATATCCTTCACATGAATATGTATCAATTTCTAAAACCAAGGACTATGGAAAATTTTGTTTGGAACAACGTATATATACATCTCACTCCTTTAAATCCCCCAAACTTACACTTTCCCTGCAAAGCTTTGGCTTATTTTAAATGCGATCCACATCTACTTTATTTTTTCTCCCAATGTCCACGGCATTTCAGCAATCTCATTTCCTCAGTCCATTGACATATGTTGCTAGGTGGTAACAAAACTCCATCTCAGAAATGTCAAACTAAATGTATGAGGCAAGATCACGGAAAACAAGGTTATCCTGTGAGCTGTCCAAGTTCCCAGGTGCTGAATGTTCTGATCCATCAGTCCAGCTGAACTCAGGGAGGCACACTGCAGTCCTCTAGCTGGTCAGCGCCCCTGAGTTCCAGTGCCACAAAAGGACATTTCTAAAAAACAACTTAAGGTCAAAATGCCCTGTGTCCCAGATAACACTAGTTATGCTAAAAGTAGAAATGGTGGAATGCATCCAACTTTCTAAATCTTTAACTTGAAAAAAAATTAACTACAGTAAAATATTTAAGGAAATAGCTTATTATTTATTTATAACTGTACTATGACATTTACAATTTAATATAACAGTAATAGTGATTGATGAATTGTGTTGAAATGTGTTGCAATAATAACTTGTTCACCTAATATTACAGATCCATATTAACTTGGAAATAACTAATTTATAATAACAAAATTTTGTTCTGGATGCTGAGGATACAATATCTACTGCATGAATAAAATTAGAAGCATGCAACTTCAGAGTTTAACTTGAAAGATTTGATAATTGAGAAAGAAAAAGTAACACAAATTAATACCAGTGCTTTTCCAGAAGACTGCCTGGTCTGCTAGTCACGTAGACATTCTAGGTTTCTTATTAGTGTTTCTTTCATGGGACATCTTTGTTCCATCTTTCTACTTTTAACCTATTGTTGTCTCTATATGTAAAGGGAATTTCTTTTAGATATCATGTAGTCCTGTTATTTTATTTAGTCTGATTGTTTCTGCCTTTTAACTGAAATGTTTTTTTAAACATCATATTTAATGTAATTATTGCTATATATGGCTTTAAATAAATTGTCTTGCTATTTGCTTTTTACTTGTCATATCTGTACTTTGTTCCTTTATACTTGCTTCCTTTTGGATTATGTCATTTTAAGTTTTCATATTATCTCCTGCTGAGGAGGCAGCCATATTTCACAAGGCATAGTATCAACTTCCCAAACTCTAACTGGAAGTGGCTTTGACCTTTGACCTGATGGCAGACACTACAGAGAATGGCAGGGGCTTGTGGCATGGTGTGATGTGAAAAGATAAATCTGGCCAGTCTCAGGTTATTTAATGGGAATCTGAGTAAGGAAATGTGAAGAGAATTTTCCACTCAGCAGTAAGTGCTGAAGCTGAAAGGTCATGATATAGAGACAAGGGAAACTGTGCTACATTATCTGCATGACAATATTACAATATTGTAATGACAATATTAAAAGAATCTGACACTTTCAACATGAAGAGATATTTGCAGACAGAATGAGGAAGAGAAATTTTATGAGAAGGTACAATGGAAGCAAGATGGCCATTCATGGGTAGATAGACCATCCTCTCTTTCCCATATTTCTCAATTCCAATCCCGGTCTATGTGTATGCCACTAATAAAGTTTTCTTAGGGTAACTTGAATGATCTTCTGTTCCTCAAACTAAAAAATCTGAGTAGATATTGACATTATAATGTCACTTCAATTATATGGTGCTTAGTTATAGCACTGAAAAAGTAAGAGAAAAGAAAATCCTCAAAAATATTAGCAAGAAAAATATAAAAATAATATCAGCAGTAAAAAATATATATATAGTTATACTTAGTTATTCTATAACCATGGAAATAATTGTTTAAATGGTCATCATAAATATTAAAATATTTAATGTATTTTAAATAGTGATATAAATTTGATTCTTTTCTGACACAAATATGTTGAAATAATTACAACAGACTCTTTTATAAGTCTATAATTTTATTTCCATTTTTTCTTTGCTTTTTTTAAAACATAACTGGCACGTGTTTGAATGGATGACTGATTATTTAGCTATGAATCAAAAGCAGTTAAATTTGCCTCATCTGCTAACTGCTTTGAATAAATCTGATCATTGAAGCTCATTTTTACTTTAAGATTGGTCATCACATTAATTCATTTGCTTTCCAGATAGTTTCAGTTTTTTTTGTTCAAACACTTAAAGACCTTAAAACAACAACATTAGCATTAAGTCTATTTCCACAGGAGATTTAGTAAAGTAGTCCTCCCTTGATTCTTTCATTTGAACTCATTAATTAGAAACTAGCATAATTTTATTCAGACATTACTTGAAATAGAGTAGTATGAGAACTCAGAGATGAGGTGTTTTCTCCCTCCCATTTTTTTTTCATAACTTCCATTATGAGCATATTTTCCAGACTCTTTACTACTGATTCCAATTCTCTACCCATCTCCTCTCTTTTTGCAGGATTTAAAGGTGAACACTGTGAAATTAATATGAATGAGTGCTTCCCCCTTCCTTGTCAGAACTGTGGTGACTGCAAAGTTGGGGTCAACAATTTCAGGTATAGAAAACCAAAAAACATCTATATACATGTTCATGCATCTAGATGTATCCAAATGTATGTATATTTATAATGTCAATGGACACATTGAACAACACTTGTGCTTATTAACAATTTGCTGTGCTATGGTTATTTGAATTTTCATCTTTAAAATTTTACAGTGGAGTTATTAATTTTCTTGTTTAAAAGGAGTGTTTGCAGACCTGGGATTTCTGCACCTCTATGTGAAACTAATGAGTATTCCTCTAAACCTTGCCAAAATAATGGAATTTCTGTGGATCTGACAAGTAGGTTAGAGGCTACATTTTTTTTCTGAATCAGTTATTTTATATGTAAAATATAACAAATAATAAAGGAAACACACATGTACCCATTATTCAACTTAAGAAGCTGAACATTGCTGATACTCTTCTGTTTGTCCTCAAGTACTCCTCCACTCTCCGACCCAATTATATTGAATATCCTGAATTTATATTTATTGCCCTTGCCTTTAGTATACATAAATTAACTATTTGTATGTATGCCTGAACAAAACACTCTTTAGTTTGCATATTAATATAATTGAGATAATATTGTGTATCGTTTTCCGAAACAATCCATTTTGTTGAAGATGACATTTCTGTATTATCTGTTAGTGCATGTGTCTGTTGCTCATTTTTGTGTGTGTGTGTGTGTTAATTTTACTTTTATTTTATTTTTTTTAACATCTTTATTAGAGTATAACTGTTTTACAATGGTGTGTTAGTTTCTGCTTTACAACAAAGTGAATCAGTTATACATATACATATGTTCCCATATCTCTTCCCTCTTGCGTCACCCTCCCTCCCACCCTCCCTATCCCACCCCTCTAGGTGGTCACAAAGCACAGAGCTGATCTCCCTGTGCTATGCGGCTGCTTCCCACTAGCTATCTATTTTACATTTGGTAGTGTATATATGTCCATGCCACTCTCTCACTTTGTCACAGCTTACCCTTTCCCCTCCCAATATCCTCATGTCCATGCTATAGTAGGTCTGTGTTTTATTCCCGTCCTACCACTAATCTCTTCATAACATTTTTTTTCTTAGATTCCATATATATGTGTTAGCATACAGTAATTGTTTTTCTCCTTCTGACTTACTTCACTCTGTATGACAGACTCTAGGTCCATCCACCTCACTACAATAACTCAATTTCGTTTCTTTTT
>NC_041223.1:75780017-75782369 GCF_002837175.3 Physeter macrocephalus | reverse complement strand
ATTAGTGTATAAGAATGCCAGAGATTTCTGTGCATTAATTTTGTATCCTGCTACTTTACCAAATTCATTGATTAGCTCTAGTAGTTTTCTGGTAGCATCCTTAGGATTCTGTATGCATAGTATCATGTCATCTGCAAACAGTGGCTCATTTTAAACTATTGTAGAATATTCCATTTAAATATATGCCAACTGTATTTATCATTCTCCTGGTTGTAGATGTTTGGGTTATTTGTCTCTTTTTTCCTAGAAATAATAATACTATTAAGGTTTTCAAATATTTCTCCAAATATGCAAATACAAATGTCACTCTAGGTTTCATACTCAGAGCATATTTGGACCTTTGGGTAACCACTTTCACATTTATTATATCATGGGTTTTTTTCCCAGTGCACCTTGAAAATGGAATATTCACACTTTTAAGAGAGTGAGTAAATGTTCCTATTTGCAATGTCAAAATGTTCTATTTGGGCTTCTCTGCTGTGTGTAAATTATACCTCCTTTTGGTTTTCCTCTGTGTTCCCATATGTGAGAACACATATACATTTCAAGATATTTCATTTTCTTTCTAGAAATACCTATTTATGGCATCTGCCCATTAATGTACTCTTCTTATTGATTTGTAAGAACCTTTATATATTCCAATTAATACTTCTGTTAGTTGTATGTATTGGGTAGGCCAAAAAGTCTGTTTGAGTTTTTCCGTAAGATGTTACAGAAAAACCCAAATGACGGTTTTGGCTAACCCGAGACTACTGAAAATATATTCTACTGTTTGTGGCTCGACATGTCCCCTCCTTTATGAAAACTGTGAGTACTAAAATCATTTTTAATGTAATTGAATTACTCATTCACTTTGTGTATGGCTTGCTTTGTTAATCTTGTTTAAAAATATTTACCCTAGGATTAAAAGATGTTTCTTATATTTCCTTTTAAAATATTTAAGCTTCTGCCCTTTATATATTTTTTATCATGTTCACTGGAGTATAATTGCTTTACAATGGTGTGTTAGTTTCTGCTGTATAACAAAGTGAATCAGCTATACGTATACATATATCCGCATATCCCCTTCCTGTTGTGTCTCCCTCCCACCCTCCTTATCCCATCCCTCTAGGTGGTCACAAAGCACCGAGCTGATCTCTCTGTGCTATGCGGCTGCTTCCCACTATCTATTTCACATTTGGTAGTATATTTGTCCATGCCACTCTCTCATTTCATCCCAGCTTACCCTTACCCTTCCCTGTGTCCTCAAGTCCATTCTCTACGTCTGTGTCTTTATTCCTGTCCTGCCCCTAGGTTCTTCAGAACCTTTTTTTTTTTTTACTTCCATATATATGTGTTAGCATAAGGTATTTGTTTTTATCTTTCTGACTTACTTCACTATGTATGACAGTCTCTAGGTCCATCCAACTCACTACAAATAACTCACTTTTGGTTCTTTTTATGGCTGAGTAATATTCCATTGTATATATGTGCCACACCTTCTTTATCCATTCATCCACCGATGGACACTTAGATTGCTTCCATGACTTGTCCTGGCTATTGTAAATATTGATGCAATGAATATTGTGGTATATGTCTCTTTTTGAATTATGTTTTTCTCAGGGTATATGCCCAGTACTGAGATTGCTGGGTTGTATGGTAGTTCCATTTTTTGTTTTTTAAGGAACCTCCATACTGTTCTCTATAGTGGCTGTATCTATTTACATTCCCACCAACAGTGCAAGAGGGTTCCCTTTTCTCCACACCCTCTCCAACATTTATTGTTTGTAGGTTTTGTGATGATGGCCATTCTGACTGGTGTGAGGTGATACCTCGTTGTAGTGTTGATTTGCATTTCTCTAATGATTAGTGATATTGAGCATTCATTCATGTGTTTGTTGGCAATCTGTATGTCTTCTTTGGAGAAAAGTCTATTTATGTCTTCTGCCCATTTTTGGATTGGGTTGTTTGTTTATTTGATATTGAGCTGAATAAGCTTGAGGGTTGTCTTTTGGTCTTGTTTATGGTATCCTTTGCTGTGCAAAAGCTTTTAAGTTTCATTAGGTCCCATTTGTTTATTTTTGTTTTTATTTCCATTTCTCTAGGAGATGGGTCAAAAAGGATCTTGCTGTGATTTATATCATAGAGTGTTCTGCCTATGTTTTCCTCTAAGAGTTTTATAGTGTCTGTCTTTACATTTATGTCTTTAATCAATTTTGAGTTTATTTTTGTGTATGGTGTTAGAGAGTGTTTTAATTTCATTATTTTACATGTAAATATTCAGCTTTCCCAGCACCACTGCTGATGAGGCTGTCTTTTCTCCATTGTATATTCTTGCCTCCTTTATCAAAGATAAGGTGACCATATGTGTGT
>NC_041223.1:75779737-75779969 GCF_002837175.3 Physeter macrocephalus | reverse complement strand
ATCTCTGGGCTTTCTATCCTGTTCCATTTATCTATATTTCTGTTTTTGTGCCAGTACCATACTGTCTTGGTTACTGTAAATTTGTAGAAGATTTTGAAGTCAGGGAGCCTGCTTTCTCCAGTTCTGTGACAAAATTCAACACCCATTTATGATAAAAACCCTCCAGAAAGTAGGCATAGAGGGAAATTACCTCAACATATTAAAGGCCATATATGACAAATCCACAACCAAC
>NC_041223.1:75671671-75779611 GCF_002837175.3 Physeter macrocephalus | reverse complement strand
TCTTGCCTCCTTTATCAAAGATAAGGTGACCATATGTGTGTGTGTTTATCTCTGGGCTTTCTATCCTGTTCCATTTATCTACATTTCTGTTTTTGTGCCAGTACCATACTGTCTTGATTACTGTAAATTTGTAGAAGATTTTGAAGTTAGGGAGCCTGCTTTCTCCAGTTCTGTGACAAAATTCAACACCCATTTATGATAAAAACCCTCCAGAAAGTAGGCATAGAGGGAAATTACCTCAACATATTAAAGGCCATATATGACAAATCCACAACCAACGTCATTCTCAATGGTGAAATACTGAAACCATTTCTACTAAGATCAGAGACAAGACAATGTTGCCAACTTTCACCATATTATTCAGCATAGTATTGGAAGTTTTAACCACAGCAATCAGAGAAAAAATGAAATAAAAGCAATCCAAATCAGAAAAGAGGAAGTAAAACTGTCACTGTTTGCAGATGATATGATACTATACATAGAGAATCCTAAAGATGCTACCAGAAAACTACTAGAGCTAATCAATGAACTTGGTAAAGTAACAGGATACAAAATTAATGCACAGAAATCTCTTGCATTCCTATACACTAATGACAAAAAATCTGAAAGAGAAATTAAGGAAACACTCCCATTTACCATTGCAACAAAGAGAATAAAATACCTAGGAATAAACCTACCTAAGGAGACAAAGGACATGCCCTTTATATTTAAATCTTCATCTATCTGAATATTGTGTGTGTGTGAGCTGTGTGGTGTAAGGGAAGCACATAAGTTCATTTTTCCCATGTGACTAACCAGTTGTGCCTGCTACTCGTGTTGAATGAGTACATTTTTACTCGCTGATCTGCCTGATCGCCAATGCTTTCTTGTTGCTGATCTAGTTCCCATACTTGACTATGTGTATTTCTCTGTCTCTATTCTGTTTCCTTAGTTCAATTTGTTGTCCACGTGTCAGTACCATAAATTTTACTACTTACATTTGAAAACCTCGATACTGATAGTGCAAGGCATCTCATATTTTAAATCTGCTTCAAGAAGATTTAGTCACTTTTGATAGTTTCTTCTGTTCCGCATAACTCCTCACATTCCAACAAGCAAACAAAGACCAGGCAGAAGTTTAATTGGAATTTAATCAAATTTGTAGGTCAATTTGAGGAGAATTGATATTTATTTGGGCCTTTTAAGATATCTTTCCAAAAAAATAAAATGAACAAATTCAACTAGACATTCATTGATTACGATAAAAAAAAGACTAACTTGCCAGGTCACATTGCTCCCCAGGTACCAAGGGCTATGTCTGTGTGTTTTAATAGAGTTCCAACATCTAGAATTGCTGTAAAATTTGTATCACAATCTGCTAAAGTTTCTGATAATCTTCTATTATTTCTATGGCCCTCTGGCCTTGCACTGTCCAATCGGTGAAGTAGATGGGTCCATGTTCGAATCCACCCCTGCAACTCTCAAGACTTTCAAGGGCACACTAATTACTACACGGCCCATAGGGATACAGAATTGCTTTCAGTTTAAAATCTTGATAAGTCTGAAGGAGCATTACAAGATCTTCCAATTGGGCTTTCCTCTATAATAGCTCTTATTCCAATATGAAAATTCTATTATTAAATATATTAACTACACTATACTTTCTGGGACTGTGGTGAAAAGCAAAAACGAAATAAAACAAAACAAGATGGATTTATTACCCATCCACCAGATCTGAATAATCTTTTACTCCTACTGATGAAGCAGTGGTATTTCAAAAATAAGTATAAGTTCAGAGGGAGCTGAACTCAATGACTCCTAAAAGTCTGAACATTTTAATTTCATCAGTGAATAGTCATACGAATAAAAGGTCTCAGCTCCCTCTGAAGAAGGCTTTAGGATGATACAAGAAACATCTGTGACTATATCACAAGATGCTAATGCAAAGGGGCGTCCTTCAGTTGAGGGACTGCGTCTGTGACATAGCTTAGGTTCGAAATTATGTAAGCACCTAGGAATCCCAACAAAGACAACTGGAATTGCATTTCTGCCCTGAAGATCCATATATTTATGGATGCTACATTTATAATGTAGCATCATAGCATTCTGTCCTCATGTTTCATTTCTAGAAAGTCATCACCAGCTAGCCATTGCCAAGAGTATCTGTGAATCTATCCGTTGATCATCATTCTGTTTCTCTGATTTATGTGGTTATTTGTTCATTGTTGTATCTGGTAGTCAAGCATATCTAACAAGCTTTATCCTATTATTCTTGGATCCCATTATTCTCATTCATATCAGGAATCCTAGCTTCCCTGCAGCAAGCCACATTGTCACCTCCAGTCTTTAAAGGACTATCACCACAAAGCTCATTGAAACAGTAGTGACCCTTACCCACCCTATTTCAGTCTTGTGAGTGGAGTGCCCTCCTGGGTGATGGAGTGTCTTTCGAGGAGATTTAAATGCCCTTCTATAGCCTGTGGGGATAGAAAGTAAGAGGTAACTGGGCAGCTTATACATAATTGATCCATTCAGACATTCCCATTAACAATGAGCCTATGAACTCTGGCACTTCTACCTCACTAACCTAAACTGGAATTAAGCTCTGTTTTTGATCAGACAGCCTATCTGACACCACACCCAATATTAGCATCTTAAATCTTTTCTCTCCATCCATATCAATAAATTCAGCTCATTTAAGTCATATTTATTCTCCCTTGGTCTGATCACCTTAGATCCAATCCCACACATTCTGCCCAATTTTGTGACAAAACAGATTTCTGGGGTTTTATGCAATTCTTTCAAGGCATAGGCTATCTGTTTCCAGTTAAATGTTTCCATCTCTCATCAGCAAAGGTGGAATCTAACCCTTTTTATGATCTGAAGCCAATGAGAAATGCTTGGAAGAGGCAGGGGAAAACTGGCAACAGTTTATAAGTCAACTCTTTCAGAGGTATTTAACGGAAGGCTTATATGCTGAGAAGTACAGATTCCCTAAGTCACAGGGGAGTCTCTCCCTGTTGCCTCTCCCAGTATGAAAGTTAAAGTGAATTCAGAGATTTATAATTCTAAGCCATGTCTATCCTCTCTCTACAGAGGTATGAACTCCTTCAAAATTAATATACAGTCTGTTTTCTGCTGTTGTTTAACAAAAAACCTGAAAACTCAGTGGTTAAAAATAACAATCATTTATTATTTTCATATCTGTGGTCTTCTAAAATTTGCTTAAAATACAATGGGTTCACCCAGGTTACTGTGTAACACAGCTGATGGGGGAGGTGTGTTTGCAAGTCTGTTATGTTAGTTGAAATGCTCCACTCCAAATGTTTCTCATCCTCTTTGGACTAGCATGTTCTTCTCATGGAGTGGCAGAGATTCAACAGAACGAGCAGAAACATGCAAAGCCTCTTAAGCCCTGGGCTCAGAAATAGCACCCTTCTTCTTTACCTATAAATCACTGTCTAAAGAAAGATTCATGGCCAAGCCTGAATGTGTGGGGCAAATAATCTCTCTTCCTATGGTAAAGCTCTGACCCGGAAGAGTGGTAAAGAACTAAGATAAAAAATGCTATCAACTAAACAGAAGCAAGGATTAGTACTTGGAAAATATGTCTACTATTTGCAAACTGAGGCATGAGGTATCAACTGCCTGGCCTTTCCAATTTGCCCTGCATGAGGCCTGAGAGATAGCTCTGAGGCAGAGACTGGGATAAAACGTATAGTAGAACCAAAGTGACCTTACAAGTCTAAATGAAGGTTTTCCACATGAATTCATTACATGGCTCTGGAAGACCACTTTCCCAATTCCAGAGTAAGATCTCAAAGAGAAACAGAAGGAAGCCACTCAAATGCCCTCTGCTTGAAAGAGAACCACATGGTGGGTTCATGAACACAAGAATGATGAGTTCATTTACAGGGTTGATATTGACCCTTCAATCTATCTGATGACAGCAAAGTGTTTTCCAAAACCGAGAAAATCCTAAAAATCTTGATGGAAAATAACCAACTACTACTGGTGAGCAAGATAACAGTCCAACATGCAGCTCACTAAAGAGCTTTTGTGCATATTAATCCTCACGCTCAACTTATGATTAGGAAAAACTGCTGCCAATACAATATTCTGACTGAGCTGTGATTGAAATACAGCCTCTTCAAACATGAAACAGATGTTGGAGCTTTCTGAATATAGCTTTTGATCACCAGATTAGTGGTGCACTGCCCAGTGCCAGCATCTTTTTCCAGAGATCCCCCCCAGAGATCAGAAAGTTAGGGAAGGAAATAAAGGTGTCCCAACCTAAGGAATGGCTCTATTCAGAGACATCTTTTAAGGATGATAGTATAACAAATAGGAGATATTTGAAACCCCAAGACAATTTCCCTCTTTTTAAAAATGAAATAGCAGCCACTTTGGAAGACAGTTTAGCAGTTTCTTGCAAAATTTACAATATGATACAACAATCACACTACTTGGTATTTGTTGAAACTTATATTCCACTCAAAAAACTACTTACAGATGTTTTTATATAGTAGTTTTATTCATAATTGTCAAAACTTGGAAGCAGCCAAAATGTCCATCAGTAAATGAATGTATAAATAAACTGTGGTACATCCAGACAATGGAATATTAGTACTAAAAAGAAAGGAGCTGTCAAGCTATGAAAACTCACAGAGGAATCTTAAATGTGTATTACTAAATAAGAGAAGCCAATCTAAAATAGTTTACATTTATTATTATTCCAACTGCATAACATTCTGGAAAAGGCAAAACTATGGAGACCATAAAAAGATAGTGGTTGTCAGATTTTAGAGGAGATGGAGGGATGAGTAGATGAATCTCAGAAGATATTTAGGTTAGTGAACTTCTTCTGTACACTACGGTGGTGCACAAGGCACTACAGTTTTGTCAAAATCCATAGAATATACAGTACCAAGAGTGAACCTTAATATGAACTATGGACTTGAGTGATAATATTGGGTTCATCATTTATAATAAATGTCCCACTCTGCTGGGGGGTGGGTGTTGACAGTGGGTGAAGTTTTGCATGTACGTAGTTAGGGGCTATGTGGGAACTCTACTTTCTGCTTAATTTTGCTGTGAACTTTAAACTAATCTACAAAATAAATTCTATTTTAAAAAATGCCATCAATGCAGCACCCTTTTATCTTTTCAGTGTGTAATTGGGCAGGGCCTAACAAGCTTTCTTTGCCCGGAGTTTGAGGCAACAAGCTTTCTGTAATACCTGAGTAGGAGCCATAGAAATCTGAGCACTAAGCATTGGCTGAAATCTGTGAGAGGATATGAGAAAACATGGGCAAAGAGCACACACAAGCAATTCAAAGGGTAAAGAAATAAACAAGCAGTCAACAAATAATTAGGAAAACTGAAATAAAATGAGGTGTTTTGTCTTTGCAAGGCGAATCTAATCCACTGTTCAAGGGAGGATAAAGAGCTATGTTGGGAAAAGTATCATAAAGTTCATGTATAGGTATATGCCTTAGAGAAATCTTAAATACAGGTACAAGAAGATATGTACAAAGTTACACATTTGTGATATGTTTACAGTGATGAAAATTTAGACACTCTAAGTAAACAAAAATGTAATATAACAATAAAAGAAAACTATGTAATTATTTAGTATGAATTAACTACCTAAGAATATATATTACTTAAATATTTATTGAAAATATGATTGAATGGAAGAAAAAATTATCAGAATAATACATGCAACATATTGTTTAGTAAAAAAATATGTAAGAAGCTGCCAAGCTGTCTTCCAAAGTGGCTATTCCAGTTTTCGTTTCTACCAACAGTGAATGAGACTTTCTTTTTCTTCACATTCTCACAAGCATTTGGTGTTGTCAGTGCTCTGGATTTTGGCCACTCTAATAGGTGTGTAGTGGCATCTCACTGTTGTTCTGATTTGCATTTCCCTGATGACATATGTGGAGCATATTTTCATTGCTTATTTGACATCAGTATGTCTTCTTTGTTGAGGTTGCTAAGGTCATTGGCCTATTTTTAAATCGGGTTATTTGTCTTCTTAATGTTGAGTTTTAAGAGTTCTTTGTATATTTTGGGTGGCAGTCCTTTACTGGACATGTCTTTTGCAAATACACTCTTCCAGTTTGTTGCTTGACAGGTCATCCTCTTGACATTGAAGATTTTATAAAACTTTAATGAAGACCAGCTTATCAGTTCTTTCTCTCATAGATCATGCCCTTGGTGTCATATCTAAAAAGATAATAAACCCAATATCATCTAGATTTTTTCTTTCGTTACCCAAGATCATCAATCTAGGTTTTCTCTTTCGTTACCTTGAGGTGTTTTATAATTTTTCATTTTGCAATAAGTATGTGATCCATTTTGAGTTAATTTTTATGAAGAGTATAAAGTCTCTGTCTAGATTGGTTTTTGTTTGTTTGTTTGTTTTTTGTATGTGAATGTCTAGTTTTTCCAGCACCATTTATTGAAGAGGCCATCTTTTCTCCATTGTATTGCCTTTCTCCCCTTTGTCAAAGATCAGTTGAAAGTATCTATTGGGCTCTACTTCTAAGCTCTCTACTCTGTTCCATTGGTTTATTTATTTATTTTTTTTGGCGGTATGCGGGCCTCTCACTGTTGTGGCCTCTCCCATTGCGGAGCACAGGTCTCCGGACGTGCAGGCTCAGCGGCTATGGCTCATGGGCCTAGTCGCTCCGCGGCATGTGGGATCTTCCTGGACTGGGGCATGAACCCGTGTCCCCTGCATCGGCAGGAGGACTCTCAACCACTGCATCACCAGGGAAACCCCATTGGTCTATTTATCTATTATTTAATAATACCATGCTGTCTTGATTACCACAGCTTTAAAGTAAATCTTCAAGTTGGATAGTGTCAGTCCTCCTACTTTGTTTTTTTCTACAATATCGTGTGGGCTATTCTGGGTATTTTGCATTTCCATACAAACTTTGAGTTCAGTTTGTCAAAATCCACAAAATAACTTGCTGGGATTTTGATTGGAATTTCATTAAAACTAGAGATAAATATGGCTAGAAGTGACAATGAATTTGGTAAAGTAGCAGGATACAAAATTAATGCACAGAAATCTCTTGCATTCCAATTACCACTGCAACAAAAAGAATAAAATATCTAGGAATAAACCTACCTAAGGAGACAAAAGACTTGTATGCAGAAAATTATAAGACACTGATGAAAGAAATTAAAGATGATAGAAACAGATGGAGAGATATAACATGTTCTTGAATTGGAAGAATCAACACTGTGAAAATGACTCTACTACCCAAAGTAATCAACAAATTCAATGTAATCCCTATCAAAGTACCACTGGCATTTTTCACATAAGTAGAACAAAACATTTCACAATTTGTATGGAAACAAAAAAGACCCCAATTACCCAAAGCAATCTTGAGAAAGAAAAACGGATCTGGAGAAATCAGGCTCCCTGACTTCAGACTATACGACAAAGCTACAGTAATCACAACAGTATGGTACTGGCACAAAAATAGAAATATAGATCAATGGAACAGGATAGAAAGCCCAGAGATAAACCCACACACATGTAGTCACCTTATCTTTGATAAAGGAGGCAAGAATATACAGTGGAGAAAAGATAGCCTCTTCAATAAATGGTGCTGGAAAAATTGGACAGTTACATGTAAAAGAATGCAATTAGAACACTCCTTAACACCATACACAAAAATAAACTCAAAATGGTTTAAAGACCTAAATGTAAGGCCAGTCACCATCAAACTCTTAGAGGAAAACATAGGCAGAACACTCTATGACATAAATCACAGCAAGATCCTTTTTGACCCACCTCCTAGAGAAATTGAAATAGAAACAAAAATAAAAAAATGGGACCTAATGAAACTTAAAAGTTTTTGCACAGCAAAAGAAACCATAAACAAGACCAAAAGACAGCCCTCAGAATGGGAGAAAATATATGCAAATGAAGCAACTGACAAAGGATTAATCTCCAAAAGATACAAGCAATTCATGCAGCTCAATATCAAATAAACAAACAACCCAATCCAAAAATGGGCAGAAGACCTAAGTAGACATTTCTCCAAAGAAGATATACAGATTGCCAACCAACACATGAAAGAATGCTCAACATCATTAATCATTAGAGAAATGCAAATCAAAGCTGCAATGTGATATCATCTCACACTGGTCAGAATGGCCATCATCAAAATATCTACAAACAATAAATGCTGGAGAGGTTGTGGAGAAAAGGGAACTCTGTTGCACTGTTGGTGGGAATGTAAATTGATACAACCACTATGGAGAACAGTATGGAGGTTCCTTAAAAAGCTAAAAATAGAACTACCATATGACCCAGCAATCCCACCACTGGGCATATTCCCTAAGAAAATCATAACTCAAAAAGAGTCATATACCAAAATGTTCATTGCATCTCTACTTAACAATAGCCAGGTCATGGAAGCAACCTAAGTGTCCATCAATAGATGAATGGATAAAGAAGATGTGGCACACATATACAATGGAACATTACTCAGTCATAAAAAGGAATGAAACTGAGTTATTTGTTGTGAGGTGGATGGACCTAGAGACTGTCATACAGAGTGCAGTAAGTCAGAAAGAGAAAAACAAATACCGTATGCTAACACATATACATGGAATCTAAAAATAAAAGAAAAAAAGAAAAAAAAAGTGGTCAGAAGAGCCTAGGGGCAAGATGGGAATAAAGATGCACACCTACTAGAGAATGGACTTGAGGATATGGGGAGTGGGAACGGTAAGCTGGGACAAAGTGAGAGATTGGCGTGGACATATATACACTACCAAACATAAAATAGATACCTAGTGGGAAGCAGCCACATAGCACAGGGAGATCAGCTCGGTGCTTTGTGATTACCTAGAGGAGTGGGATAGGGAGGGTGGGAGGGAGGGAGATGCAAGAGGGGAGAGATATGGGGACATATGTATATGTATAACTGATTCACTTTGTTATAAAGCATAAACTAACTCACCATTGTAAAGCAATTATACTCCAATAAAGATATTTTTAAAAATTGAAATAATTTAACAACTCATTTAAAAACAATTGTTGTATCTGTATATTTAGTACAAATTGAACTAAACTATAGACACTATAACAAGAAAAATATTAAAAATGATAATTATTGAAAAACACTTCATGATTATATCCATTTTTTTAATCTCTTCCCTCCTCTTGGTTATTGGATCTGAGGTCTGAAATAGTTAATACTTGATGATATCATTTAAAGATGAATTCCTTGAGCTATGACAGCATGTAGATGACAGCCCCAATTCATATACAAAGTCACTGTGAAACTGGATACTGGAATTGACATTTTTGACACTTGATAAAATATGTTTAATATTCAGTAGAGATAATGTCCTTTTAAGCTATACTCATCAGTTCACTTAGGTCAGTAACAATAATGTCAACTTACTAAAAATGTATAACTAAATAGAGAATTCACCAGAATAATTAGAGTAATAGTGGCAGCTCCATTCAAAGAATACAGAATAAGAAATATTTTCAAATGCTGTCTGCTGTTATTATAGCCAAATCATTATCACTATTCTTTTATAGTGTGTGATGTTCATGATTTTAAAAGTGCTTTACTGTTATAAAGTTGAAAATGATTGGTTAAGGTGCATTTAAATGCAAACCAAAATGTGTACATTTTTCTATAAAATTTTACCTAGAAACCAGTTATTAATCTGAATGACTTCTAGTCAACTGAATATTTTGCCATAGCAACATTGTTTCAGATTAAATCTGTGGCCTTATGTACTAAAATTATAATAATGACATAAAAAGACTATTTTAAATATAATTACTCTGTGGAGAAAATAGGTAGAAAACAGAAGACTCAAATCAATAGAATTAGAAATGAAAAAGGAGAAGTAACAACTGACACTGCAGAAATACAAAGGATCATGAGAGATTACCACAAGCAAATATATGCCAATAAAATGGACAATCAGGAAGAAACGAACACATTCTTAGAAAATCACAACTTCCAAGACTGAACCAGGAAGAAATAGAAAATATGAACAGACCAATCACAAGTACTGAAATTGAGACTGTGATTAAAAATCTTCCAACAAACATGAGCCTAGCACCAGATGGCTTCACAGAAGAATTCTATCAAACATTTAGAGAAGAGGTAACACCCATCCTTCTCAAACTCTTCCAAAAAATTGCAGAGGGAAGAACAATCCCAACCTTATTCTACGAGGCCACCATCACCCTGATACTAAAACCAGACAAAGATACTATAAAAAAAAGAAAACTATGGAGCAATATCCATACTTTACTTCTTTTCATTTTGTTTGAGGTACACAGAATGTACAACACCTTAAAGTACAGCATCTTAAAGATGTAGATAAATTGAAACATAAAAAGTAAAATATGCATATCATAGAGTATTCAATATCCTCTTAGATTAATAGTAAATTTGCTATTTTTTCTATGTGCAAATGTTCAAAATACTCTATTTACTTTTTATTACATATGCTTGTATACTTAAATAAGCCTGTATCTGTTAAAAAATGAAAACTTATAAAAGAACAGAGAGGGGCTTCCCTGGTGGCACAGTGGTTGAGAGTCAACCTGCCGATGCAGGGGACACGGGTTCATGCCCCGGTCCGGGAGGATCCCACGTGCCGCGGAGCAGCTGGGCCCGTGAGCCATGGCCGCTGACCCTGCGCGTCCGGAGCCTGTGCTCCGCAACGGGAGAGGCCACACTGGTGAGAGGCCCGCGTACTGAAAAAAAAAAAAAAAAAAGAACAGAGAGTAAGATTTATATCATATTTTATAAATGGTTAATTTTTTAATATTACAGTGTTTAACTTCATAAAATTTTAATACAGGAATCTTTATTCATGTTGCAAATAGAAAATATTAATAATTATTTGATTAAGAAATGCCATTACTTACAAAGAAGAGTTGTTCAGGAATGCTGATTTAGTGTTACAAGAAAAAGGAATAAATTGCATTAAAATGTATTATAAATTCTAACAAAATTTCAATTGGTATAACACAGGCTACGAAGTTCTTATAGTAAAGTTTCACCAGTAACATTTTATAGTTTCATTTTTGTATTTGACTGTAGGTTCCATATAAAATAATCTATTGAGAAATATATAGGTCAAATCTTAATACTACAAAAATATTTTAAAATCAAAACTCTCATTAAAAACTCTATACTTCTGTGAAAAATGCCACTGGTAGTTTGATAGGGATTGCATTGAATCTGTAGATAACATTGTGTAGTATAGTCATTTTGTCAATGTTGATTCTTCCAATCCAAGAATATGGTTTATCTCTCCATCTGTTTGTATCATCTTTAATTTATTTCAGCAGTGTCTTATAGTCTTCTGCATACAGGTTTTTTGTCTGCTTAGGTAGGTTTATTCCTAGGTATTTTATTCTTTTTGTTGCAATGGTAAATGGGAGTGTTTCCTTAATTTCTTTTTCAGGTTTTTCATAATTAGTGTATAGGAGTGCTAGAGATTTCTGTGCAGTAATTTGGTATCCTGATACTTTACCAATTTCATTGTTTAGCTCTAGTAGTTTTCTGGTAGCATCTTTAGGATTCTCTGTGTATAGTATCATGCCTTCTGCAAACAGTGATAGCTTTACTTCTTCTTTTCCGATTTGGATTCCTTTTATGTCTTTTTCTTCTCTGATTGCTATGGCTAAAACTTCCAAAACTATGTGGAATAAGAGTGGTGACAGTGGGCAACCTGGTCTTGTTCCTGATCTTAGTGGAAATGGTTTCAGTACTTCACCATTGAGAATGATGTTGGCTGTGGGTTTGTCATATATGGCCTTTATTATGTTGAGGTAAGTTCCCTCTATGCCTACTTTCTGGAGGGTTTTTAACATAAATGGGTGTTGAATTTTGTCAAAAGCTTTCTCTGCATCTATTGAGAAGTTCATATAGTTTTTCTCCTTCAATTTTTTAATATGGGATACCACATTGATCTGCATATATTGAAGAATCCTTGCATTCTTGGGATAAATCCCACTTGATCATGGTGTATGATCCTTTCAATGTGCTGTTGGATTTGTTTGCTAGTATTTTTTGAGGATTTTTACATCTATGTTCTTCAGTGATATTGGCCTGTAGTTTTCTTTCCTTGTGACATCTTTGTCTGGTTTTGGTATCAGGGTGTTGGTGGCCTCGTAGAATGAGTTTGGGAGTATTCCTCCCTCTGTTATATTTTGGAACATTTTGAGAAGGATAGGTGTTAGCTTTTCTCTAAATGTTTAATAGAATTCACCTGTGAAGCCATCTGGTCCTGAGCTTTTGTTTGTTGGAAGATTTTTAATCACAGTCTCAATTTCAGTGCTTGGGATTGGTCTGTTTTCTATTTCTTTCTGGTTCAGTCACAGAGATTGTGCTTTTCTAAGAGTGTGTCCATTTCTTCCAGGTTGTCCATTTTATTGGCATATAGATGCTTGTAGTAATCTCTCATGATCCTTTGTATTTCTGCAGTGTCAGTTTTTACTTCTCCTTTTTCATTTCTAATTCTGTTGATTTGAGTCTTCTCCCTTTTTTCTCTTGATGAGTCTGGCTAAACTTTCACAATGTGTATGGAAACACAAAAGACCCTAAATAGCCAAAGAAATCTTGAGAAAGAAAAACGGAGCTGGATGAATCAGGTTCCTGGACTTATGACTCTACTACAAAGCTACAGTAATCAAGACAGTATGGTACTGGCACAAAACAGAAATATAGATCAATGGAACAGGATAGAAGGCCCAGAGATAAACCTATGCATGTATGGTCACCTTATTTTTGACAAAGGTGGCAAGAATATACAATGAAAAAAAGACAGCCTCTTCAATAAGTGGTGCTGGGAAAACAGGATAGCTACACGTAAAAGAATGAAATTAGAACACTCCCTAACACCATACACAAAAATAAACACAAAATGAATTAAAGACCTAACTGTAAGGGCGGAAGATTTTTAATCACAGTCTCAATTTCAGTGCTTGGGATTGGTCTGTTTTCTATTTCTTTCTGGTTCAGTCACAGAGATTGTGCTTTTCTAAGAGTGTGTCCATTTCTTCCAGGTTGTCCATTTTATTGGCATATAGATGCTTGTAGTAATCTCTCATGATCCTTTGTATTTCTGCAGTGTCAGTTTTTACTTCTCCTTTTTCCTAGAGAAATGGAAAATAGAAACAAAAATAAACAAATGGGACCTAATGTATCTTAAAAGCTTTTGCACAGCAAAGAAAAACATAAATAAGATGAAAAGACAAACCTCAGAATGGGAGAAAATATTTGCAAATGAAGCAACAGACAAAGGATTAATAACCAAAATTTACAAGCAGCTGATGCAGTTCAATATCAAAAAAACAAACAACACAATCCAAAAATGGGCAGAAGTCCTAAATAGACATTTCTCCAAAGAAGATATACAGATTGCCAACAAACACATGAAAGAATGTTCAACATCACTAATCATTAGAGAAATGCATATCAAAACTACAATGTGGTATCACCTACACCAATCAGAATGGCCATCATCAAAATATCTAAAAACAATAAATACTGGAGAGGGTGTGGAGAAAAGGGAACTCTGTTGCACTGTTGGTGGGAATGTAAATTGATACAACCACTATGGAGAACAGTATGGAGGTTCCTTAAAAAGCTAAAAATAGAACTACCATATGACCCAGAAATCCCACTACTGGGCATATACCCTGAGAATACCATAATTCAAAAGGAGTCATGTACTGCAATATTCATTTCAACTCTATTTACAATAGCCAGGACATGGAAGCAACCTAAGTGTCCATTGACAGTTGAATGGATAAAGAAGATGTGGCACATATATACACTGGAATATTACTCAGCCATAAAAAGAAACGAAACTGAGTTATTTGTTGTGAGGTGGATGGACCTAGAGTCTGTTATACAGAGTGAAGTAAGTCAGAAAGAGAAAAACAAATACCATATGCTAACACATATATATGGAATCAAAAGAAAAAAATGTTTCTGAAGAAACTAGGGGCAGGACAGGAATAAAGTCACAGACATAGAGAATGGACTTGAGGACACGGGGAAGGGAAGGGTAAGCTGGGACGAAGTGAGAGCATGGCATGGACATACATACACTACCAAATGTAAAATAGCTAGCTAGTGGGAAACAGGTGCCTAGCACAGGGAGAGCAGCTCGGTGCTTTGTGAACACCTGGAGGGGTGGGATAGGGATGGTGGGAGGGAGTTGCAAGAGGGTGGAGATATGGGGATATATGTATAAGCATAGCTGATTCACTTTGTTATACAGCAGAAACTAACACACCGTTGTAAAGCAATTATACTCCAATAAAGATGTTAAAAAAAGAATCCTCTATACTTTGTCTTGGATCTTTTAATATGATTTAATCAATACAGTCACTATATTTTAAAATAAGCCAGCTTTCTAGAAGCATAAAAACAATTTCTCTACTTATTAATTCTTTCCTCATCTGAAGTAAGATAAAAAAACAAGATAAAAGAATAATGTAAAGCAGAGGTTCATCTTCGGGCTGTATGCCTCTGTGATTATCTAACACCTTTCCATCTGTTTTCATCATGGAAAAATCGCCTCATGTAAATTACAATTACTCTTCTTAATCTCAACTTTATTTTAATGTATTGAAGTTTTTCTCAGAAGTCCCCTGTTAAAATGCATTTTGGTGATTGGAAAAGTATGTTGAAAATATAAGTAAAAAATTTTATATTACTATCAAATTAAAAGAAATTTAAACAAAAATGTTCAAAACCTTCACAACCTATTTAATTCCACTGAAACTTTTGAAATTAAAGTCTTATCTTTTAATTGGAACATCTAGGGTTATTTGTAGAGACGTGGATGGATCTAGAAACTGTCATACAGAAAGTCAGAAAGAGAAAAACAAATACCATATGCTAACACATATATATGGAATCAAAAGAAAAAAATGTTTCTGAAGAAACTAGGGGCAGGACAGGAATAAAGTCACAGACATAGAGAATGGACTTGAGGACACGGGGCAGGGAAGGGTAAGCTGGGACGAAGTGAGAGCATGGCATGGACATACATACACTACCAAATGTAAAATAGCTAGCTAGTGGGAAACAGGTGCCTAGCACAGGGAGAGCAGCTCGGTGCTTTGTGAACACCTGGAGGGGTGGGATAGGGATGGTGGGAGGGAGTTGCAAGAGGGTGGAGATATGGGGATATATGTATAAGCATAGCTGATTCACTTTGTTATACAGCAGAAACTAACACACCGTTGTAAAGCAATTATACTCCAATAAAGATGTTAAAAAAAGAATCCTCTATACTTTGTCTTGGATCTTTTAATATGATTTAATCAATACAGTCACTATATTTTAAAATAAGCCAGCTTTCTAGAAGCATAAAAACAATTTCTCTACTTATTAATTCTTTCCTCATCTGAAGTAAGATAAAAAAACAAGATAAAAGAATAATGTAAAGCAGAGGTTCATCTTCGGGCTGTATGCCTCTGTGATTATCTAACACCTTTCCATCTGTTTTCATCATGGAAAAATCGCCTCATGTAAATTACAATTACTCTTCTTAATCTCAACTTTATTTTAATGTATTGAAGTTTTTCTCAGAAGTCCCCTGTTAAAATGCATTTTGGTGATTGGAAAAGTATGTTGAAAATATAAGTAAAAAATTTTATATTACTATCAAATTAAAAGAAATTTAAACAAAAATGTTCAAAACCTTCACAACCTATTTAATTCCACTGAAACTTTTGAAATTAAAGTCTTATCTTTTATTTGGAACATCTAGGGTTATTTGTAGAGACGTGGATGGATCTAGAAACTGTCATACAGAGTGAAGTAAGTCAGAAAGAGAAAAACAAATATCGTATATTAACTCATATTATGTGGAACCTAGAAAAATGATACAGATGAACCAGTTTGCAGGTCAGAAATATAGACACAGATTTAAAGAACAAACTTATGGACCCCAAGGGGGAAAGTGGTGGCAGGGGGTGGTGGTGTGAGGAATTGGGAAATTGAGATTGACATATATACACTAATATGTATAAAATGGATAATTAATAAGAACCTGCTGTATAGAAAAGTTAAAAAAAATCAAAAATTCAAAAAAAATATGAAAAAATAATATATTACATATTTCATGGTCTTAAGTGTTTCTTTGAAATAGGATATGTTTACTATATGCATTCTTTTAAAAGTGGTTAAAGTTTCATCAAAAGGAAGAAATGTTTTAGAGACTTTTAGTATATAGTACAATAACTATTATAAGATAAAATGCATCACTTAAGATGTTAATAAAAACGTTCAATTTTATTTTTTTCCCCTCAGCCTAGGTAGATGTGTTCTGCATAAAGAAGGGATGGGAACCTCCCCAGGTAATAATAGAAGGAAATGCTGAAGGGATAGGGTCCTTTAGCCAGAGGCCAGTAGGAGGAAACGTCTGGTGAGGATCCTTTGACACAACCATGCACTTTCATTTTCTAAGTGTCTGAAGGGCCAGGTTAAGTGCAGAGAGAACAAATTGGGAGTGTGCAACACTGTGCTTGCCTCTCCTAGTGAGAGGTGTAGGGGTGAGTGGGGAGGGAAGAGAAAGAGAAAGGGAGGTGGAGGGAAGAGTGGGAAGTAGGGAAAGAGAGTACATATATATACATTAATTTTCCTGGGAAAGACTATACACAGAGATTCAAGGTTGAAGCTCTATTCTGGAATAAAGATTTGATCTTCATGGAAATTTGCCCTAATATGATGCGATAAATGAATAAAAGTTTTAGTAAAAACTATAGAAGTATCCACAAAGCTAAACTTTAGATGGTAATTATAATTGAAAAAATGAGCAAATGATAATTCTAGGTAGGTAAGAAAATCTAATCTTGTCATACATTCTCAAAACTACCACACAGACAAACAAACAAACAAACAAAAACTATTATGGGTTTTGTTGTGTATGTTCATTTGTTTTGTTTTTTAGACTCCACATATAAGTAAAATCATATGGAATTTGTCTTTCTCTGTCTGACTTATTTTACTTAGCATAATACCCTATAGGTCCATCCATGTTTTTGCAAGTGGTAACATTTCATTCTTTTATGGCTTAATAATATTCCACTGTGTGTATATACTACATCTTCTTTATCCATTCATCTGTTGATGGACATTTAGGCTGCTTCCATATCTTGGTTACTGTAAATAATGCTCTTTTGAACACTAGGGTGCAGATGTCTTTTTCAAATTAGTGTTTTCATTTTCTTCAGGCATATACCTAGAAAGGGAATTGCTGGATTGTATGGAAGTTCTATTTTTTTATTTTTTGAGAAACCTCCATACTGTTTTCCGTAGCAGTTGCAACAATTTATCTTCCTACCAACAGTGCATAGGTGTTCACTTTTCTCCACATCCTTGCCAACACTTGTTATTTCTTGTCTTTTTGTTAAAAGCCGTTCTGAAAGGTGTGAAGTGATATCTCACAGACAGAAAGAACAAATTGGTGGTTGTCAGGTGGGTAGGAGGTGGGAGGCTGAGTTAAACATATAAAGGGGTTTAAGAGGTACAAAATTCCAGTTGTAAAATAAACAAGTCACAGGGATGTAATGTACAGCACAGGGAATATAACCAATAATATTGTAATAATTTTTTATGGTGACAGATGGTAATTAGACTTATCATGGTGATCATTTTATTATATATTAAATATTGAATCACTATTTTGTATCCCTGAAACTAATGTACAATTGTAAGTCAACTAGACTTCAATTTAAAAAAAATCCCACATCTTCACCATAGGAAGACAAAGAACATGAAAATTTTCACATTAACTGATGGAGGAAGTAAATAATAGTATGTTTAAAATAATGAAAACAACATTTCTCATTGTTACAAAAAAGAATTGCAGACATAGAATTGGCTAAACTAAAATGAATCCTATTATGTCAAATTAGAAATGGAGTGTTAGTATGCATTCATGCATTAATATGTATGCTTATAATATACATATATACACACATACACAAAGATATAGAAATGGACATATATGTGTGCATATACAGACACACATATATGTGTGTGTATATACATATATACACACACACACACACACATACATACACATACACATACAAGTTATCTTGGCTTCTAAATACCACCCTTCACTTAAAGGAGCCAGGACTCCTAGGAGAAATGGCTGATTTCACATCTAGGACTGGAAAAATGTAAGATAAACCTGGAACATCTTGCTAGAAAGTAAGCAAGTGCTCAAAGAATGATGGAGATGGGTCAAAAGGATTCAAGAGACAGCTTGAAGAGGTTCCCACTATCCGAATCTCACACAAACTGAGTATCAAAATCAATAATAATAGTTATATATTTGACACAGTGAATAAAATAAAAATCATGAATTCGTATAGCTACAAATCAATAACTGAATAAATGAACAAATGAATAAATGAATGAAAGAAAATTAAAAGCTCCTCCTAACAGTCAAAAGTCATCTGGTAAATGTAGAATAAATGATGAGTTAGAAAATACCATTTGGCAAATTATATAGAGATGATTCAGTTAGGACCATCAATGGAGAACATCTCCTATTTTAAGTTGGTTGAAATCTCCAGATTCTAGGGTACTGATTTGATCATGAAACCACTCAGGAACCTTTCTATAATCATAGAAAATGAAACTTGGGTGGCAAAATACAAGGGATATGGATATTTCTTCATTTTCAATATGAGAGAAATAAAGGAGAGACAGAAAGAGAGGAAGCTCTATAAATTTAATGAATAAATTGCTATTTAGATTAGATTGAGAAAATCAGTGGTCATTATTATAAATCTATCATTGAGAAGAAAGATGTCCTAAAATAACTTCTAATATTCAACATTTCAGACTACCAAGTAGATTTTGCAACTTTTGGAAATATGATAGAACTGTCCTAAGTACATGCAACAAATGTATAAATTGAAATTAAAGTCATTATGTTATGTATTTTGTAGTAATACATTTTCAAGTTTATCAGTAAAAAAACTATGTCCTGGACATACCTTTTACTGCCACATCTGCGAACACTGTGCCCAGCTCCAGCCTACTCTATGATCCCTTGGAATCATCATGGGTTCACTGAGAACACACAACAGCAATCAAGGACAATATCATTAGCAAGTATATCTTGATTTTAGCAAGCATTTAAAAGATTCTTTATGGATAGGAAGATATTAGTGAGATAGTGGAGATGGAGAAAATTTTCCCCATTTGAACATAACTTCAGGGAGTCATAGTAACTGGATTAACGTTACCCTAAAAAAAGTGGTTACAGTCATTTCCCTACCATGTTGAGAGCTCTTGAGAAGCACAGTACTCTTTTATACCAGCGTGACATTATACATGCAATTTTAATGCCTTCTGTCCAACAGATTCAAAGCCTCTCTTTCCTTATGATTAACTGGTAAAACCTTTTCTGTCACTTTCTCTAGAAGTTAGCTCTGTTTTTATAGGATTGTACACCTGTCTCTATTGGCATATCTTTACTGTCCTGGTTTACATGTCCATGTCCCTAAATTGTCTATGAGACTTTCAAAAGTAAAACCAAGCTTATTTACACTTGGGTCTGGGTATACGACTAATGTTTGGCATTCAGTAAATTAATGTGTGGTGAATGGGAGCTTGGATATATTAGATTTCTGGTGGTTATGATTTTTGTTGAAATTATGATTATGTCGAAACAATTAGGAAGAGGTTCCCTCAGAAAATCAGAACAAAAATCTGTCTCAAAAGCACTGAGGGACTTCCCTGGTGGTCCAATGGTTAAGACTCTGCTTCCACTGCAGGGGACATGGGTTCAATCTCTGGTCAGGGAACTAAGATCCTGCATGTCATGGTGCAGCAAAAAGAAAGAAAAAAGCATTGAAAGGATATTTGATAAAGCTTTTTTCTAGACTTCTACAAGAGGGGGGAGAATTGTAACTATATAGAGCTTGTTTTGCTAAGTGCACTTCTCTCTCAATTTAATTTTATCTATAGAAATTCATTCCATGTTTTCATTAATATTTTTATGAATATAGAAGTTAAATTAGGAAAGACTAAATTATCTTGTTTCTTCCTCTTAACATTATTTATTGGTTTTATCATCAATTATTTGGTTGTTGCTTTTACTGATGCTATTCCACCAACATATAACTAAAACTAGTCACAATTCATCTAAGGAGGATTGGTCCTCTCCCTTCTGGCAAACAGATACAGACTGACTAGATGTTTAAACATAAACTTGGTGGGCACAATATCCAAGAAGAGAATGAGAATAAATTCAAAGTGATCTTGCCACATGTACTTATATTTGTAGCTGCCACAGCTTAGACTACAGAGGAAAGAAGTCAAGAGTCAATTGAGACAGGATCTGAATCAATAGAAAGAAATGCACATAAGAACAAAGAAACACTTCCAAATAAGAGTTGAGGACAAATCTGAACTCAACAACTCAGTCATCAGAGGCTGATGCATAAGATAAAGAGGGGAGAACTGGACATTGAAAGTGGGTTCAAATGAAGTTTCTGGAAGTCATTCTCAATGACAAGGTTTTTGAGAGTCCCTCCGTCCATTAAGTTCATGACACTTTGAACCTGACATCTAATCATTGAATAACATTCAATTTCTGCAACATCTGCTACTATAATTAATCACTAATGAAATTGTTTTTGTTAAAAGGATTTTTAAAAAAATTAATTAGAAGGACTTTAGTATCAGGAACAAAATGTTATTCAATCCATGGAGAGAATAATTTTCAATTTTCAACATAGAATATAGTTAAAGGTGATATTTATACTATAACAAAACAAATACAGGTACAGAATTAAGCTCAATAGTATCTATGAAATTCCAGTAATTTTTTACCCAAATACATTCATTTTAAAAAACACTCCCACATAAAGAACTTTTAAGGAGAAAAATATCTAGAAGATTGTTGGAGGAGGTCATCAAGTGGACTTGAACTTCGGTTGACTCATGAGCTGAACCAAGGCAATGGGAGGCTCCTAACTCCATCCCCATTCGTGATATGTTCATCCTCCCACCATTCCCATACTAGGAGCCACATCAAGGATACAGCCTTGAGATGATAATGTGTTATTGAGACCATCTGGACGGCACACTACTGATCCTCCTTAATGTGTCTATATAAACCTTAAGATTCTGGTGGGCAGGTTCAGAGATCCACTCATCTTGTGACCACCCAAGACAAGCCTCTGATTTAAGTTCCCTTACTTATTAAACCTGCCATCTACTGATCTGGGGTGGTCTGCCTCTTTCTTTGGTTTATTCTTGCTCTCTATAAATGGGGCCAGTTTCTAATTTGACTTGGGGAACTCCCGAGGTTTTAAACCAACAAAGGTGAATTGTATTTTCTTTAAAGAAAAAAATAAAATGGAAATATTTCAATTTCTGTAAATTTAGTTAAAAGTCTGAAATTTAATATATATATGAATTATGTATATAATGAAATGCTTTTTGTGGTTACATTATTTCTCTTTTTTTCTCTAGATTTCTATGTAATTGTGAACCTGAGTATCATGGATCTTTTTGTGAACTGGATATAAATGAATGTGAAATCACACCTTGTCCTGATGGAGAAAATTGTGTCAAAAGAACAGGTGGATACATCTGCCTCTGTGCTCCTGGTTATTCAGGTAAATTTCTACCTGCTCTGTCTGTATCAACATGTTGGTTGTAAATAACTGGCACCCACATATCTACTCTGCAAATCCTGAACTAACCTGTTCCATGCAAGTGGGGCAGGAGGGTCAAGAGGCTCTTTGTCTCTTGTAAAAGAAACTAATAAAAACAAAAATTACGCTTTTTAATCTAAAATTCACTAAACATTAAGAAATATATGGGGGCTTCCCTGGTGGGGCAGTGGTTGAGAGTCCGCTTGATGATGCAGGGGACGCGGGTTCATGCCCCGGTGCAGAAAGATCCCACATGCCACGGAGCGGCTAGGCCCGTGAGCCATGGCCACTGAGCCTGCGCGTCCAGAGCCTGTGCTCCTCAACGGGAGAGGCCACGACAGTGAGAGGCCCGTGTACCGCAAAAAAAAAAAAAAAAAAAAAAAAGAAATATATGAATTATACATCAAGGTATTTTACATTTTTATGCTTTTTTGAATTGAAGTTTATCTAAAGTATGTTTATATGCTTGTAATACAGAAAAGGCATTGTATGAATAATCTAAGATAAATTTTACTGTTATATCCATTACACAAATGTTACTTTAAAAAAATATAAAGAGTAAGTTTAGCTCTTTTAAACATACTTATATGCTAGAAATCAATCAGGGAGCCCTTGTGAATTTAAAGTTCCAGGAGAAAAATACGATTTGGAGTCAGTTGCCTCAATATTAATCATTCCACAACATAAATTCTATCCAAATATAAATGCAAAAGTCATCAATGAACATAGGAAAGAACACTAGCCCTCTAAACTTCTGCTGAGAAATTGCTTTTATGAAATACAAAAAGCTATATTGTTTTGGCATACCAATATTAATTATGTGTGCTCAGCAAGAATGTATTCAAATCTCAAATCGTAATTTATTAATGTCTGAATTCTTCACCACTGGGAGATTTTGGGTTTCTTTCCTGACAGAAGCTGGCTAAGTGAATCTAATATTAGATTCTATACTCTTAGGAGTAAAAAAAAAAAAAAACAAAAAAACAAAAACCCGAAACTAGACAAATAGAAATGACATTGAAAAGCAAAACCGATAAAGAACTAGAAGCATTTCCAGTGAATAAGTGGTCAAAAGCAATAGGAAGCTGACACCTGAACAAAATATATGCAGGTGTCTTCCTGGAGAATAATGATAGGTTCAGAAAAGGTTACCTTGGTAACAATTGTTAGAGACACAGAAGTCTTGACAGAAATTTAAAAAAAAAAATAGAACTACAATCTACAGATGTTATTACATAAATAAGAAGCAGTACATTTTGGCTATAAAAGTATCTTTTCTAAATTTCATATTGCCCCTCATCTTCCAAATGATTGAGATTTGTACTTGGGACCACACATATCCAACTAGCAATACCATTCCCCATGCTATTGTTTTGCAGCTGCTACCACGCTAACATTGTTAAAATAAGAAATGGCACACTGAGCTGAATATGACTGAGAAACATGTTTGTAAAATTACTTGATATAACACATTGTTCTGATACTTTAAATTCATCCTAAAATTTGAAGGATTGATGTGTTCTTTGTTTTTCTTTCCACAACCTATTTCACTGCAAGCTATGGTTCTTAGCATTGTTTCAAAATCTAAGATTGTGTTGCCAATTAGACACCCCAGTGGAGAAGCTGAGTGCACAGCTGGCTGTATGAGGTGGTCTCCAATTGAAATATACATGTGGGAGTCTTCAGATATACAACTGTGGTGCTAGGTAAGCTCACAAAGGAGTGAGTGTGGATGGAAGAGAGAAGAGGACCAAGGACTGAGCCCAGAGGCACTGCGATATTTAGGTTTCCAGGGGAGAAGGAAGAACTCGCAAAGGAAATTTAAAAGATCAGTCAGTGATACAGGAGGAAAAACAAGAGCAGATAAAGTTTGGAAATGCATGTAAATTATTTCAAGTAGAAGGAGTGATCAATGTTGTCAAATATTATTATGTCAAGTGAAATAAGGACAAAGTATTAACCATTGGCATTAGCAATACAAACGTCATTGGTGACACTGTCAAGGAAGCAGTTTTACTGGAGTGGAGGGTGCAAAATTATGTTTGAAGTGGATTTAAGAGAAAATGTGAGAAAAGTTCTGAGATGAAGACACAGTTTATTAAACGAATATTTTTACTTTTAAATAAGGAAACAAGAAATGGAGCAGTAATTTGAGGAGAGAGTGAGATTGAAAATGAAAGGTTTAATTTTTACATTTTTTTTGTTTTTAATTTACATGCTCATTAAATGATGCTGACTCCTGTGTGGAGAATGAAGTAGAGAGTTTCAGTAATAGAAGCAGAGAGACATATCAGAAAGCTTTGGAAATGGTCCAGGTGACAGAATATAGTGAGTTAGATTAGCACTGCCCAGCAGAGGTGGTGAGAAATGCCCTCACCTCATATGTGCTCCATAAATATTCATGAATGATGAACATTTAATAAAATATAAATAGTAAAGTGCATCATTGAACTAAATATCACTTTATAAATCATTGATGAATCAAATTATGTCCCCTTTTTATTTTTAATGAAAAAACTTCAACTTCCTCTCATTGATTCATTGGGTTCTGAAACACTGTATTTTCAGTTATTTTGGGGTCTCAAGCTTTTTTGGGATGATGCTCACATAAACCCACATTCATATAGCACATATGTGTAACTGATTCTGGGAAGGCCACTTAAGGAATAATGATTCCATGGGCTTCCTTTCAAGCTCTAAATTGGATTTTGTGTGGCCTGTTTTCCAAGGAAAATTTGAATTTTGAACTCAGCAAATTACGTTTGCTTTTTGGTTAACTCTATTGTAGTCTTCTCATATTGGAAGAAATGAGTTTTCTTCTTAATTTCAAAAAGATTTGTTGGAAGTTTACAAATACCCAACTCACAGGCCATTGTGAAGGGGGTCTCACACCTGGTTTGGTGGTCTGCTATGACCCCTCAGTTGAAATCACTATGCAGGAACTGGTGTAGCCAAAGTGTCTCTGTAGATGTAGTCAATTCTGAGTTGATTTAGTCTTCATTTCAGGCCAGGTGTAACAGACTGGCAACTGCTAAACTGTTTCCTGGAAGGGTTGGAGGATTCAATTCTCGTACTTCTTCTAGAAAGCTATGATCATAAAAAATAATTCATTCATATTTACTCTCTCCCTAATATACATATATTTGAGAGAGATCATAACTTAACATGGTATAGAGCAGATATATTAATTGCCATAGGGAAAAATTATGTAGAAAAGAGATTATAAAGGGCTGGGATAAGGTTAGGAGTTGGGGAGATGAATTTAAAGAAAGCAATCAGAAAAGGCCTTAAAACAAACTGGTTTGGATTAAGACTGAAATGCCATTTATATATTGGTAGATACATATATATGTGTATAGATAAATAGATTGAGAGATATCAAAAATCAAAATTGTACTTAATAAACTATAAAGGTGAGAATATTTCCCTAATAACAGATATTTATATTTTATACATAATTGGACCATTAAGAGATGTGTTACAGCCAGTGGCAGCAGCATAGCATGGCATTAGCTGAAGAGGTGAGCAGGAAACTCAAAGCACTCTCAAGAATCCTTGTTCACTGATGCCACATTCAAACATCATTTTTGCCTCTTCCTCCTACCAAATCCTTATCTCCTTTTTGCCCAACCTAATTCCATGGCTCACAGTTATAACCACTGTCTTACTTGCATTATCCTGCCTCTGTCTCCTTCCATATCACTCACCTCAAAACACCTCTATCCTGAAGTTAATCCCAACTTCCCATATATTTTTCATTCACATGGGTGGCATAGAACAGGAGAAAAAAACACAAGTACGTGTACGCACACACACACAGACTCTCACACTCTACATTGGTTGCTCTTACTTTGACTTCCTGACCACAGACCTCAAGGAAGCCATTGGTCCCTCTGACAGATGCTGCTTCTCACTAATCAATCCAGTTTCCCAGTATCCTAGCTTATTATTTCTGGCTCTCTCTTCTCTTTTTAAATTCCGATCAATCTTCCCTGTATTTAAATTTCAGTTTAAATCTTTGTCTCTCATATTCCTGGGAAAGTAAAAGTGATCAGAAGATAACTTCTTTATCTTTCCACTAACAACTAGCACCCTACAGAGATCTGCAGTCATACACTGTGTTTTTCTCTGGTTTCCCTGTTCCTGTCTGTGGTTATCCCTTCTACTGGTAAATTGCTTCTGTCCTCTATCGCCTATCATTAAAGGGCATTCATCCTGACGTTATTTTCTGCTACATAAATTCCTTCATCCATACTATGTCACTACTCCAGCATATAAATATTGATATTAACCTCTTTCTCAACTCATTTTTGAATATTTCCCTTTTTATATGTTTATTAAACTACATTTCTTTTTTTTAACAGAATTGTCAAATCTGTATCAATTTACATTCCCACCAACAGTGCAAGAGGGTTCCCTTTTCCCACACTCTCGCCAGCATTTATTGTTTGTAGATTTTGTGATGATGGCCATTCTGACCAGTGTGAGGTGAGGTCTCATTGTAGTTTTGATTTATATTTCTTTAATGATTAATAATGTTGAGCATTTTTCATGTGTTTGTTGGCCAGCTGTTTATCTCCTTGGGAGAAATGTCTTCCACCAGTTTTTGATTGGGTTGTTTGTTTTTTTGATATTGAGCTGCATGAGTTGTTTGTATATTTTGGAGGTTAATCCTTTGTCAGTTGCTTCATTTGCAAATATTTTCTCCCACTTCGAGGGTTGTCTTTTTGTATTGTTTATGGTTTCCTTTGCTGTGCAAAATCTTTTAAGTTTAATTAGGTCCCATATTTTTATTTCTGTTTTTATTCTCATTACTCTAAGAGATGAGCATTTATTGTTTGTAGATTTTGTGATGATGGCCATTCTGACCAGTGTGAGGTGAGGTCTCATTGTAGTTTTGATTTATATTTCTTTAATGATTAATAATGTTGAGCATTTTTCATGTGTTTGTTGGCCAGCTGTTTATCTCCTTGGGAGAAATGTCTTCCACCAGTTTTTGATTGGGTTGTTTGTTTTTTTGATATTGAGCTGCATGAGTTGTTTGTATATTTTGGAGGTTAATCCTTTGTCAGTTGCTTCATTTGCAAATATTTTCTCCCACTTCGAGGGTTGTCTTTTTGTATTGTTTATGGTTTCCTTTGCTGTGCAAAATCTTTTAAGTTTAATTAGGTCCCATATTTTTATTTCTGTTTTTATTCTCATTACTCTAAGAGATGGGTCAAAAAAGATCTTGCTGTGATTTATATCAAAGAGTGTTCTGCCTATGTTTTTCTCTAAGAGTTTTATACTGTCTGGGCTTACATTTAGGTCTTTAATCCATTTTGAGTTTATTTTCATGTTTGGTTTAGGGAGTGTTCTAATTTCATTTTTTTACATGTAGCTGTCCAGTTTTCCCAGCACCACTTATTAAAGAGGCTGCCTTTGCTCCATTGTATATTGTAGCCTCCTTTGTCATAGATTAGGTGACCATAAGTCACCTAATCTCTGGGCTTATCTCTGGGCTTTCTGTCCTGTTCCATTGATCTATATTTCTGTTTTTGTGCCAGTACCATACTGTCTTGATTACTGTAGCTTTGTAGTATAGTCTGAAGACAGGGAGTCTGATTCCTCCAGCTCCATTTTTTTTTTCTCAAGATTGCTTTTGCTATTTGAGGTCCTTTCTGTTTCCATACAGATTGTAATTTTTTTTTGTTCTAATTATGTGAAAAATGCCATTGGTAATTTGATAGGGCTTGCATTGAATCTGTACTTTGCTTTGGGTACTATAGTCATTTTCACAATACTGATTCTTCCAATCCAAGAACATGGTGTGTCTCACCATCTGTTTGTGTCATCTTTGATTTCTTTTCTTCTTTTTAAATTTTGTTTTATTTATTTATTTTTTATACAGCAGGTTCTTATTAGTTATCTATTTTATACATATTAGTGTATATATATATGAATCCCAGTCTCCCAATTCATCCCACCAACACCCCATCCACTTTCCCCCCTTGGTGTCCATAATTTGTCCTCTACATCTGTGTCTCTATTTCTGCCTTGCAACCAGTTCATCTCTACCATTTTTCTAGGTTCCACATATATACATTAATATACGATATTTGCTTTTCTCTTTCTGACTTACTTCACTCTGTATGACAGTCTCCAGGTCCATCCATGTATCTGCAAATGACCCAATTCCGTTCCATTTTATGGCTAATTAATATTCCACTGTATATATGTATCATATCTCCTTTATCCATTCATCTGTCAATGGGCATTTAGGTTGTTTCCATGACCTGGCTATTGTAAATAGTACTTCATTGAACATTGGGGTGCATGTGTCTTTTTGAATTATGTTTTTCTCAGGGTATATGCCCAGTAGTGGTATGGCTGGGTCATATGGTAATTCTATTTTTAGTTTTTAAGGAATCTCCATACTGTTCTCCATAGTGGCTATATCAGTTTACATTCCCACCAACAGTGTAGGAGGGTTCCCTTTTCTCCACACCCTCTCCAGCATTTGTTGTTTGCAGATTTTTTGATGATACCCATTCTAACTGGTGTGAGGCGATACCTCATTGTAGTTTTGATTTGCATTTCTCTAATAATTAGTGATGTTAAGCAGCCTTTCATGTGCTTCTGGACCATCTGTATGTCTTCTTTGGTGAAATGTCTATTTAGGTCTTCTGCCCATTTTTTGATTGGGTTGTTTATTTTCTTAAATATTGAGCTGCATGAGCTGTTTATATATTTCTGTGATTAATCCTTTGTCCATTGATTGTTTTGCAAATATTTTCTCCCAGTCTGAGGGTTGTCTTTTTGTCTTGTTTATAGTTTCCTTTGCTGTGCAAAACCTTTAAGTTTCATTAGGTCCCATTTGTTTATTTTTGTTTTTATTTCTATTACTCTAGGAGGTGGGTCAAAAATGATCTTTCTGTGGTTTATGTCAAAGATTGTTCTTCCTATGTTTTCCTCTAAGAGTTTTATAGTGTCCACTCTTACATTTAGGTCTTTAATCCATTTTGAGTTTATTTTTGAGTATAGTGTTAGGGAGTGTTCTAATTTCTTTCTTTTACATGTAGCTGTCCAGTTTCCCCAGCGCCACTTATTGAAGAGACTGTCTTCTCTCCACTGTATATCCTTGCCTCCTTTGTCATAGATTAGTTGGCCATAGTGTGTGGGTTTATCTCTGGCCTTTCTTTACTATTCTGTTGATTGATATTTCTTTTTTTTGTGCCAGTACCATATTGTCTTGATTAAACAATCTAACCTTACACCTAAAGGAACTAGACAAAGAAGAATGAACAAAACCTAAAGTTAGTAGAAGAAAAGAAATCATAAATATCAGAGCAGAAATAAATGATATAGAAACAAAGAAAACAATAGTAAAGGTCAATAAAACTAAAAGCTGGTTCTTCACGAAAATAAACAAAATTGATAAACCTTTGACCAGACTCATCAAGAAAAACAGGGAGAGGACTCAAATCAATAAAATTAGAATTGAAAAAGGGAAGTTACAATGGACACCGCAGAAATACACAGCATCATAAGAGACTACTACAAGCAACTTTATGCCAATAAAATGGACAACCTATAAGAAATGGACAAATTCTTAGAAAGGTTAAGCTTCCAAGACTGAGCCAGGAAGAAACAGAAAATACAAACAGACCAATCACAACTAATGAAATTGAAACCCTGATTAAAATTTTTCCAACAAACAAAAGTTCAGGACCCGATGGCTTCAGAGGTGAATTCTATCAAACATTTAGAGAAGAGCTAAGGCCCATCCTTCTCAAACTCTTCCAAAAAATTTCAGAGGAAAGAACAATCCCAAACTTATTCTACGAGCCCACCATCACCCTGATACCAAAACCAGACAAATATACTACAAAAAAAGAAAATTATGGACGAATTTCCCTGATGAATAAAGATGATTTCTTTCATCAGTATCTTATAGTTTTCTGAGGACTGGGCTTTTACCTCCTTAGGCAAAAGGAGAGCTCTCTTTGAAGAACAGTGTGGAGGTTCCTTAGAAAACTAAAAATAGAACTATCATGTGACCCAGCAATCCCACTACTGGGCATATACCATGAGAAAACCATAATTCAAAAAGACACATGCACTCCAACGATCATTGCAGCACTATTTACAATAGCCAGGACATGGAAACAACCTAAATGTCCATCAAAGAAGGAATGGATAAAGAAGATGTGGTACATATATACAATGGAATGTCCCTCAGCCACAAAAAGGAATGAAATTGGGTCATTTGTAGAGATGTGGATGGACACAGAGACTGTCAGAAAGAATGAAGTAAATAAGAAAGAGCAAAACAAATATCATATATTAACACATGTATGTGGGACCTGAAAAAAAATTGGTATAGACAATCTTATTTACAAAGCAGAAATAGAGACACAGATGTAGAGAACAAACGTATGGATAGCAAGGAGGTAAGGGGGGGTGGGATGAATTGGCGGATTGGGATTGACATATATACTCTATTGATGCTATGTATAAAATATATAACTAATGAGAATCTACTGTATAGCGGAGTGAACTCTGCTCAATGCTCTGTGGTGACCTAAATGGGAAGGAAATCCCAAAAAGAGGGATATATGTATACGTATAGCTGATTCACTTTGCTATACAGTAGAAACTAACTCAACATTGTAAAACAACTATACTCCAATAGAAATTTTAAAAAAATTATCAAATCTGTTGTCTAAATTGAGTATCCATTTCCTAACTTACCATTCCCTTCAAACCTATTCCCAATTTGCTTTTAATCCCAAGACTAAAATGAAACTCTTCACATCATAGGTCACTAACTAGCACCACATGGACAAATTCGTAAGCAAATTCTCCCTCCTCATTTTACTCATATTTTCAGTAGCATTTTACACATTCCTTCTACTTAAACACTTTCTAGACTTGCATTCCATGTCCCTACAATCACTAATTTCTTCACTGTTTTCTGTGTCCTCTGGTGAATACTGTACCTGTTCAGAACTTCATTCCTCCTCTCGCTTCTCTAAATACATTCATCCCTTAAGAGATTCCATCAAGGTTTTGGTTTGTTTAAGTATCATACATATACTGATAATTAACAAAATTGTTTTCATAAGTTCTGGACTCTCCCCTGAACTCTCAACTCATATACTCAAATAACTGCTCAACATTTCCACTTGGATTTCCATATGATACCTCCAACCAATACCCCAATACTGAGGGGTTAGCCCAACCCTGCTCCACCCCTTGTATCTTCTGTCTCAGTGGATGGTGTCATGGTTCACCCAGTTTCTCAGACCAAAATTATGGAATTATTTTCCAGTCTTTGTTTGTACATCCCATGAAGTCCATCAGCAGATCCCATTGGCTGCATCTTCAAAATATATTTAAATTCAACCACTTCTCACAACCATCATTACAGTCACCCTGATCCTCTTGCCTGAACTATAACATTTCCTTCTTCCATTCATGTCACATTAACATGTATTTCTCATCAAATACCTAGAGTGATCATTTTAAAATATGAAATGGATCACTTTAGCCCCAGCTCAAAATCCATGGCTTCAAATAATTCTTTGAATGTTAACACACACTCCCTACTTTGTCCTGTTACATCCTACATAATCTGGTCCCTGGCCACCTCTCTGACCCAGTTCCTATTGCATCCTCCCAGTCCCCATCCTAGGTGACCTCCTGATGTTCATCTGAGGATGAATGACTCCCTCAGATATGAACAGTTTTCTCACTTATTTCATTGAGTCTCCATTACTATACAGAGACTACTGTATAGTCTCTCTTAGGGGCCTGTCCACATTATATAAAATAATACTATGTCACTCTGTCCACCTACTTTTTTCCATCATAACAATTATCACTATCTTACCTTTATATCACTTAAGTAATGATTTATTTTACCTCTTCCTACTAGAATTGAATTTCTTGGAGGAAGGAAATTTTCCACCTTTGGTTCCCTGTTGTATCTCAGTGCCTAGAAAAGTGACCAGGACATTAGAGGCATTCAAAGATTTTTTTAAATGAAAGAACATTTCAGACTTTAAGTAATTTTGTTGCTTAATTGTAGTGAATTTTAACTTTTTATGTAAAAATGCACATAACTCTTTGGTGATTATAGATTTCTATTAAGTATATTATCTTTCCATTTTCTTCCCATAATGCCACTAAAATCAACTTTTTTTTACATTTTTATTGTAAATCAACTATAGTTCAATAAAAAATAAATTAATTAAAACATTTTAACATAAGTAATGAACAGATAATTGTCTTGCTTTTATAATGTTGATTTATTGATACTGTGGAAAAACATTCAAAGAAAAAGAAAACCCTACAAATCTGACTCACTCTGAATTAAAGGCATATATATGCAAATACATAACACCAATTCTAAATTCAGGGACAGTATAATTTGATTTAATATTCCAAAGTGAAATAGTTCTATGCAATAAGTCTAAAAGTGACCTAAAATGAAAAATTTAGTCCTTTTATAATACTTATTAACCCCTAATACATCTTTCTAAAAGGAAACCAATAGCAAATTAAGCCCAGTGAGCTTATCATTAGTGATTCTTTATATAATATATAACAATCTTAAAGCAGTTAATATTTTATATCCTACAAAATATGATGCTAAAAATAATGGTTAAGATTATGTACTGCCTATTAAAAGCATATAAATTATCAGATATTTATAGGTTATTATCTACTTATATTGAGTTTTCTAGGGCAGCAATCTTTATATGTCATAAATGTATTCATCTGACATTTTACAGAGTAATTGGGCTTAGAGAAATTCTATAGATAAATTATTAAACTGTATATTTATCCTAACATTAAGAGATACTTTATTATTCAAGCAAATATTAATCAAATGATTCTCAAGACCAGTGAGTACCGAAAATAATAATTATAGGACAATGCAAATGTGTAGGCACTGAGGTGGTTTTACTTTCTGATCAATCAGACTTCCTTCTTCCCAGGTTCTAACCAGGTATCAGCTCCCAAAAGACAAAAGTTAATCCAAGTATCAGGTTTATTCATGAAGGCTGAATAACTCCCAAAGTATAGAGCTTTCTGGTCAAGCCAGTCTGAAGAAATCTATAACCTATGTTTCAAGGTGAGAATACTATAATATTAACCATCTCCCATTGCAAACAGAGGAAATAATTGGGTATGGAAAGCAGAGCTAAAGGGCTGACTTCTTCTAGGAATTGGGGTCAACTGAATGGTGAAAACTAGAATGCACATGAAGAGCAGCAGGCTAGGGAGCTGTATTTCTGGAAAGTAGGCATTGCCATTTCCTCTGGAAGCTCAGGTCACAACATCTCGGCCAGCCTCTGATTTCAGCAGCTTTTGGAGTGAGCAAATTATAATGATGGTTCCCCAAGTCAGGTGATGCTGAGTTTCTGCTCCAAATCCAAGATCTTTTCCTACACCATGGAGCCAGCTTAGCCCACATGCAAAACACAGTAAGTCAGTGCCCTGAAGGCACCCTTCAAAGAACAGGAGATGGAAGGCAGTTTATAAATGCTCTAACCACCGTATTTTCTGGTAAATAATCCTGGATATATGTTATTCACTTCTTAAAATTTTAGTGTGCAGTCATGTCCCCATCACCTACAACAATCTCCTTAGCAGGGCTGCTTCTGCCGACTTTTTTTTTTTTTTGCGTTACGCGGGCCCCTCACCGCCCTGGCCTCTCCCGTTGCGGAGCACAGGCTCCGGACGCGCAGGCCCAGCGGCCATGGCCCACGGGCCCAGCCGCTCCGCCGCACGCGGGATCCTCCCGGACCGGGGCACGAACCCGTGTCCCCTGCATCGGCAGGCGGGCCCTCAACCACTGCGCCACCAGGGAAGCCCCTCTGCCGACTTTTAATCATTCTCTGGTCTCACTATCCCCACTCCCTCATTCTTCCTGAGGTCACCTGCTGAATAAATTTAGTATTCATCTCAGGTTCTGATTTCAGCAGAATCCAAACTAAGACAGTGGGCTTATGACATCAGAGCAGAAATCCAATGAAGTGACCCAAAGTCCCAGTATGAAGAATATTTCTTTCTCTTGGAAGCATGAAAGCCCTTGCCATCAGTATGAGATATTGCCATTTGAAAAACAGATTTTCCCTAACTAGTTAGAAAGGGAAGGAAAGAGAATCCAGTGTACTTACAATTCTGCCCCTCTTGGTAAGTGAATCTAAACTTACTTCACCTTTGGAAACTAGAGAATGAGTCTATAACCCCACAGACACCTAAAATAAATTGTGCTGCCTATAAATGAGATACACCTTCACTCTTGAGACAGAAGTATTTACCTAGCCTATAAATGGCTGTCAATGGCATCTCCAGGAAGTCAATGATTTTCACCTGTAATAATGTGCCTTCCTACCTTTAATGGAAATGCTCCATGGCTCTGTATAATATAAACAGATTTTTTTTAATTGTAAAGACCTTTTAAAATCAAAGTATTGAATCACTACCAAGCCAGTTAAATCTGGCTTTTAATCAGAGAAATAGAAATATAATCCATTACAAAGCAAAGATCTTCAGAGACATTTGTGAAGACATTGCCAGTCAGCCAGTTCTCCTTCTATCTTCAGAAGATACGGGTATTAACTTTTTACACCATTACTTTCAACCATTTAATTATTATTCACCTTCGTAAATGTGACCCACTGGTTGAACTTCATTCTGTTTGATAGTGTGATTTACAAGGATATATAACCTTTTAAAATTAGGACAAGCCATAGTACTCTTAATTTTTGCTTCTTATAAAAACATAGATGTCCTGGAAATATTGGACATATTATTTTCATTTTGGAAACAATAGGCTGGCTGTGAGGAGGGGCTGCTGTCTTGAGATTGGGCACATACTCTGCATTTTACCTGTCATCAACTGCACTTATTTATTTTCCTGACCATGACACTCCTTTGAACTTGCCACCGCTAAAATTTCAGCGGGCAATGAAGACAAGATTCACCATTCTCTGTACCCCCGCTCCCTTCATCTGCTGTCCCTGTCCTAATTCTCTATCTACTTCTGGATGAAAACTTTTACATTCACTTGTCAGTCCACTACTCATTTTTTTGACAATTCACTGGTTTTTCACACTCTTTGTTTGTCATCACTTGACTTGCTTGTCCTTTAGAGGCATAATGGAAAGACACTTTCTGCCTTGAAACAGTTGGGATTTAAATTTCCTAAGGGAAATTTCTATTTAGGAAAATGCTTACACTCATAGAAACTCACCTCTTCCAAAGAGGAATAAAACAAAGTGAAGACATGTCTGTAACATTTGTGCAGAGCTCTTGAGACGTTAGTTAGCTTTTTGGCACTGTGGTAGTGTTTGCTTTCAGAGCAAATCTTCGTTCTGAGAGAGTTGATGTAGTTATACTTTTATTTATCAACTCAGAACAGTTCTTTTACCTTTTTATCCTCTCTAAGGAGGAAGAGTAGAATAGAAATGACATTTTTTTCTCCTAAGGTATTTTTTATTTTCTCTAAGGAATTATATGAACATAGTATTAATTCAGGCCTAAAAGAAAATATGTGCTCATTCGGATTATTTAGAAATATTTACCTTCAATAGTCTTGCACATCTAATCTTTACAAAAGAGAAATTAAATATACGTGTAGATCCTTTTCACACCATGACCAAGGGGCATTTGTGTGTGTGTGAAACATTCTGGGAAGAGCTAGGGAAAAATAATCTTATCTAACCATGGTGTGCTCCTCAAAATATGCCCTGGGGTCTCTAGTAGAACATGTTTAGAATGAGGAACATCACAATTTTCCAGTTAGGACAAATAACTTCTCGATTCCATTTACCTTGTTCAACCCACCTTACCCAACCTACACTAGTTCAAATCTGGTGCTGAATTAATTCTGACACAGAACTCTGAGTAGGTGGAGTAGTTTATGTTTAACACACCTGAAAACTCCCTGACCTGAGAGCCCAGTGATCACTCAAGATAGGTTTTCTGAGACAAAACTCTTGTCATGGCCAAGTTTATCATTCTCTAATAATTTGGGGTGTATGGAACACAAATCCTCACTATCTTAGGAGCCAACTTATGTATTTTTCAATAGTCATTTTTGGAAGATATCACCTGGAATCTAAAAAAAAAAAAATGAGTTCATATTAACTTCTCTTCCTCATCATTTAGAATTTTTGTTTGAAGACGTAAAGAATAAAAGGCATGAGTCTCTCTTGGGTTTTATTGTTTTTTTGCATTACACTTACATAAATAAATAAATTATATTATTATATTTATTTGTAAATATAACACATATTGTATAAATATGCTTATATTTATTTTCTTACAAAGTGTTTAACTATATGTTCAAACCTACGCAATTTAGATATAGGGTATTCCTATCACTCAAGTGAGTTTCATCGTCCTCACAATCCTCCTCTCCTTCTTCTCCTCTCCTAGATTATTGAATTCTCCCCTGGTTTAATAAAGTGACGTTCTCAGTCCACCTCCCTGCCTCCATTCTTGCCCTTCTGCAATAAATTCTTTACAGAATGGTTCTACAGAAAAAATCAGGCCTTATAACTCTCTGCTTGGAATACTTCAGTGGATTCTTAGAATAAGTTCAAACCTCCTTAACCTTGCTCTCAAGGCCTTATACAATCTGCTTTGTCTCTCAAATTTATATCAAACTATTATCCTCTTTTCTCACTTGACTACATATGCAATGCTTTCAAACATACCACTATTTCTCTAATATGCCATTTTTCCATGTGGTACTTTGTTCATCATGTATCCTTTAGAAAATGTTCTGCCCTTTTATCTGCCCATGTCCAGTTCCTTCTCTCCCTTTAGGTCTCAACTAAGATTTTATCTCTTTAAAGAGACCTCTTTACAGTGAGGTGTCCCAAACTCACTTTCTTCATTACACCATCTTTTTTATTTTCTTCTCAGACTTGACCTTAATTTGTACTTTTCTTATTTATTATTGTGGTTGGTAATTGGAGGTCTCCCCAGGCAAAGTTCCATGTGGGCAGAGATTTTCTCTGTATTTCCTGTTCCAGATGTAGAAAAGATGCTCAAAACATGTTTGTTGAAGACTCACAGACATAGAGAACAGACTTATGGTTGCCAAGCAGGAGTGGGGTGGGGGAGGGATGGAGTAGGAAGTTGGGTTAAGCAGATGCAAACTATTATATATAGGATAGATAAACAACAAGGTCCTACTGTATAGCACAGGGAACTATATTCAATACCCTGAGATAAACCATAATGGAAAAGAATATAAAAAAGAATGTATATATATATAACTGAATCACTTTCTTGTACAGCAGAAATTAACACAACATTGTAAATCAACTATATTTCAATTAAATAAAAATGTTTGTTGAAAAAGAGAATGAGATAAGATTGAGAATCTCATTCTTTGGCAAAATTGAAGTGAATAAAAACAACTGAGCATGGATTCATACATTCTGAACAAATGTCCATACTCACCAAGCAAGAGATTATTTTCTGTTAAACTTAGAAGTCATAGGACAGCTCCCTACATGACTCTAAGTGGAGAAGAGAAACCTATTACCTTAAATATAAAAAGGGGCTGTTATTTATGATAAAATCATAACTGAGAAATCACAATTGAGATCCAAAAAAAATTAACCACTAACATATTATCTAATCAAGAAATTACACCTTAAAGGATTAAGTTGGTCAGGTTTATCCAAATTAAATATGTGTATTCTGAAGTCTTTAGATAGCAAGAATGTAATATATACTGAGGGGAAGCCGAAGAGGAAGAACACTGACCTGGAAGAGTTTCTAGCAGTCCACTGTTAGCACAGTGATTACAGAAGAGAAAGCTATTGAAACCCCTTAGGACTGAGTACTCAGATAGTGTTGTGTGTGTGTGTGTGTGTGTGTGTGTGTGTGTGTGTGTGTGTGTGTGTGTTTAAACTGAATCAGTGATAACACACTTTGTTATTACAGCAAGAATCATATAGTGTAAGCAAAAACAAAATTTGTTCATTTGATTAGGTAATAAGGATACATAAATTTTTGCTTATATTCTGGTCATAGAAATCATAGATTATGGTTTGCAAATACAGTATGATAAAGTTATCAATACATGAAATAACATTATCTCTGAAAACAATGACTTTCCATTTACATGTAATAAGGAAGTAGTGAACAAGCAGTTTACACTTAATGTCATTTTACGTGTCTTTGCCAATAATAAATATTTTGTAATATGCATTTATGTTTCAAATAAGTAATAACAAATTATCACTGTGAAGATGAAAAATATAAATGTACTTTATGTGAGTATAGAGATTTTTTTTTTTTTTTTTTTTTCGGTACGCGGGCCTCTCACTGTTGTGGCCTCTCCCATTGTGGAGCACAGGCTCTGGATGCGCAGGCTCAGTGGCCATGGCTTATGGGCCCAGCCACTCCGCGGCATGTGGGATATTCCCAGACTGGGGCACAAACCTGTGTCTCCTGCATCGGCAGGCGGACTCTCAACCAGTGCACCACCAGGGAAGCCCCACAGATTTTTTTGTTTATTCATTAACTTATTTTCAGAGGTCAAACAATGTTTGACACATTAAAAGGACTTAATAAGTATTTAACAAACAAATGAATGGTAACATCAGAAAACTTTGAGTAATAAATCTCTTAAATCTTAAAAATATAATTCAACTAAAATAAAAATGATAGTATTTACACATTTTTAAAGAGCCAATCTTTCAAAGATTTTGAAATACATCATTTTTTCTATATGTAATATGGGTATTTAAACAATCTATGGTATTAGAGCTACTTCTAAAATATACACAAGGATTATAATTAACCACAGGGTTTTATTAAATAAATGAAATCAAAATTAATGATGCTTTTAATGAAGCTTGTCTAATGATGTCAGTTGTCTAATGAAAGTTCATTGTGTGACAAATGTTAATTGGAGTTAAAAGGCCAGGAAATATACACAAGTGATTAAAACCTACTTAGTCTGAATATATGTTTTCAAAAGCAGCATCTAATTTTGTGCGATTTACTAACACGGATTAGGAATTTTCTGGAAACTCAAACAAGGGAAGTTTAGGTGTCTCTATTATAAAAGATTCAGTGATGAAAACAGCTCACTTCAGTAAGTGAATATTGGACCACATACTATAATAATGCAAGTAACATCTAAGAAACAGCTCCTGCTTTCAAAGATAACAGAATTCCACTAACGAGACAGACATTTACAGAGAACGTTCTAGAACATTACTAAGGGAAGGGAGAGAAAGCTTTCAGATTTCATAGACAACCAAACATTTAAATGGGTTCTGAAGGCTGGACAGGATTTTGGTCTACATGTCACAAGCCAACATGACTACTAACCTGAAAAAAGCTGGAGAAAATGGATGGAAAGTCTGTGGTTCCTACTACAGGCCAGGCTTAAAAGCACTTGTAACACTGTATCTCAGTAAACTGTTAGGCATTATTTCCAGCTTACAGTTGAGGAGACGGGCCATATTTAAATAAGTTGTCTGAGGTCAAAAGGCTCATAAGAAATTTGTGACTGAAATCCAGATATGACATTTTTCTTAAGCATGTAGCTCACTCTGCAGAAATATAAGGTAAATACAAATCAACCAACAAATATTCTGTAAAATTTAAAGTCCTAGGAAATCAGTCATCTAAAGCTGAAAATAAAATATAACATATGGCTTCTGATATTCCTATGCCTCCACATAAATATCTAGATTTTATTTACACATTGAATGATAGCTATAATCCTATATTGATTTATTCATAGTAAATACTTCTCCTTTCCCAAGTATTTTCTCCTTTTTAAAATTCTTTCAAATCCTCTACCAAGAAAGAAAACTGACCTCCTTATTCAGGCATATATATGAATTTCTGGAATATGAAAATAACAAACCAATTATGTAAATATTAATTAATGATGAAGTGAGGTTTTCTTTTCATTTTAAAACCATTTCCCTTTTCTGTTTTATTCATGTTGTATTGAAATAGGAAAATTAACATGCTCAGTACAGTAGAGCCACTTGAAAATGTTTATTGTATAATAGAATTTGTCATAGAAAAAAATCACAATTTTAATATTTTAAGGATATATTTTGATACAAATATAATATTACTATAAATTAAAACTATAAATATGATCTAATAATATAGCTCAATGGTAGAAATCCAGTATCAGAAAATTATAAGTTATAATGGCAAACATAGCTTTAGAACAAGGAGATTCTAACCATAAGCCTTTTGAGCATATTTAACATTCCTTCAGTTGAGGAAGGAAAATTCTATTGCTTTAAATATTTTAAAGGTTACTGAATAAATAATAAACCATAGAGAAACATGGCCTATATTGGTATGTTAAGAGGGGAAAAAACCCAGATGAGCTATTCACTTTTATATCTCTACTTTATTAAATGGCTTCCAAACAGTTCTGGTGAGGGAAACAGAACCCAAGGTCTAAGAGAGACAATCCAAATTTCTTGATGCCCTTAGGATACAGTTAATCAACTAGAAGAGGATTGTATTAAATCATCCCCTAAAAGAGAAAGAGCCACATTTTTTTAAAGTGCCTACTTTATAAATAAATACTAAATATACATGAGAAAGATTTGATTAAATATGATGATATTGCCAGACTGATGTCAGGTATTTTCATGAGTATTCAGAGACTGGATTATAAGAGCTAGGCAGTTTGCTACATGTAGCATGGTAATAAAAGTAAGAGTAAAATAAATCATCTATCAAAGGAGCAAAGCCAATTTTTTTCTGGTGATATATCATAATCTGTTACTTAATATCTTATGTTGATTACTTAATAAGAATCTCAAACTTAAACTTATCTGTAACAGATTTTGAAAAATTTGCCTCACTTCTACCCCATCTCAGTAAAAGCCATCCATCCCCCATTCCATCTATTACCAAGTCCAAGTTCATACTGCTCTCGTACAACAGGCCAGTAAGTTGAGAGACAGGGTGCTGGGGCAAAGAATAGCTGCTTTATTCAAAAAGTCAGCAAACTGAGAAGATGGCAGAGTATTGGCCTAAAGAACCATCTAAATTGTGAATAAGATTCAGACTTCTTTTATGTTACAGGAAAGGGGAAGCAAGAGAGTCCAAGACTAAAGGGTAAAAGTGGAGTGCAGACTCCTTGGAGTCACATGGTCTTTAAGGGAAGCATAACATTTCTTTGTTCTTCTGCCTGCTCATGTAGTCTGGATCCCAAATCTGCAAAAACTTCAAATTGTTAGTAGTTAGTTTTACTCTACCATTCTTATCTCCACTTATTAGCAATGTTTCTGGGCTGAAAGCAAACCTATCTATAACAAGTAGTAGCCATGGAAGCTCCATACCCTGGGATGGGAACTTTCTTCAGGAAACTCAATGAGATATTTGGACACAGGCAACATTTATCTAATATTTAACTCTTTATGTGCATAGCCAGAGTAATAGAGTACATAAACTAAAGAATGAGGGAGGCAGTTCCAACATGATGTTAGTTCTGTTCTTCCTCTGTTTCAATTCCCCACTGTTAATACCATTCCACAATCTGTGGGAAAGGGAAGATGACTGCTTTAGCTACTTCCTGCTGAACAGGGGCACTGGAGGGGTGGAATAGAATTGATCAACCTGAAATTGAAAATATTCCCGTGTGCCTGGTTTCTATCTAATATTTTGTGAATCTGGTGTAACACATTGATTGATCTGTGCTTATTGCATCTCTGGTATACATTCCACCTGATCATGATGTATAATCATTTCAATGTATTGTTGAAGTTTGCTTTGCTACTATTTTGCCAAGGATTTTTGCATATATGTTAATCAGGGATACTGGCCTGTAATTTTCTTTTTTCGTAGTGGCTTTGTCTGGCTTTGTATCAGGGTAAAGCCAGCCTCAAAAAATGAGATTGGAATGGTTCAATCATCTTCAGTTCTTTTGGAATAATGTAAGTAGGATGAATATTCATTCTTCTTTAAAAGTTTGGTAGAATTCACTTGTAAAGCTATCTGGTCCAGGACTTTTATTTGTTGGGAGTTTTTTTATTACTGATTTAATTTCATTAGTAGTGGTCACTCTGTTCAGATTTTCTGTGTCTTCCTGACTCAATCGTGGCATTTTCATGTTTCTGGGAATTTATCTGTTTCTTCTAGGTTGTCCAAATTGTTTGTGTAGTAATGTCTTACAATCCTTTGTATTTCTGTACTATAAGTACAGAAGCAACTTTTCCTTTTTCATTTCTTATTTTATTTATTTCAGTCATCTCTATTTTTTTCTTGATGAGTGTGGGTAAATGTTTATCAATTTTGTTTATCTTTTCAAAGAAAGAGCTCTTAGTCTCATTGATCATTTCTATTTTTTAAACTTTAGTCTCTATTTCATTTAGTTCCATTCTGACCTTTACTATTTCCTTCCTTCTACTAACTTTGGTAGAAGTTAGTAATTTTTCTAGTTTCTTCAGATGTAAAGTTAGATTATTTGAGATTTTTCTTGTTTCCTCAGGTAGCCCTTATCACTTTAAACATCTTTCTAAGAACTGCTGGTTTTGCTGTGCATAGATTTTGAAATATTGTTTCATTTGTCTCGAGGTTTTAAAAATTTTCTCTTTGATGTCTTCAGTGACTCATCTGTTGTTTAGTATCATGTTGTTTAGTCTCCAAGTTTGTGCAGTTTTCTTCATGTAATTGATTCTAGTTTAATATTCTTGGGGTCAGAAAATGTGCTTGATATGACTTCAGTCTTCTTACACTTATTGAGGCTTTTTTTTGCCTCGCATGTGATCTATCTTGGAGAATGTTTTATGTGCACTTGAAATGAATGTGGATTCTGATGTTTTGGGGTAGAATGCTCTCTCTCTCTCTCTCTCTCTCTCTCTCTCTATATATATATATATATGGTTCATCTGTTGTAAGGCTAATGTTTCCTTATTTTCTGTCTGAATATTAAAATGGGATGTTAAAAGTTCCTTACTATTATTATATTACTGTCAAAATCTCCCTTTATGTCTACTAATATTTGCTTTATGTGTTTAAGTTCTTCTATGTCTGGTGCATATTTATTTAATACAAGTGTTACATCCTCTTGCTGAATCAATCCCTTTATCATTAAGCAGTGTTCTTCTTTGTCTCTTGTCACAGTCTTTGTTTTAAATTCTATTTTATCTGATATAAGTATTGTTGCTCCAGCCTTCTTATTGTTTTTATTTACATAGAGTACTTTTTCCATTCTTCACTTTGTGTGTGCCTTTAAATCTGAAGTGGGTCTCTTGTAGGCAGCATATAAATGGGTTTTTTTTTTTAAATCCATTCAGCAACTCTATGTCTTCTGATTGAAGCGTTTAGTCCATTTGTAATTAAAGTAATTATTGATAGGTATGTACTTATAGACATTTTGTTAATTGTTTTCTGGTTGTTTAGTAGTTCTTGACTTCTTTCTTCTTCTCTTCTTCTCATCCCTTATGATTTGATGAATTTCTTTTAGTGTTATGTATGTTTGTTTTCCTTTCTCTTTATGTTTTGTGTATCTGTTATAAGTTTTTGGTTTGTGGTTACTGTGAGGTTTATATAAAACTGTATTTGTATACAGTAGCCTATTTTAAGTTGATGGTCACTCTAGTTTGAGCACATTTTACATGCATTACATTCTACCCCCCGCCATGTTTTATGCTTTTGACCTTATATTTTGTATCTTTTTATTTTATGTATCTTTTATGTATAACAGTTACAATTTTACTACTTTTGTACTTTAGCCATCACACTAGCTTTATAGGTGTTTGATCTATTACCTTTACTATATGTTTGTTTTTACTAGAGAGATTTTTTTTCTTTCATAATTTTTGTTTGTTTCTTGTTATGGCCTTTTCTTTTCTATTTAAAGAAGTCACTTTAACATACTTGTAAGGTCAATTTAGTGGTGATGAATTCATTTTCTTTTTGCTTGTCTGGGAAACTCTTTATTTCTCCTTCAATTCTGAATTATAACTTTGCCATGTAGAGTATACTTGGTTCTAAGTTTTCTTTTTTCCTTTCAGTACTTAGAATATATTATGCAAGTGCTTTCTGGTGTGTAAAATTTCTGCTTAAATATCAGCTAAATAACTTATGGCAGTTGCCTTGTACATAAATAGTTGTTTTTCTCTCACTGATTTTAATATTATCTCATTATCTTTAACTTTTGACCTTTTAATTATAATGTGTCTTGGTATGAGTCTCTGTGTTCTCTTGTTTAGGACTCTGTTCTTCCTGGACTTGGATGTCTGTTTCCTCACCAGGTTAGGGAAATTTTCATCCATTATTTATTCAGATAGATTTTCTGTTTCTTTCTTTCTCTCTTCTCCTTGTGGGAACCCTATAATGCAAATGTTGGTATGCTTGATGTTGTCCAAGAAGTCCCTTAAAGTATACTAATTTTATATACTTTTTTTCTTTTTTCAGTGATTTGGTAATTTCCACTATCCTGTCTTCCAGATAGTTGATACATTCTTCTGCATCCTCTAATCTGCTGTGTATTTCTAATTTCAGTTACTGTATTCTTTAGTTCTGACTGGTTCTTTTTCATATTTTCTATGTCTTTGTTGAAGTTCTTACAGATTGCATCCATTCTTCTCCTGAGTTCAATAAGCATCTTTATGACAATTTCTTTGAACACTTTATCTGTTAAATTGCTTATTCCTGTTCCATTTATTTCTTTTTCTGAGGTTCTGTATTGATCTCTCATTTAGAAAGTATTTCTATCACCTCATTTTGTCTAACTCTCTATGTTTGTTTGTATGTAGTATGTATATAAGCTGTGTCTCTTAGTATTAAAAGAGCAGACTTATGTAAAATGTATCCTGTGCATCTCAGTGGCATAATCCTCCTTGGTCACAAGATATGGGTGCACAAGGTGTATCCCTTTGTGAGCTGTGACCACCTTCCTGTGTGTTTGGACCACAACTGAAGAGGGCATGCTGGTGGGCAGTGCTGGCCCCCAGGTTGACTGGCTGTGAGGTCTGGCCGTGACTGCTGTGAGTGTGCTTGTGGTCAGGGCTGACCTCCCAGTGCAGGAGTCTCTTTGATGCCCATGGAAGGACTCCATTGTCAGCTGTGGCTACCTGCTGGGCTAGTATTTCTTTAACATGTTTATATTCCCTGCTTTATTCTAGCACTCCAAGGACACATGTATTATATACTTAATATATTCCCATGAGTCCACAAGACTCTGTTCTCTTTTAAATCTTTTTCCTCTTCTGTGGTCATAGCGTTTTTCCCCTCACTATAGTTGCATAGTTTTTATTGCCATATCTTCAAGCTCAGTGTCTATCCTGTGGATGTTATATATATACTTGAAAGGAAGGTATACTATGTAGTTGTTGGACATACTGCTCTATAAATATCAGTTGGAATGGTTTGATTGATAGATGGTTCAAATCTTCTCTACCTTTATTGATTTTATCATCTACTTTTCTTTCATTTTGAAAAAGCATTTTTAAAATCTCCAACTGTAAATATATATGTCTCTTTTAAAATTTTAGTTCTATTAACTTTTGATTTTGAAGGGATGACCCCAAAATGGAAAGGCTAATAGTGTTCAGGAAAAAACAATCAAAATTTGAAAGACTCATTCTGGACTAGAAAACAGGCTGGGTTTGGTAATTCAACTTAACATCAATAAATGATCAGTCATGCACCTATATTTAAACTTATCTTCGTATAGATAATCCATCAATCAATAAATATTTATTTTTATTATGTATGCCAAATATATTATTTATGTATATATTCTAATATGTATCACATATAAATAGATATAAATATAAGACATGTACATATATGTCTTATCCACTTATTGTATATTAGGATATATTTATCTTAATTAGAAGCACACATGGAGGAGAATTAGGAGTTGAAGTTGGACTGAACATTTAAATATGGCATAATAGAATGCTATGGACTGCATTGTATCCTTTCAAATTTCATATTTTGAAACCTTAATCCCAAATGTGGAAGTATTTAGAGATGAAGACTTTGGGAGATAATTAAGTTTAGACGAAGTCATGGGTTCCACTCTCAGAAGGCATTAGAACCCTTATAGGAGCCACTAGAGAGCTTGACCTCTCTCTCTCTCTCTCTCTCTCTCTGTCTTGTGGACACACAACAAGGTGGCAGTGATCTGCAAACCAGGAAGACATGTCTATCACAACCTGACCATGTTAGCATCTGATTTCTCGCTTTCAATCCAGAAATGTCTGAAAATAAATTTCTGCTGTTTAAGCCACACTCTCTATGGTATTTTGTTCTGGTAGCCTGAACAGACAAAGACGTAGAATTATAACATTTCCCCATAAAGCCTTTATTTATAGAGGAAAATGTATCAGAGGGAAAGGAATATTGACGGCTAAAGAAAGAGGCTCGGTGACAGAGTCAAGTGCATCCAGAGCTTAAAAGCGAAGGTAAAGTGAGTACCTGAAAACATATCATATGAGGAGTTCTTTAGGAGATTTAGGAGAGAAATAATTAACCAGCTGAACTCTACACATTTGTATAAAAGACTTTTTGTCTCTCTCATCTCAAATAATGTTAACAAACAAGCGAGAACGAAACAAAAATTCTCTTATCTATCTCTCCAGATCTACCCTATCTTTTCCCATACTTTTATATCAGTGTCCTAGGGCTGCTGTAACAATGTACCACACAATAGGTGATTTAACACAACATAAATTTATTCTCTTACAGCTCTTTTGTCTGGAAGTTTGAATACAAACTTCAGGTGCACCATGCTCCTTCTGAAAGTTCTAGGGAAGAATCTGTTCCATGTCTCTCTCCTGCTTTCTGGTGATTGCCAGCAATCCTTGGTTTCAACCACAATCTCTACAGTGAGACCGTTCTCTCAAATTTCACTGATTACCTCCATCTACAAAAATCTATGCACATTTTTCAATATTCATGTAACTTGGTCATTTGACCACTCCTTCTTTCTGGATTATTCTTTTCTATAATCCCATGTGTTACTACACTTTATCTCCACTCCACTTCTGTCACTTTGGGGATTTGTCTGCTCTTTTTCAGGCTCAACCACCTCTTCCCTGTTATTATCTCCTGAAATTTAAGAATTACCCTAAGTTATTGCTTTATTCATTTTATATCCATACACAGTTTCCATCTATGCAGTTACTTACATGTTATTGTCTCAATGCCTTGTTTCTTCTCTGAATCCCAGACTCTTGTAAACAGCCTAACTGACATCTTCTTTTGGATATTACCAAACCACCTCAATATTAACAAGTTAAAAATAGTTGAGTTTTTAACTCAAAATAGTGAAAGACACAGAAATCACCCAGATGTGCCAACCATGAATCTTGAAAATTTTCCCAATACCGTCTTCATCCCTTTTACCATATCCAGTTCACAACAAAGTTATGTTGGTTGATAACCTAGATATCTCGAAAGGAACCATGTCTCTGTATCCCTACCTACCAACACCAACCTAGTCTGATATTCTATTGTATAGCCTTCATCTTTTTGATCACCTTTGAGCTCATTTACCTTTATCTGCATTGTAACTAGTGTAATTTTATTTTCACTACTAGTTTCTATCATGTTATCACTATGCTCAAAAAGCTTTAATAAATTTCAGTTGTTCTATCTATCTATCTATCATCTGTCTATCTATCTTTTATCTATCACAAGTTCTATAATGGTTCTGCATACTTTTTCATCTAATCTTCTACACATTTCTCCTTTGTTTCCTCCAGATATTTTGATCTTATTTCTGTCTCTAACAGACCTATGCTTATTTTTGAAAATCTCATCCCTTCCCCATTCACTTAGATAACTTCTACCAGATTTCATTTTAAGTTACTTCTTCAGGGAAGGCCCTCTTTGACACTTAAGAATTACTCTAATGGGTACTTACACAGCATTATTCACCTTCACTTCATGGCACTTTTTCACTGTTTAAATTTTACATATATTTATATAATACATTGCTTACCATATAATTCCCTACTAGAATGTAGTCTCAAAGAAAGCAGAGAGATGCCTGCTTTTGTTTGCTGAATAGGGTATCATGGAATAGGCTTGCTATTAATGCTGATTCAGTGCCACAGAATGAATGAATATGGATAGGAATTTGGAAAAAGTTTCTTTGACTTCAAAAGTAGTGGTAAATTATAGGCAAACCTATTTTAGGTTAATATAGAAAGAATGTTCTGCCATATACTCTTGCTTATAAATAAAATACACTTCTTTGAGAGTCAAATGTTTACAAGAACAATTAGTCATTTTATTACTTATGATATGTCAAGTAATTTTAAACATTAGCACTTTTATTACTGCCAACAAGCATGCATGGGAGACATAATTAAACTCAATTTTTGCAGACAAAGACTCTTGTGATAAGAAGAAAATTAGGAGTGACTCCCCATAAATATTGCCTTAATAAAAAATCTCCTTCCCTTTGACTGTGAGTGAAACCTGTGAATATGATGAGATATCACTCCCATGAATATGTTAAATTATATGGAGAAATGAAGATTATCTGGACAAACCTAATTTAATTATATGATCAATTTAAAAGCAGAAAATTTTCTCTAGATGGTGAGAAGAATGGGAAGCCAAAGAGATTCAAAGGATTTGACCTGTTCTTGCTTGCACAGAGGATGGAAGGGGCAACATCAGAAGGCATGAAATTTTCCTTCCAACGAGTGGCAACGGCTGACACCCAGCAAGAAAATGCTGATGTGTATGGAGCTGAATTCTACTAACAAGCCAAATGAGTTTAGAAACCAATTTCTTCCCAGATCCTCCAGTTAAGAACCAGTCCAGTCAATACCTGACCCCAGTCTTTTGAGACCCTAAGGAAAAAACAAAAAAAAACAGTTGAACCCACTCAGACTTCTGTCCCACAGAATTGTGAGGTAACAAATGGGTGCTGTTGTTTTAACTGGTAAATTGGTGGCATTTTGATATGCAGCAATAACGAATTAATATATCTACTGAAGGGTAAATGATTCCCCAGATATCTTACATCTAAAATATAACAAAGGCCCCAAGACCTTCCTGGCTTCGAATCTCTAACTGATTTTGCACTCATTCCACACAGCACTATACAAATCTAGTAGGGGCAAGAAAGAGGCAACAAAAACAATGCAGGTGAATCAGAAACTACATATTTTTTTCTTGAGTCATATATAATGTGGAGTAGTTTTCAAAAGTGTTTCAGTTGGCAATTAAGAAATCCAAGTTCTCATCCTGGTACAATCATTAGCCTTATTATTTTTCTATGACTGACTTTTTTCTCAATTAAAAGGAAATCTTTTCTAGTTCCAATTCCTATTAATTCTTTTGTCTGTTTATTTTGTCTTTAGACAAGGCAGCCTTGAGATATTGAAACTATCCTGAGTTATTATTTGGTATCCCAAGAGTGTCCAGCATACAACTGACCATCAATGCGTATCTCATCATTATAGGTCTACAGAGACTTCCCTACAGCTACCTTGTCAGTTCTTCCCTAGTAACTACGAGGCAGCGAACAGACCTTCTGAGCTATAAAGTGATCCATTTAATTTACATCACTGTAAACCTTGAAGCTCACTTTCCTCCAGGAACCTCTTGAAAAAATGAGTCTTTTTGGATAAAATTTATTTTATCATGTAAAAACTCCAGTTAGTTACTGAAGCTAGATGTGATATGAATACACTAGGAGTTTTTCTTGGGATACAATTGAATTGTGATAATTGTACTTAAAAGTACTTTACATACATTTATTGACAATTCACTCTCACTGTTTATATAGTAAAAAAGATTACAGGGGAAAACACTTTTCAAATGATAAAGTTACTTGTTTTACATCTTCATGTTTTTCACATGACTTCTTTCTCATGAGCTTATCTTCCTGGCACACAGCTCCTCATACTGCCCTGGCTTCCCCATTCCATTTCCGTGCTGTCAAGGGTCAGAATTGTAGCAGCATAATATTGGACTTGGTAAATATGTTTTTTTTTTTCACTCCATTTCTTCCAGCTATAAGTCTGACCAAATCTACCTTCATCTGTTTCAGTAGGTGTGTGTAATATAACGAACTCTATTTTTCTAAGAATTTCAGAGGCTTAAAAATAAATAGGCACACACCATTGTAAAGCAATTATACTCTAATAAAGGTGTTAAATAAATAAATAAATAATTTAAAAAAATAAATAGGCATTAAAAAGTTATAAACACAAACATAAGTAAGAGTAATTTGAACATTCTGAAAGAAGGCTTGTATTTTATAGACTGTATGAATGTTAATACACTGCTCTTTAACATGCTTTAAAATTTATTGTGGCCTAAGCTTGTCATGAAAGTGACATTCAACTTTTTGTCTGTTCCACATGGTGTGGATAACCATTATATTTTTAATGGTAAATGAAAAACATTAAAACAAATAATGTAGAAGGATTATTTTAAAGCCTTCCTACCTTTACAATCATCAATACCATCTGTACATCTGCCAGCAAAAAAATATTATAAGATAATTCAAATTGCATGATTCAAGATATTCAGTGATTTTATACAAAACCTATACAGAAATTTCTCACCCGATAAATAACATTGAATAAATTACCTAGGCACAGTCTGTGAGCTTTCATCTTCTTTTGGAGTGTTAAATATTGGTTACTATCATAGGAAAAATTTTACACTAGATGGACTTGCACTTTGATTCACAGTGGCAATCTCTGAATTTATCATTCTCTGCTTCTCTTTTTCTGTAGACCATTACCCAAGTCATGCTATTTATACCAGCTGTATGCTCTTGTTCAGTGCAACTAAGACATTTAACCACCAGCTCATACACCTGATCTACACTCCCTCCTCCCATTCCCATTCAAAAAAAGCTATTTGTCATATTCTGTCTCCTGTGTCTGTTGATTGTTTGAAAACAGAAACCCATCATTATAAATCTCTCTCTGCAATCTCCTAGCAATGCACTTAACTGAAAAGATTTCCCCAGAAGTGCTTCTTCCTTTTACAATCTTTACTATAAAAGCAATTTTAACTCCTCATAAGCAATTTTCTAACCTGTGGATCAGTGTTAACTACAATTCAAGAGCAACTACTGAAATGTATATAAGTACCTGATTTTTGAACAACCTTGGTTATGAAAAATTATTTTAAAAAATCATGATATGATCATTCTTAAAATCTATGAAGAAATAAAAAACAAATTTTAGGGGAAGTTATCTGAGAAATAACCAAATTATCTAATGAAAATTATCATACTCAAAACCATTTTCTCCATATACATTAAGGAGAAAGTAACAGGCATTTGTAGCAGGTACTGGGACTGCTGAAATGAAGTTTTAATGAGCTCAGAGACCTGCAAATGAATAATTAGCCTCAATGTGGTAACTGTTCAGACATATAGACAAAAGAGGGAACTATCCATCCTAATGTATCAGAAAATTATCCAAAGATAACATGGCATATAAGTTCAAAGGAAAATATAATTTCACAATTGGAGAAGATAGGAAAAGGGAATCTAAGCTATGTCATGTGAGACATTCCCAATGAGTATTAAGGAGAATGATTAGAGTTCCTTTCTGCAAGTGGTTCACAGTGAAGCTAAGAAAGTAGAGAAGATTTAAAGGGTATTATACTATGATACATTTTTTTTTGTAAAGAAGGATAAATCATTGAAAGTTATCAGGCAGAAAACATTAAAAAATATTATTTTTGTTTTAATACAACATCAACAACAATAAGTTGATGTTGTGGAGGTTAGTGTAAATCCAAAAAGGATGTTGTTGCAATAAAGTGTTTAAAAAAGACAGTTGAGACATAGTGAACCTCTGAGCTAAGGCAGTTGTCAGGGAAATAGAAAAGAATGTAGACCTAGAAGGTAACATTATAGAAAAGTTAGATATGGAATGGAAGGATTCACGGTTGATTTAGACTTTTCTAATTTGTGCTCCTGAAAAGAAAAGTGAAGATGAAGACACGTGATGTGAGAGAATCAATAGCAGCTCTTTAAGGGAAACATTTTCTTATCATTATAATCATTTAAGTATACTAATCATATGTGTTAGAATTTTTGTGATACAGTTAGCACTCTGTATCTGTCGGTTCTGGATTCAACCAACCATGGATGAAATTCAAAGAACTGCTCCATTTTATATAAGGGACTTGAGCATCTTCAGATTATGGTACTTACAAGGAGTTGGGGGTTGGTTCTCGAGCTAATTCCCTGTGGATACCAAGGGACAACCGAAAATCAATTTTTTTTCTGAGCTGAAAATTTTTCTCCAGTTTAATTGAAATATAATATAATTGACATACAACAATGTACAAGTGCACAACAAAATGACTTGACTCACATACATTGTGAAATGATTACCAAAATAAGGTTTTTTTAACATTATCTCACATAGTTACAACAAAAAGGAAGAACATTTTTTTTCCTTGTGATGATAACTCTTAGGATTTACTTCCTTAATGACTTCCAGATATAGCCTACAGCACTGTTAACTATAGTCAACATGTTTACATTACATCCTTATACTTGCTTATCTTATAATTGGAAGTCTGTACCTTTCCACCACCTTCATCCAATCTTCCCTCCCCCCCACTCCCTGCCTTAGGTACACACAAATCTGATCTCTTTTTCTGTAAGTTTGGTTGTTTTTTGTTTTTGTTTAGATTCCACAGTACACAGTATTTGTTTTTCTCTGTCTGACATATTTAACTTAACATAATACACTTAGGTCCATCCATGTTGTTGAATATGGCAGGATTTCTGCCTTCTTCTTTTTCTCATTGAAGTGTAATTGACATACAAAGTTACATCAGTTTCAGGTGTACAACGTAGTGATTTGACATTTACATGCATTAAAAGATGCTTATCACAATTAAGTCTAGTTACTACCTGTCAGCATTTAAAGTTATTACATTACTACTGACTATATACCCTACTCTGTACATTACATTCCCATGATTTATTTACTTTATAACTGGAAGTTTGTGCTTCTTAATCTCATTCACCTATTTCCCAACCCCACCACCCCCTCCTTTCTGGCAACCACCAGTTTGTTCTCTGTATCTATGACTCTGTTTTTGTTTTGTTGTGTTTGTTCATTTATTTTGCCTTTTAGATTCCACATATAAGTGAAATCACACAGTACTTGTCTTTCTCTGACTGACTTATTTCACTTAGCATAATACCATCTAGATCAATCCAAGTTGTTGCAAATGGTAAGATTTCCTTCCTTTTTAATGACTGAGTAATACTCCATTGTGTTGTGTGTGTTTGTGTGTGTGTGTCTCACAACTTCTTTGTCCATTCAACCATTGATGGACGCTTAGATTGTTTCCATGTCTTGGCTGTTGTAGATAATAATGCTATGGACATGGGATTGGAGATATCTCCTTGACATAGTGTTTTTTTCCCTTTGAATATATACCCAGAAATAAAATGGCTGGATCACATGGTAGTTCTATTTTTAGTTTTTTGAGGAACTCCCAAACTGTTTTCCATAATAAATTAATTTTTCATTGGTAATCATATTTAACTGTATTTTATTTTGAATAAAATCATAGGAAACTAAAATATATTTCACATTCACTGCATATAGAAACTGTAATACTTCCCTCAAATGCACTGCACTAGCACATTAAACAATTCCTAATTATAAAGTAATTACATTAATATGAAAATAAATGGAGACATCTCAATTTAGATTTAAAAAGTTCTTATCACTGAAATATTAGTTAACAGTTTCTTTGATAAAATATAACAACTGGTAGTAAAGCTAAGAAATATTTCTATTAAAGATAACATTGTATCATCTTTTATATGTCAACTATTAATTCAAACTGTGAAAGATCCTATAAGACTAAAATTTGTCCACTTACCCTTGCAAAAGCCTGCCCCCAAATTGTTCTTTCCCATCCCTCTTGCTAAACTCAAATTGTCTAACTAACAGCTACTGGACTGTTACACCATCCTGGCTGACCCTGCTTCCTTGTCCTGTGACTAACACATCCTCAGGTTCCCTATACCTTCTGAGAATGTGAACAGTACTCAATTCTAGGAACAACTTGAACTCTAAATAATTTCCATCAATCTTTAATCTTCCTGCAGAACACACTTCTTAGAGCTCTTCTCTCATGTCACAATGTTTTAATAAAAGGCTTTAGATATTGGCTTTGCTGTTTTGTTTTTTTTTTTAATTTTCCTTTCGCAAAGCTCATTATTGGTAGGATAAGTTTTGATTTACTTTTTCAATACTAGTCAGAAATAGAAGTGTGGATTCTGCCCTTTACCCTTGGTGATGGATAATCACTGAAAGGCTTTGACCAGGGAATGGCTCTACAGGAACTGCTTCTATAAGACAGTTGATTTAAAAATTATGTGAAGCATAGATTACGTTGAAGAGAATCCAAGAAGTCTTCCAGATGATTTTAAATATACAGTAAATAGGGACCTGATTTGGACTTATGACAGTGGAATGGAAAGAGAGGGATGTAATGAATAATGTGGCAGACTTATGAAAGGATTAGAAATAGAATTTACCTCTATAGTTTTGAGCATCAAATAATTTACATTAAAAAAGGAAAGTCAGAAAAGGAGAAGAGAGGTTTCCTTTTTGGAGATGAGGAGAGTGGGATGTCGATCAGAAAGGAATGACAGAGGAAAGTACTATTTTACACTTGAAAGTAAATTTATGCAGGGGATTTCAAGTAAGTCATCAAAATTGAGGGCATGGGGCTTAAAACGTAGAAATGATGACAGGTGAGTATTTGTGAGTTACCTGTACAAAAAGGATGTAGAGTCAAGATACTTCTGAAAGGATTGGGAGGAAAGAGAGAAGGAACCAGAGAAGAAAGGACTAAGAGTAGACAGAAATGAGAGAAAGAGAGAAATTGGTCTATTAGAAGAAACTTGAATAAAATAAACTGTTTCATCATATCTAAGTGCCTTCACTTGTGTGACTCACCATTTATTTTAGACACCATAAAGAGGGGAAAAGATGTACCAAATATTTACATCTTAGAATCAAAGAAATACAGTGTGTTTAGGATACAACGGGGGATGGCTATGAGTCCATTGTAATTATCAATAAAAGAGTAAGTATTTTATAAAAAATAATTTACCATGATGAGTCCCATAAGGTGTAAATCTGTGTATAGCTGGTGAGTAGATGTCTGTAACCAAAAAATCATTTGAAGTGAAAGAGGCTGAAACTTTGATGTGAAAGTCATCCCAAGCCATGGCTGTTGTAAGAAGCAGGCAAGGAAGTTGGGAGAAGGTGGTATACCTGTCTGCATTAATTTACAAAGGAAACTACTATCATGATTGTGTTAGAATAAAGATCTGAAAGTGGGACAGGAACTCTGCTAGCCTCTTTCTCCTGTTCAAGACTGTCCAAAAGAAAGACAGAAGAGCTTTCTCTGGAGAAAATTTCAAAAACATTGTCATCAAGAGAAAGCAAGGTGGAATTTTGAGAGGTTTCAGTTAGAATTAGAAAGAGGGTCCAGGAAAAAATTTAAATAGGAAGGAAAGATGGTTCACATGGACAGGAGACAGACTTACTTGCTCAAAAATGGCTGAACATCTATTATTACTTGCATCTATTTTCCCTGACCCTTTACTGTCCTATACTAGGAACATTTGTCTCAGTCTTTAGTTTAAATAATGTCCTCCTAACAAATATTTTTATCTTTATGAAAGTTAGCTCAGTGTTAATTGTAAGACAAACACTCTTAGCATTAATGCACTGAATGGTAGTTCTACTGATAAAGAGTAGAACACTAACGATGCTTGGTGAACACTGACTTACTGAAAGTTGCCTCATCAATTCCTGGGGTTTATGTAGAAATTGTTTTTTGCCATTTCAGCCCGTTCCTCAAGTGCCAGAAGTTTAATAGAGGGCTCTGGAATTAGAATAATTGGGTTGAGAAGGTTAATCCTAGTCTTCTGAAAAAAGTAATGTGTTGGCAAATGTTTAAAAACTAGCTTTCTGAAAGAAAAAGTCAAGCTCCTGATTCATAGTGTTTTCTGATTTCTGGGGTGTACATATGACAACCACCGTGACTGATTTCAAGCCACCAACAACCTGACATTCACTGGCCCATAAAACTGAAAATTTTACAGTTGGCTCTTGCGATTGGGTGTCAGTTGGGTGTCACATCGCTTCATGCTGATATATCAAAGCAATATCATTTAGAAGAAAGAGTCCTGGAGTTTGTAGTGAAAGATATAGACCCTGGTCCTATCTGAACTTTCCACTAGTCTTTTAAGATCTGGTGAACAGGAACTAGCTTACTTCCTTCTGCTTCCCATTATTTACTTCCTACTAACTATGAGACATCCACAAGAAGGATGGTTAGAAAGATGGCAAGGTAGCTACTATTATTATTATTTCCATTTGTCACAAAAGAAATTGAAAAATAAATTCAAGGTAAATAATTAGACTTGGGCAATAGAGTAATAGAGATCAATCTTTAAAATTACTTTTATCTCAACATATTAATTTTAATTACAATTATTTGCACTTCCAGGAAGGTAGAGTTAAATAACTGGTTCATAGAATTTATAAATGTGAACACATGGTTATAGGCTGTTCTGACCCTCCAGGGGTTGGTCTGTGGATCAATCCTCTCTCTTTCCCTAGGTCTACATTATGGACTCTCTAAGGGGGTGGAGTATATCACTCCTTTTATGTGTATGGCACACATACCTGTGGCATTAAAATTTCATGGTGAGGTGTGAGTAGGAAAAAAAATGTCCATAGAGACTCTTTTCATGATTTTTTTTTTTTATGTTGAACCACACTGGCTTTATCAGTACTAATAGAACATTCTGTGTTGATGGGTGTGTTCTATTCTGTGCCGTGCATTACAGTAGCCACCAGCTACATGTGGCTATTGAACCATTGAGACATGGATAGTGTGACTAAGGAAATGAGTTTTAAATTACATTTACTTTTAATTAAACTTAAATAGCTACCTGTACTTATTGCTGCAGTATTGGACAGCACAGCTCTAGATCCTAGTGGAAAAACCTGATTTAAAGACACATATGGGTGTCATTTATGAAAAAAAAATTTAAGCAGTTAACTAACAGTTGCTACCAACTAGATTCTTTTTTTTCATTACACTAAAACATCTGATATCAGTTGATTTATGATTCTCTATGCTACAGAGTTTCTTTCAGTTCTCAAAAACAGTAGGAGACTGTGTAATCCATGACAAATGAATCACAAACTTGAGGTCTTGTCTTAAGGTGGGAAGGTTCTCGCCATCCTTCCCTTGGAAATTAAAAATATTCTGAAGGAATAAATAAAATACTCAAATAAAATAAGATATATGAAGGAGTCCAAAATGACATCCTTCCATCCAGTGGTTCCCATCTAGGACCCTACACACTAAATCAAATGCAAAAAAGAAGAAATTTTCAAAGTCCATCATTTATTATTACTTTCATAACACCCTCAAAATTGCAAAACATTCAGAAATCAAAGGCTGCAAGATCGATTTTTATTACTTCAATTTGTAATGGTTCATCTGATTGCGCCTGTTCCAAGAGGGGAGACCAATTACCTTTTCTTACTCAATATTTAATAGCATCCTATAAAAATAACAATAAGTAAGAGCATTTTTTAGCACCATGCTAATTAATCTTACAGCTACACTATGTAAGTAGATGTTACAACTAGTTTACAGATAAAGTATAGCAAAATTAAGGTCACATATACTAGTTAATAGAAGTAGCAGAAGCAGGATTCTGAGTCAATACCACTTGATACAAGATTTGTGTTCATAAGCACAATTATGTAGGGATACTCATCATGCAAGAAAGATTGAAGTGCGCTGTTTAGAATGATCCTGATATGAGCTTATTTCTATTAACTATATGTGTATGTGCACACAGAGAGAACTAGCCACATACTCTAAACTCCTAACGATGGAGAATCCAGTTCTAGAAGAGAAGAATTATTTTGAAAGAGTATAGTATTACCAATAATTGTTAAATAACAAGCTTATTTGCACTGTAAGGTTTTACTAGAAATGAACATTGCTATATGTAGCATAATATAGTCACGGTGCACAAAATTTTTTTAAAAAAAAGGTAATTTTTGACATTTTTGCCATACTGAATTTACAAAAAAAACAAATCATTGTGTGACTGGGTCTACAAAAAACATACGTTGGATTGGTGATTATCTAATGACTAATGAAATTTATGTATCCAATCTAACTTTTCAAACTGAAATAATGGGTTTTCATTGTATTTATAGTGAACTAAGGCAAAATTAACTCACTGTAATTACACTGGATCAATGCAGCAGAAATAAGGGCAGATCTAGAAAGCATAGCAAAATGTTTTTAATTACAAGGTGTTAATCATCAAGAATAATGACAGAATTTTTGTTGTGAATAGAATATATGATTGATAAGATCTCAGATGGAGATGAAAATCAATCCTGGTACCTTAATTATATATATATATATATATGCATATATATAAATATATATATATTTCTCTGTTTCTTAATATTGAGTTCCTCAAGTACAGATTAGAGCTTACCATGGAGCTATATAGCTCCTCCTAGTAGCTAAGGGTTTATATTTAAAATGCAAAGAAGTGTATTACAGGTAGAGAGGCAAGCATTAAAGAAAAGTCACAAAGTGGTTTATAAGGAAACAAAATGAGAGAATTTCACTTCTTTTGCCCCAAATATATCCATAGAAAGTCTAGGGAAAGATGAAGTATACCAATTCTTATAGCATTTATTTAATGAAGTAGACTTATAGCTGTTATATATATATATATATATATATATATATATATAGAGAGAGAGAGAGAGAGAGAGAGAGAGAGAGAGGCTCAGTGCATAATAACTCAGTCCACATTGTTACATGTCTTTTGTTATTACAAAACACTCAAATTCATTTCCCAAAGGAAAACTGTGCCTAATGACAGAAATTGTACTGTATCTGCAAGCCTAGCAGTAACATGTGTAGTTGTTCTATCCCCATTTAACCAGTACCAGCCACCCTTAAGTGCCAGCCACCCTTAAGTGAAGGAATATATGCAGAACTAGCCACCACTTGAAATGCTGCCCTTATAGGCTTCTGGACTTAGATCTTCAGACACAAGGAATTTATGTGAAAGGTTTTGCACATCAGCATTAAGTTTGGCAGAAATTTATCCTGTTTTCTTATTCTGATAAGTCAGTTCTCAATCTTTACATCAACCTGAGGTTTATTTTGATAAGAAATTGAATGAAAAAATGGAACTCCATTCTTGTATCATCAGGTTGCCCAGAATTTCTTTTGACTAGGGATATTTCACAAGAGCTAAAATCATCAGGTCTATGTTTTCCACTCCTCTTTTACAAGAGTGATGTGGCAGTCGCATAACAAGAAGTGTCAGAAAGGTAGGATCCAAACTGCCATGTCCCTGGGAAGACCACATAAAGGTATTTTCAGATTTATAGTCTCAAAGAACAAGCTAGCTAAGTGCTTTTCTTTCCTGTAACATAGAAAACCACTACCAGGTAATGAAAGACAGAATTCTTGAATTTGAATGTAGCAGTATCCATAAAAGAGAACGGTTAGATTAAGCCCAGAACAGTTATTGATACAAGTAAATACATAACTAAACAAAAACTCAATGGTATTATTGAGAAATTTATTTACTTAATTTTTCTATCAATAAAATAGTATAAGACAAAGTAATATTTTTAAAGCATAAAATGGAGTTTCAGATCAAACTTTAAGTTATATATGAATGGAGTAAGTGAAAGAATGATGCTCAGTTAAAACCTCTACTTTTGGTATCTATATTTGTAACATTTTAAATAAAGTTATACCAGTACTACTCAGCCATAAAAAAGAATGAGATTCTGCCATTTACAGCAATGTCAATGGACATAAAGAATATTATGCTTTATGAAATTAGTCAGAGAAAGACAAACACCATAAGATGTCACTTATATGTAGAATCTAAAAAAAAAAAAATACAAAGATGTATATAGCAAAACAGATACAGAAAACTAACTAGTGGTTACCAGTGGGGGACAGGGGGAAGGGAAAGATAGAAGTATGGGATTAAGAGATACAAACTACTGTGTATAAAATAGGTCAGCAACAAGGATATATTGTACAGCACAGGGGAATATAGCCATTATCCTGTAATAACTTTTGGTGGAGTATAATCTGTATAAATACTGAATCACAATCCTAGTATACCTGAAATTAATATAATATTGTAAATCGACTACAAGCCAATAAAAAATAAATAAATATAAAAGATTAAAATATACCAATATTCAATTTGTTTGTGAATGTGAATAAAGTTTAATTCCAATAATAATCCTAATTGTGTGACAGAATCTAGAATTAAGTGTCTGAATTCTTAAATCATTCACTCACTCATTCAAAAATCATAAATAGTTGTACACTTCTGTCCAGTGCAAAGGTAAAAGATAAAGTCCTTGCCTTTCAAGAAGCACATAGATTAGTGAACGACCTGGACAGCAAAAATGAGAACTAGAGAGAAGGGGAAAGGAGAGAGTAAAAAATTAAAGGGATGCTGTCAGATGCAGGACCTGATATAGTCAATCTTAAACAAGCATAAATGTCTTAAATTGCCCTCTTAAAAGAAGTCTGCTGGAGCAGATTCAAAACAAAATTCCAAACTATGCTACTTTTGCAAAACACATATAAAGCTAAATGGCATAGGAACACTAAAAAAGAAAAGACTAAGCAACAATGCATCAATAAATTTGAACTAAAGCCAAAGCAAGTAGCACTAATGGTCATTGGAAATCGGTGTGGTTCTTTGGAAACAAATTGGTTATATATAAAGGACATGAAAATATTCACTCTATTTTTTTAATTCAGGAGTCTGACCTATAAAAATATTATTTTTGTTATAAAAAGCAATACATGTGCAAGGTAGAAATAGGAAAATAAAAGAAAATCTCATAAAGGGAAGATTACAAAATACCCACCACCAGAAGTAACAGTTGTATAGTGCTATAATATTATTTGGATAACATTAGAGCTAGTTTAATAATTAGTTTTATGTAGAACATAGTGTTTGGTCACCAGAATTTTTATAGCAATAATATAGTCTTAAAATTCCCCCATGTCATTAATTAATTTTCTAAAGCATGGTTTTTAATACCTCCCTAAAATTTCATCATAGAGTACAATTAATCTCAAACTTAGACATCTATATATTTTCTAAATTGTCACTTTTATCAAAAATCCTGAAATAATCACCTTTCTAGGTATATTGTGAAACATTTCTGATAATTTCCTTGGAACAATTTCTGAAGAGAAATTTCATGGATAATGCATTTGAGTATGTTTGCCTTTTACCACATCTGAATACATTTTTTATAACACTTGACTAAATTGCATACTAAATCATGTAGTTTTCTACATTTTGATAGGTTTTAACAATTTGCAGACCAACCAGGAGTATAAGAGTGTGCACTTTTAACTGCATCTTTACCACAACTGATTATTGTTATTTTTTAAAAATAGTAATTTGTTTGGTGAAAAATTATGTCTCGCTGTTTCAATATTCATGTCACTGCCTGCTAATGAGATAAACATGAGTGAGGTTAAATATTCATTTGTTTGACATAATAATTTTTCCTAGAACTATTTCCCTGTATAAATTATCAAGAGAAACTATAACTCAAAAGGAATTTATATGCATATGTATGCATAAAGATCTTCATTAGTTAGTTATTTATTAGTAAAATATTGGAACAAAGTGACCATTATTATGAAAATGCTTAAATAGATTATGATGTATATTCTTCATGGAATATTTTACAGTCATTCAAATGACATGTCTGAAGACCGTGGAGCATAATGGACAAAATAATCACATATAATGGTGAATTTTTTTGTATGTGAAAGTGCTAATGTATGTAACTATGGATCATGTGGACAAAATTAAAATGACAAAAAGATGTAACACTGTGAGATTAGAGAGATTATTTTTGTTTGCCTTCATTTCCACAAATTTTAAAACAAATATTAGTATAGTTTTACAATGTAAAGAAAGGAGGAGGAGGAATTTGATGATGACCACAAAAGAAATGGAGATGCTTTTGATGTGTCACTTATTCTGACTGTCACTGTCATCACCAGGATTCAGGTCTGATTAGGTACCGAACTGATAAAATGTCACCTTGTCTCTAACCTTGGCTCATAGTTTTCAGTGGTTGTTCTTTTTTTAATGGAATAAAGTTGAAATTTTCCTAATATGTTATACACAAAATTATTTGAATGTTTAAAGTGAAGGCTCTCATATTTGACTACCTGGGTTGTATCCCAGTGCCACCAGTTAATAACAGACTGATTTTCAAGAGGTTACATATCATCCTTGTGGCTAAGTTTCGTTTTCTGTAAAATGAGGATACAAGTGGTTTCTGACCCTGGTGCCAGCCTATTATCAGTGATTGCTTAGTATGTGAGACTCAATAAGTGTTAATAATAGCATGATTTGTATCACCTTCATTCTCACGGGGCCATAAAATCTTGCCCCAAGTTACCTTTTAATTCTCAGACTTATTATTTTGGTTAGTGCTATATTAGTGACTGTTTAGAAACAGTCTTTGCCACAAAACACATTACGCAAATATTTTCTCATATCATTGCCACACCCCAGCTCCCACAACTGACCAACTGGGTTGCCCTTCCCCATCCCTGTTATGCATACATTTCCAAATCTCTAAAATCCTGGTCAGTAAAATACAATACCTTCCCAGGATTGTGATGAAGCCGGCTTGTACTGGCTCACGAGTGCTGAATATTAAATTATTATAAACTTGTGAGCTGGTTGGCATAATTCTGGCACATTGATATCAAAAAAAGCAGACTATTTGCACTAGGGGAATTAGATGATGTTATAAATAAGCCCTCTCTGCCTATCTTTTTCTTCCGAGAGCCAGTTGTTAAACATTTACTGGCACGCCACTGTACCTTCACAACTTTAGCTCTTTTAATTCCTACCTAACACATTGGGCCACTTATTTTAAATCATAAGATATCTCTTTGCAACTTGCTTTCACGACATTTCAAAGTAGGATACAGTCATTTAGCAGGACACCTCTCAGGGTGCCTCATCTATCTCCTGTGGATAATATTGACTTGACAACTTGGTTAAAGGATAAATCAAATGAACCCATAGCCAATTCATTTGTAAATTATAAACTTCAATAGGAAGGGAAGAGCTATAATTACCGCTGAACATTTCATTTTAACTTGATTTTAAAATTAAATAGCTTAGAGATGTATTATTGTCTTTAAAACGCTGCTCCAGAAACAAGAATATGTCTTGCTAAACTTTGAATGAACATGTAGCTCATAAGCCATTGCCTAAACCTTTTATACAAAGAAATGTTATGCTCTTGATTTAAGAATTAAAACAAGCACTTTGAATTAAAGTTATCAACACTGGAATATTAAATCTGAAAGCACCAAGGTCACTGGATGTTTTTAATCATAGATATTTAGTTCTATGATGAAATTGACTTAGTTTTAAAGCATGCTTCCTACTTAAGTAAATTGTGGAATTAGGCACATAAAGAAAAATAGAAATTGTATAATTTGAATTTTTTTTCATTTTTTTTCCATGCAGCTTGGTATTAAGAATAATAAAACTAGAATAGATTTACTATGAAGCTAATGAATTTAAACTTTAAGGCCCTTCACTTAGAAGTGGTTTTTCTAAGGTCTTCTGTCTAATTTTTTGTTTATAATTTAGTGTTCTTTTTATTAAAGCAGATTCCCAAATCATAAAGGTCAAGGTCCTTTTTTGGTTTTGATAGGAACATTTATCTTCCACTCTAAGTGTCACAGTTCAGAGCTCAGGCTGAGGGGCTGGTCTCTGTGCCTTGTTTTCCCAAAGGGGCTCTCTGATGTGTTTCATTGACTCCCTGGACCTAAATCAGTCTTTATGTCATAATATGTCTACATATAACCCAGAGGGTATAAGGTCAACAAAATATTTAAATTTAATCAAGATCCTGGATCTAGGGCTCATTCAAATGAAAAAATTGTTAAATTGAGCTTTTCATTCACCTCCTGGTTCTTGGTGGAATTGTCAGAAATGAGAGCAACATACATTGCAAAATGCCACATGTTTTGTTCAGAGACCCAGGATTCTGTAAAGTGCCTGTTAGTCACATAATAGTACGTCCTTTAATCTTACTTTTTAAAAAATTCTTAAAGATTTCAGTTGCTTAAGATGTATTTCCCCTATGTAGCAGTATAATTTGAACTACTAATGGGAATTAAAAACTGGTTCTTTTTTGATTGTTAGCCAAAACAAAAGTTACAATCTAGTAAGATTCAAAGAAAAAAAAAAAGAACCTAGCTAAATCTGGCCTCACTGATATGATATACTTTAAAAAATTACTTGCTACATTTATCTTCAGCAGTGAAAATAAAATTATGTAATTATTTGTTGGTATAAGCAGATCCTAATATTCCTGTGTACATGTCACCTCTTACCTGCTGAGGGGGAAGTCTGGATTGTCACAGGAGAGAAACTGGAGCAGCCGGGAAATGTAGCCACTCTTAGTGGCTGGTTACATGAACATTCAATATTTTGACACTAGTCATGCTGTCCCATTATCAGCCTTGTTTATCTAAATACTGTTGTCCTATATTCAAAATTTAAGCATATCAAAATAGTCTTTCTTAGTTTTTATTAAGTATATCAAGTAGCCTAATACCAAATTCTTCTTGAAGATGTTTCTAAGAATACTACTTGCAAGCTGCATTGAGATCAGTGATATGTCAGTGAGGGAAAATGACACCCATCCCATAATGCATAGAGCAAAGTGTCTAAGAGCACTTGTAATTAAGTTGTTTCTAAGAGTGTTAGTTGCAAGTTACATTGAAAATAATGTTATATTGTAACTGTAACAGTGAATGAGAGTTACAGCCATTATTTAATTCATGTAGAAGACAAAAGGATTTTGATATGCATCTACGAAGAAATAGGATCATGATTTTGAAGCAGAATGTATAAGGTATGCGTAATCAGAAACAAAGAGTTGTATGAATTTATCTTTATAAGTAATAAGCCATGAAATCAATCCTAATGGTCTCAATTCTCAGACTTTGTGTTAGAGGGTGGTGTGCAGCAGTCTGATTTCTGGAACCCCAACTACACATAGCAGTGCTGGAGGCTCTCGTTCAGAAAAACCTACAATGTTCATTCTTGAAGTGTGTCCTTCAAGGTGTTTACAGCAGTAACTCTGTGCAGGCACACTTAACTCTCAAATAGCCCAATGAGGTATGAAATATAAATTATTTTATATATGATTAACTTGATTAATAAAAGTGTGTTTGTTTTAATTGTAGCAGAACCTGTTAAGTGAGTGATGCATCGAAGAATGAGCTAATTTCTGCATGACATGAGCAAAGGATTGAATATTTTTTTGAAATAAAATTTCTTGCAATTATTTGAAGTAAAACCCCCTGAATTTATTAGTATTAATGAAAGTTAATACATTATAACATCTTCACTTTTATGTATATGTGAATTTCACAAGTTCTGACAATATTTTAACATATTAGTTACAGTCCACACAGAGAGCCCTGATATGATGGGTGAGTTTATACATTAGAACAGGCTCCAACTCATCTAGAAGCTCTGTTATGGATGCTAATACTTTCTGTTCTATATCTTCCACTTTTAATCTGTCCTCATATATCTGTTTGCACTTACATACCTACTGAATACCTTTACCTTGAACAGCTTCTCACTTTTCAGCTTAGTTTCCTAGTTAAACACAAGCCTCATTTCACATGCCTTTCTTGACTTATTCATTTAGTATGACTTAAGAACAATAAGGGAGCAACATATATGAATTGGAATATTGTTTTTGCTTGTCTTAGCAATTTTGTCAAGGGTATTTGAATCTCCTCTTCAAAAGTTCCTTCTTGGGCTTCCCTGGTGGCGCAGTGGTTGCGCGTCCGCCTGCCGATGCAGGGGAACCGGGTTCGCGCCCCGGTCTGGGAGGATCCCGCGTGCCGCGGAGCGGCTGGGCCCGTGAGCCATGGCCGCTGGGCCTGCGCGTGCGGAGCCTGTGCTCCGCAACGGGAGAGGCCGCAGCAGAGGGAGGCCCGCATACCACAGAAAAAAAAAAAAAGTTCCTTCTAATGGCATAGTAATTGTTTTTATGATCTTTCCCATGACCTATGAAGTACTCTTCTGTCAGGCCCCATTCTTGTGGTAATGAAGTCTAGGAGAGGGATGCTCTCATTTAATACCGGGTTGATATTGAAGAGTTGCCCCCCATCCTTTTTATACAAGAGGTATGAAAAGATGAGGGGAGACAAGATTCAAATGAAATCATTATTATCTTTATCATTTTTTATCATCAAATATTTATTGATACCTGTCCTTTGCCCAAAGCTCAAAGGACTACTGTAATGAATTTTAAAAGCCCCTGTCCAATCTTAGAATATTTATACAGAGAAAAATAAAGCATCAGTAAAAGTTCCTTGGAGAGCTTTTGAAAATAGACAAGGGTTGCACAATATCCCCATAAAATCTTTCCAAACAATGAGAATATTAGCAAAATGGTTGTTAATTAAATGCTTAATCCGTGCTTATTTAATCCAGTACTTGATAGATCGTATACTTATTGACTGCCAATTCAACACTTAATAACATGGGGAGTGGCTCTTGAGATCAATATATTATCTAATTATACTTGTTTTATGGCATTTGGAATATAAATTCAAACTTTATTTCACATGGTTTTATCTTTGTATCATCTAGCATTTCCATTTAAATATTGTAAAAATAATTTTCTTCTCTCTTTTCCTATTCATATGTCCAACTGTTTCACTATTTTTACATATTGTCATACGTTAAATTCCCTCTCTGATAATTTCAACTTCTGCATAATGTTTAGGACTCATTCCATTGCTGATAGTTTGTTTCTCTTGTTTTCTTTGAACACCGTATAATTTTTTATGGAACTACCTTTAAAGAACAAGACTGTATGTTTCCCTAGATTATTCCTTAAAGAATGGCATTTACCAGAGGACCAAAATGGAAGCATTGTATATAATAGTCGAATTCTTTTAAGTATCGATAATAATAAAATATATTGTTATAAAATTCTCATCTTGGTTCAAAGAGGCTCTTATTCCATTATTTTATTTTGTAATTCAAAATGGTTACAAGTAGCAATTTGAATTTTCAAACTCATTGATTCCTTAGTTCATTAATTATGTGATTATTATGTGCTTGTATTAATTTTACTAGCTCATTTGTAAATATTTTCTTATTATGTAAGTTATAATCATTTTTAAAATGTTACCATTATTTGGATGTATTCAACAGGAAATAGGCAGGTTAATTGATCACTGACAACATGAAAATTTTGTATTTGGCATTTTGTATAAAGTAAAAATAAATAGGTATAAGCTCTCTCATCAAATAACTAATAATCAACTATGAAAGATAAGGCAAGAAATGAAGCAAATATAGTTTAACTATAAATTGTTAAATGTTGTTAGCTATTTTTATTAGGAGATGTCAGTGGAAATTTATTAAATAAGTTAGAATTTTTGTAGGACTGGAATTAAAAACAGGCTTTATTATTTATTTCTTTAATATTTGTTTTTATTATTATTCTGTGAAAGAAGTAAGGTAATCTGATAAATTGGGACTAAGTTAGTCTTTAATATTTGTTTTTATTATTATTCTGTGAAAGAAGTAAGGTAATCTGATAAACTGGGACTAAGTTAGGCTAGTAGGACAATCAAGGAAAAAATATCTTTAAGAGATGAGTGCCAAAGAATAGAAAGGAATCATTTATGGAAAATTTATCTGTAAATAATATTTCCAAAACATGGAAACAGCAAATACAAAGGCCCTGAGGCAAGATGAAGCTTAAGTACAATCAAGGAACAAAAAGAAACTAAAAGGTTAGGTCAGGAGATAACTACACAAATTTACACCAGCTGGTCCCTAATATCAAGTACGTGGATATATTCTTGAGGTGAGTTAGACATATATATCATCCAAAAAACAGAAAAAAAGTTGACTCCAAAATTACCCTGGAAATTCTGAGTGAGACTCTTTACAAAGGCACAACCATATTAAAGATCACAGCCAACATTCTCCAAACTCCACTCTGGCCATCACTTGCAGGCATTTAATGGGGGTGTTTAATATCCTCTCTAAAATATTGAGCAGGAAGAACAAACATCCTAGCATGTCTGCACCGTGCACCTAGTGTCTCACAATTGAAAATTAATTGGAGCTCACCCTGCTGGTGGCTTTGCCGTTTATATTTTTATCTTTTATTAAGAGTCCCATCTCTTTTAAGAACTGGGATATATTTTTTGAGGGAAATAAACTATAGGAAAATTCAACTGACAGAGATCATACTGTACTTGACTGTTCTGTTCTTTGCTACATTTATTTGTTGAGACAAACGTCTGTTCTTAGCCTTTTTTTAATGGCTCTGTTAAATATAACGGACACACAGTAAACTGCACATACTTAAAGAACACAACTTAAGTTCTGAAATATGCATATACCCATGGAAATGACAAAAAAATCAAGAAAAGGAACATATCCACCACTTGCAAGTGTTTTTATGCCTCATTCATAAAGCCCCTTTTTTTCTTCACATTCCACCGCTCCACATCCCCAGTGACCACTGATATGCTTTCTTTTTTTTTCACACACACACACACACACACACACACACACACACACACACACACACACTATATTTTATTTTTACAAGAGATAAATAAACTGACACCAAGCATTGTAAATGGATGACCACAACAAAAGCAACAATTATTGCAATTACCAAATAGGCAGAAATGGAGACAACAATCCAGGCAGAATTACCAGGAGTAAACATGGATATAAGAAAGCATAATGTTTAATTCTAATCTAGTTTTATGAAAGCGGTGGTCTTCACATCTACCTGTGCTTTAGAACCAGCTGGAAATGTTTTCTTAGTGAAGTTTGTCAAGCCTACTTCCCAGAGATTCAGAATTGGGAAGTTATATTTTTAAAAACTGCACAGGTGATTCTATTATTCAATCAGGTTTGTAAACTAGGGGACTAGAGTAGTTGACAACTTCAGAGGCAAAGGCAAGGTTGACCCAGAGGCTAAGAAGACAACATTTATTTCAGGTTGCAGTAAAGGGTCAATAAAGTACTTTGTTAGGATAACACACATGAAATGAAAATGATTAGGAATCAGAAAAGTCATTTTGGGAAACTTTCCCAACATAAAGACTAATCAGTGGGGAGAAGTTGGATGAAGAAGGCTTGGAGAGAAAGTAAGGGAAGGACCAGATGTTGGAGAAGAGTTAGTTAGACAGATAGATGATACATACAGAGAGATACAGATGTATTTATTTACATATATTATTTGTCATAATGGTGTTGGTGCATGTAAATATCTTACTGAACATGCTTCTCAATTTATACACTTTAATGGCTTATTTCTGAAAAGAATTTTTTATTTCTGATGTGAAAATCTCTAATTCAGAGACAGGCATTGAGGTAATCTGGTCAAGAGGGTTTTGACCCAGGCAGGGGCATGGAAAGTCCCCCAAATTACACAGGTAACCATCTACTCTGCTTAGAAAAGGAGTTGCCTATGTTATTAATGAAATTAAGAACTTTAATTTTAGAACAGCCAATTGAAAATAATTCCAAATATAAATTACTGTAGCTACAAAGCAAGCAACTGGATAGCAGGAAAGAACAATAGGTCAGACAGCAAAAAGCAAAACTTTCTTGTACTATTTCTTCTCTTGACAAACAAAACCCACAATGCTCATTGTTAAGTTATTGGGAAATCTCTGTTACACTGTGATGAGGGTAGGCTGTGATGATACGCATCTAGTCAAAGAGAACTATGGAAGGAGTCCAGAACTATGGCTGGCACAAAATAGATGCTCAATAAGAATGTGTTAGATAAATTAATGAGTAGCAGGAAGTAAGTGACATAATATAAGGCAAATCAGGCAAAGAACTGAGACAAATTTTGAACAAGGCTTTGGAAATGTCTAATAAATACTAATTATCATTTCTTTTAGATTTGCTTGGATTCGTGGACACAGTGTCAAAGCACTCATATTTTAATCCCATGAAGAAGATAAATGAATGTGTCATTATAACAATAATGTATTATAAATATCATTTATTATCTTCTATGTGTCCCTAGAAATGTATATATACTTCCCATATATCTGTAAACTGTTCTATAACAGATATTTTGATCCACAGTTTACAGATGAGAAATTTGAAGTTTTGATGTCTTGGTAATTGTTTATATTGCATTTAATTTTGGGCTGCCTTTTTATTTTTGGAACAAGATAATGGTTTTCCATTTATGGTGTTGATATAAAATTTCTGGGTTTTTTTTCAGATCTATTAAGGTATAGTTGACAAAGAAACTTATAAGCTTTTAAAGTGCACAAGGTGATGATTTGGTATACATATACATTGTGAAAGGGCCGCTCCCACATAGTTAATTAACCCATACAGCACCTCAGAATTTTTATCTTTCCTTTGTGTATATGTGAGAACATTTACGTCCTGTTCTCTTGACAAATTTCAATTATACAAAACAGTATTATCAACTTAGCTACCATGTTATACATTAGATCCTCAGGCCTTATTTAACTTAGAGCTGAAAATATGTACCCTTTGGCCAACCTCTCCTTATTGCCCATACCTCCCTGGTTCTGGTTCAGGTAACCATTTTCTTCTCTTTTTCTATGAGCTGTTTGGTTGTTTGTTTGTTTTTGGTCCCACATGTAAATGACATCATGCAGGATTTGTCTTTCTCAGTCTGACTCAGCTCACTGTTCTCAAGGTCCATTTGTGTTGTTGCAAACAGCAGTCTTTCCTTCATTCTCACAGTTGGTAATTATGCACAGGGAGCTCATTTTGAACTGAAGTTCAACACTCTCCACACCTTCATGTCTTTTTAAGTTATCATGGAAGCTTTTCTGTTTGAAGATAGAAAAATATAGAAATTTCATTAAATAATTCCCCTTGACTACACAGGCAAGACAAGGCTTTCAGACACACACCTCGGAGGAATCGAATCATTCCAGATTTTGAGTCTCTCTATTGCAAGGACTGAGATTTCAAGAACTGCTTTGTTCTTGCTTGGGAAGGGGCAGAGACTTCTTAGGAAAATAAGCAAACGAAAAAAAAATTTTTTTTTTGGCCGTGTGTGCAGCTTGCAGGATCTTAGTTCCCCAACCAGGGATTGAACCTTCACCTTTGACAGTGAAAGTGCAGCAGACTCCTAACCACTGGACTGCCAGGGAATTCCCACAAACAAACAAAATTGATATGAAATACAAAATATAAACACACACACACACTCACAACAATGATGTATTTACTTAAAAAGATTTCACTGAATTCCATATTGAACTAGACACAAAATCCATGCCCTAATGGAGCTAAGCTTATAAAGGGGAAGAAAGACAAAAAGAAAAGAAAAATGAGTAAACCTCATAGAATGCCAGAAGGAGATTGCTTGCTATGGTGATAAAATAAACATAAAATAGGATAATGGTGATTATGGGTGAGGAAGGGGATGAAATTTTAAATAGTGTGGTCAAATAAGCCTCCTTGAGAAAACAACATTGGAATAAAGACTTGAAGAAATAAAGGAGTAACTCTTGTAAATATCTAGGAAAAGAGAATTCTAGAAAGAGGAACAAATTATTTGAGGTCAGTGCAATGACAGCAGAGTAGCCAAGGGTGAGGGTAGAATAAGATGAAGTTAAAAAGTGAAAGGGGACCTGACTTGTATGGTGCTCAAGGACTATGGCATTAAAAATGAAAAAAATAAATAAGGGTTTACAGGGACCAAAATGTTCAGGTCAATCAGTAATTACATTCTTATCCTCTCTGGAGGCTACTTGAGGGGGGGGGGTCAAAGTATAACCACAGCTTAATTAATGAAGAAAGCATCAGGAGAGAAAGTTCCTCAGGTAATGTTGGTGATGTGTTCTCCAGCTACACTGACACATGTTTGCCCTCCATGGAGAGGTATCTCCTGTCTCCAAATAGCACTGGATGCACCCTGCACAATTCTGTTTATAACTCTACCTCTCACCCTCACTTTTGTGTTAAGTAGACCACCTCTTCTTAACTGAAATTTCCATCACTGATTTTGCCAGCATTGTACATAGTCCTGCAGAAAAACTTTTCACTTATCTTCTTAATTGGAATAATATGCCTCTGGAAACACCTGTATAACTTATTTAATACAGCATAGTTGTATTGATAAAATTTGTCTCAGGAAAATGATAATAATCAAATGTTAAATGTGTACAAGGCCCTGGGCTAGTTGTTTTAAGTACATGGTTTTACATTATTATCCCAATAAACCTATGATATACTAATAAATGATCCTCATTTACAATGAGAAATTTCAATGATCATGTCTTTACTAAATATTAATATAGTCACAAATAGCTGCCATTTCCTGAGGGAGGACCATTATTTCCCATCTCATTTATGTTGGGCTTGGTCACGTGACTTGGATTGGCAAATTAAATATATGTAGAAGATTTAAGATGCAGTGTATGTACCCTTTTCCTTCTTCAACAATGATGGCAATCACCCAGATAGAGGATGCTCCATTAACCTGGGTCCCAGTGTGAAGATAATGTAAACTGGATCTGTAGCTCACCTTTGTCATGGAATAGGAGTGAGAAATAAGCCTGTGACATGGGCCACTGAGACATAGAGAAGCAGGTCCCTTTTTATTATTATTACTGCCACCTAATATAGTCTGTTATGTCTGTTTAATCCACACCCTGAACCTAAATCTTGATGGTCATTTTAAATATGGATGCAGATTTGACTAATTTACATATATTAATTTTATGGTATCATTAATAACCAAAATTCTATATAGGTAGTGACAGTTACATAAAAAAAATAGATGTAACCATTAAAAATAGAATTTTGACTTGAAAACTGATTATCTCTAAAGAGAATTTCCAAAAATATTTTTTTTGCATTGGAAGTTTCATTTGCAATAAATCACAGACTCTCCTGGTGTGTCCACTCTAAATAGCAGTCACTTAAATAGAAGTTCTGATATGCTATATAAATAAAGAAAGTTATGATGTCACCTTGTGAAACGGCTGCATATCTGCCAATCGCTCTGTCCCCAAACTTTTACCTCATATCCAAACAAATACTGAGATAGTCTTTCAAACTATTTATTTGAAACTATTTATTTGAAACTTGTTTTTTTTTTGGTCTTCAAAAACACTAGGTATTTGGCCAAAGTTAGATTACATTTAGAAATCTTAGTTCATCCTTAATTGACCCACTAAGACCAAATATAGAAAAATTCAAACTTTTAACATCTGTAGATAATAAATGTTTGAATATCAAGGATCATTACCAAAAAATGTATAAATTAGTATTCACAGTGACAACTTGATGAAATTCATTACTTCACCTATATTCTTAATAAACAACTCCTCACTCTAAAAACAAATCTTTTAAGTAGATTAAGCTTGTGTTTTGTTTTTCTCATTCACTTTACGTTAGTCTGAGAGTTCATAGACCTAAACATGTTTAACCTTGAAAAAATGTTCTCTTTCACTATAAGATGTCAAATTATCTTTAAGGGAGGGAGTCCTGATTTCTTGCTGACGTTTTCTATAATAAACAAACTTTTGAGTTTTGCATTTAAATAGCCTGGTGTTTTGTCTTGTCTCTTCTAATGTAGGCATCGATTGTGAAGTAAATATAGATGAATGTCTATCAAAGCCCTGTCTCCGTGACGGAACTTGTATTGATGGCATAAATCATTACACCTCTGACTGCAAGAGTGGGTTTTTCGGAACACACTGTGAAGCAAAGGCAAATGACTGCCTCTCACATCCTCGTCTACATGGCAGGTAGCTATTTTTATTTTAACTCACGATATTTAAAACTGAATCTCAAGGAAAAGTTGATAAAGGTAATTTTAATTATGCTTTTTCATAAAACAAAAGCTAAGTACAGTTAAGATGACAGATGCTGCCCGTTTAACTTAATGAAATGCACTGATACATTATCTCTGCCCTTCTTTTATTTCTGCTCATTAGCATAAAGTAATTTTCAATAAATGTGGATTAATTGGACTTTAATAATCTTAAAGGTAATGCTCACAGTAATAGTAGTAGCAAGTAGGATGATGAGAGATTATATTATTTGCTCTGTGGAGGGATAATACCACAAACTTAGTATTTAAAATATTCCTAAATAGACAGGTTCTTTCATCCCTATGTGCAGATAAGACATTTTGTGAATCTCTTTATAGAGTTGTATATTAACTATTCTGCTCATGGATAGAATGTTAGTTTAAGCAAATCTAGAGTGGGGAAATTTCTAGAAGATGCAGGTGACAAGGAGGGATGACTCAAAGAGGCACCCAGCTGCCTTCCTCTGCATCATTTTTCTTTCCTAGTCTTGCCACAGACTTTGTAAGCCAGAGAGGAGGATGAAGATGGGTAGTTCACTACATTGCCATTTGGCCCCAGCTGATTTCAGTTTCCTACATAAGCCCTAGACATATCTTTTTATCTATTCAAGCTGTTTTTTTTCTTTCTTTCCATTGCCATGGGAAGATGGCAAAAATGAGAATTGATTTGTTATTTCAGTCCAGTCACCTTGAAAGATAAGAAAGCAGAAATAGACTGCCTTCTATTGCTCATGGGAATGTGTTTTATTACCTGACCTGGAAAAGAAAAAAAATTAAACAGTGAACTCTCTTGAAATTATTCTTTCATTGTCTTATTTAAAAAAAATAATTCTGTGTTTCAGATGCATAGATTTCATTGATAAGTGTCAATGTTCATGCAATGCAGAATGGACTAGCTCAAGATGTAAGATCAAGATTAATGTAAGTTTTATAATTTTTTCTAAATTTAAAGTAATTTAAAAGAAATACAAAACAGTTAGCAGATATGTGGTCCTCTCAAAAAACCCATAAGACATTTGGTCCACACCAAAAGATCCTTGATATTTGGTCCCGTCCAGAACATTGTGAAATGGGCCAAATATGCTGTGGACATTTTGGATGGGACCAAATATCCTGTGGGAAACAAGCTATTTGCTGTAGGTCTCAGAATCATTATTTCAGCAATTACTGATGATTTAAGTGCCTCTCACCTTTCATTTGGACTTTCGTTTTTGGAATCTTTGCAGACTCCAGACAAAACTAAAAATCATAGCTTCTTTCACCTCCCCCTGCCCCGTCTATTGGTATCGTAGACTTCTGCAATATGGAGTCCTCAATCAACTAAATCCTGGAAGTGACCATTGTCCAAAGAGCTCAGAAGTCTTATGATTTGCCATCTGCCTCCCCCTCTCTGATCTTAGGACACACAGGTGTCTGTGGATGTGTAGGGATGAGGGGATTAACTGGATCCATACACAGCAAGGAGAAAAATAAGTACTGGATGGATGTACCAAGAGATGGGCACATGTAGAGATCCTCAAAACCAGTAATGCTCTCAGAATCTGTCTTCTGATCTTCAGGTGTATGACCTGATGTGATTGACACATGCTATTTTATGTGGAATGTGTCATCTGCTGAGAAGTTTCGGTTACCTGTAGTTTAAGACCATTCATGGTGGATGAGAATCTCATGTGTCTTCCTGGATAATGGGAAGTTCTTCCAGGTCCTTCCTGGCTGACAATGACATGGTAAAGAAAGGAAGCACAGGCACTAAAGACAGCCTTTGGCATTGTGAGACTATGGATATTTATTTAAATCCTTCATGTTTCTTTCCTTTATCAGTAAAATACAGTTCCTATATTGAGGATCATTGTGTGATGATACACGTTAAATGTGGTTGATACTCAGTAAATGATGTTTTTGGAGGGAGGAACAGAATTGAACTGCAATTTTGCTAGTTACCTTTTGTGTGCTCTGGGACAAATTACTTGCAATCTGAAATCATGTTTTATCTATTCAATGAGGGTAATCATAGGAACTACCTCTTAACTTGTTGTGAGAATTAAATTAGATAATGCAGGTAAATCAACTAGAACATATTTTGACACATTTTTGAAAGCCTAATAATTTATTGACATTTTGTGGATTTGATTCTAGATAGTGAAAACCACACTTGAGGTGGAGAAGAAGATGTTGTAATTAATAAATTCCCTGGTAGAAGATGCATGAAGCATGTATCTTGTCTGCACTGTTGCATGTGTTACCTGTGATAACCTCAAAAACCCTGTCTCTTGGTAGTGCAAATGTGGTATTCGTCTTCTGAATTAAATATATAAATAAAGAAATATTTTCTTTCATATATGAATTTGTATATATTCATACCCACACACCCAATATTATGAGAACAATTGTTTAATGCTACTATATGCTTCTAGATGGTTTTTCATAATATTTTTATTTTAACATAAAGTTGAACTCATCATCCTCCTTATTCAGTGACTTTTGGTTTCACCTAGTGTATCTTAGGGACCATTTCATTATAATACATGGAGTCCTGACTCAAACTTTTCAGTAGCTACAAAGTGTTCAAAATAAGTGTTGAGGAACCACACTTATTTAATGAGAGTATGAGCATACCAGCTTCCTTAGATCCTATCAAATGAAATAATTTTTTTAAAGTGTTGACTAATTTGATGAGGAAAACATAACATGTCATTATTTTGATTTATATTTCACTGGCTTATTATGAAGATTGAACAAATTTCCATATGATTATTCGCCACCTGTATTTCTTTGTTTGAGCCTGGTCTACTCACAGCCTTTGACTAATGGTATTTTCCTTTTGACTTGCCTGCCTTTTTGGTTTTTATATACTATTTAAAATTATGGATAAAATCCACTAGATTCTGTAAAATTACAAATCTTGTCTAGAGTGTGACCCTTCTTTCTTTACATAACTTGTAAAATTATGAGATATTCGTATTTTTCTTTACCTTTTTCTTTATGATACTATGCTTTGCCTCTCTCCTTAGAAGGTCCTTTTATACAGCAATATTTAAATTATTTTCTTATATTCTCATTTATTACAATTTTACAATTACCAACACTTTTAGTCCTTTAATCCATTGTGAATATTTTGTTATAATTGATAAAAAGAAATTTAATTTTTTTCAAAAATATAATCAATTTTCCAAGAACTTTTACCAAAGTATCTATTATTTCTGGATTGTTTTTGTATGCCTCATTTTTTTATGCACTAATTCCTATATATGGGTCAATTTTAGGACTATTTACTCTGTTTCTCTTCTTTTTTAAAATCTTATCCTGCCATCTATATTAATTATTATAGTTCAATAAAGTTTCTTTAACTGTCTTTTTACTAACACTGTAAGTGTATTCCAAATGTAGTTTTGGTCATTCATTCTGTAAATATTAAAAATGTATTATTTATGAAAAACCAAAATACAGTAATTATCAGATATACCTCCTGCCTCACCAGCTCCATCTGGAGATATGGATAAGGGGTATAGATATGTATCTTACTTAGCTCACCTATTTTTTGTAACTTTCTCTATTGCCCAGATAACAGCTTCTGAAGGGCATTCATGGATTGATGTTTGAGTCTGTCTTTCTAGTCCAAAGAGACAAGAGCAGTGGTGAAGCACAGGCAGTACTGATTGAAAAGAACTCTCACTTCAATATGTATCTGAAGCTCCTGGGAAAGTGTAAAAGCAAAGTTTATGTTAGGGCTTCAGAGAGAAAAACACAAGCAAAATTTTTTGTTGTAAATCTGATAAATTGAAGCAAGCTTAAAAATGTTAGAATTAATGCTAGAGAAAAGCAAATGCATGATTGGGTATGGAATGGATGCCATGGTTAGTTAAACATGTAATTCAACTCTGAGTACACAGAAAAGAGAATAGAGTAATACAAAAATCAGGTATTTTATTTTCTATTTTGTTGGGACTGAGAAGGATAAATACTCTAAGGAAGAAGTGTTCTGTTTTTAATATAAAATTATGTATGTTAAGTACTAAAATGTTAAAAATAGATTCTAGAATAAAAAGAGTAATACATTCTCAGATGAAGAAAAACTAAGAACTAATCATGTGTAGAAGGACTAAAGGAAGTTTTCTAAACAGAAAGGAAATGACAAAGTAAAGAACTGAATGTGTGTGTGTATCTGTATTTCCTCAAGTGTAAGCTGAAATTTATAAGGGCCTTTTTATATAATAAGATTTTTATCTTTTGTCTACCATATACATTATGTACATGTTCTCATTTTTTTGTTAATGTTTAATTAGTATATAGTGGATCTTGACATTCAAAGGCTTTCTTTTTGTGTATCCAAGTGTACTGATATTTTCTCCAAAGGTTGTATGATTTGTGACACGTTTAATAGGGACTTACTTGAGTTCTTCCAGTATTTGTCTCATCTTCTTTTTATTCGCAATTAAGAGATTGGTCCATCAGTATGATTTTCAGCATAAGATTTGAGTTGGGATCTCCCACCAAATGCTCATCTATTTCCCAAATGTCATTGTAGGGAATATTTATCTCCTTTGATGGAAAACACATCTTTAAAAGAAGGGACATCTCATAAATGGTAATATTTGTCACACACAGTTTCACTTTATCATTGCAGATTATTCTCCATTAATATATATCATTCTACTTTATTCTTATTAATATTCCATTGTATGGAGGCTTCATATTTATTTAACCAGTACCCTCTTGATGAAGATTTAAGATATTTTAAGGTTATTGCTCTTAAAAATTATGTGTTTTGATGTAGAATTTTGAGTTTTTTCATACTTTATTTCATGGTAGGAAATAATCGTTTGTCCTTTGAAAATTCTCTTTATGCTAATTTGTATTTTTGTGGGTGTATTTCCTTTAGGCTTCACAGCTATTTCTTTCCCAAAATATTTGTGTGTTTATTAGGAATCTCCTACATATTTTTCCTACATATTTTCTCTATTTATTCCATTATTTGTCATGGTCCATAAACCTTGAATCTCCAGTATAGGGCAGACTTCCATCACTACTCACGCAAGAGTGAGCCTTTCTGAATCAGAAGAGCAAAACTGGTGGGGAAGGGGGCTGCCCTTCCTTTCCCAGGCCCTCTTGACACCAACACCAAACCCACGTCCTATTCAGTGTTACAGAGTCCTTAGCAATGTTGAATCACAGAACTCTCAGTCTTTTGGACGTGTTCATGCTTGACCCCTCATTTTGCCAAGTTAGAGTACAATATACTACCATGATTTTTAATATACACTTTAGATTTCTTTTGCAACATTCTTTTCTTTACCTGAGGAAATAGGAGTGGTATTAAGTGTTAGCTTTTTTAATGGGTTTGGAACTTTGCATTACCTTTAAAAAATCTTGACTTTTTTCATGAATTTGGCATCATGTCTAGTTTTAGCCCTGATATACTTTTCTTTCCTATATTGATTCATTTGTGCCTTTTCAGGCAGTTCCTAAGACAATGGTTTTGTTTTCCTGTATTTCAGTGGCCCTCTTTCCTGGAAGTACTGCCAGACACATTTTCGATGAAGAAATACAAATTAATATTTACTGAAACAATCCCAATTTTTATATGTCATAATCTTGCTTGATTTGTTGAAATAACAGTTAAAGAGTGTATTTTCTTTACAGCAAAACATTCTATATCTGATTAAATTGAGAATCAAACAAAATCTTCTCCCTATTAACTACTGTAGACCCATATTCAATCATGTAAGTTTTGAGAAAGAAAACAGTAAATAAAAATTATATTGGAAGTAAACATTAGGGATATTGTCTTTATCATATGCATTATTATATGTACACTTCCACAGCCAAGGAATCCCTTTGAGAGAAAAATCAAAAACTTGGTGGTACAACGAGCCTTAAGTTGGAATTCAGGGCATTTAGTGTCTATGTGATTTTATTCTGTTGTCCTCTTGCTATAAGACCTTGGTGAAGTCACTCTAACACCCTTTGACTTGTCCTCATCCTTGTGAGTAAAATAAAATTGTTGGACTAGATTCTTGTTTGGTCCATGAACTAACAGCATCAGGATCACCTGGGGGTTTGTTAGAAATGGAGAAACACAGGCCCCATCCCAAAGAGTTTGAATCTAAAATTTAACAAGTTATCCAGAGTATTCACATGCAATTTAAGTTTTAGAAACAGTACACTATATTGAAATTATATGAAATGTAATAGGTCTTTGCAGTGGATAAGGTAGGGCTCTAATGGGAACCATGTCCTGTTTCCACTCTTCAAATGGACAGTTCCATGTTTACTTGTTTAACATGTTTCATTTCTCTAAGATCTTATTTGAAGAAAGTATTAAAACAGCAGTTAAAAAGAAAACATATGATTCGATGAGACAAATGCTATGATAAAAATGATCTCAGATAGTAACTTTCTATAATTCAGGGAAGTTCAGAGATCTCAGGACAAAGTTTTGCATCTAAATTGTATATATATATATATATATATATATATATACCTCAGGATACAACACAATGTCAGAGAGCTAACTTGCACATTTATTAGTCTAAACAGTCCACAATGAATATATCATTGCTCTGTTATTCTTACAGTCTTGTACATTTCCTGACTTGGTGTTTTGAATACAGGTTGAGTGAATGTTGGGGTCTAGCTCAATTGTCTAGATTGCCCTGGTCTGCAACATTACTCCCAGCTTCCTCCTCTTTATCTAAACATGCCAGCCTTTTGTTTCTGTCATTTTCTAAATTACATTTTAGTGACTTCTTCTTGGGAAACACTTTATTATATTAAATAGAGTATACAAAAGTAATATAAATAATGATGAACAAAGGGAAAGGCATCTTCCTTAATTTTTGAATGAGGAAATATTAATAACTTTAAATGATAATTTGATTTTTTCTAAAAAGAAATTGGTTTTGTATTTCCCATTAAGCCTTCTAATTAATTTAGTGAAAGATTCTTGTAAACCCTAGAGACAGAACTTTTGGCAATCTAAAAACTATCTCTTTCTTCCCATTGGAAATATAATTCAATTAGTTTATGTAATGCTTTCTAATAAATCATTCTAAATATACCTCACCTTAGGGCTAAGAAGGAAACATATTTCCATGCCACTCTCTGTGGAATCCTACATCCATAAAAATAACTGCAGTACTTGCCCCAAGTCTAAGTGCCTTTGGTTATCCTTAAGGAGTTCACATTTTCAGCAAAAGTAGAACAAATATCAGAATGGTATTCATTTATAAAAAAACATACATTTAACTCTATCACTTGGGTAAATGTAAAAGATCACCATCTGGGTTGCAAGCATAACTTGAGTTTTATACTCAAGTGCACAGCCAATTTCTTATTGCAAATGACACTAATTAAACTCTCTGGTGATTTTGACAAACCTTTAATTTTCCAATTGATGCATGATATGAATGCAAGGGCTCCCACATTAGCCTTGTCAGTTTGAGTTATTATTGTTATGTTAACACTTCTTAAAAGTCACTAAATGTTTAGAAGCATTAGTGTCAACTAATGATAGTTCTAGAAAATATTACTTTTCAGGGTAAAATGTTAAAAAAAAACTATCTCATGTTTATATAGGTAATTATCTTTGAAGATGTACTAACTTGAGAACCCACAGTGCAAATGAATCATATTTGTATATATTCCCTAACAAATTCTGTGTGGACAACATATTCAGAATACATTTTTAAAGTTTTTCTAATGATGTCATAAAGTTCTATAAATTATTTCTCAGAATTATAGGTGCAAATCTTTTCAGAGTTATCATTACATTGAAAATAAGTGTCATGCCATGTTCAAGGCAACATGTTCTGTGCTTTCCAGAACACCAGCAAGTATATAATATCTAAAATGTTAACTTAAGAAGTGTATAGTATGATTTAGTAGACATTAAATATACTGAAAAACTCATTTTTTATCCTAAGCAAGTTCCAAATGACTGAAATAGAGGCTGACAAAGGCTTTGACCTTCAGAGTGTAAAGGAAAGAAGATACTATTTACTAAACAGTTATTATGTCCCAGGAACAGTGCTAATTGCTTTATAGTCATTATTTTATTTAATTATCATAGGAACTTTTATGAGGTAGGTGAGATTATTGTCATTTTATGCATAAACGAACCTACAATAAATTGAATACCTTTGTTGATTGAGTAAAAGTAGGAGAAGTATACAAATATGCTAAAGATTGAAAAGGAAGAGACAGATATCATCCAGGTTCCTCTGACTCCATGACAGCCCTCTGCTTCTGGGATGATAGGCATCAGAAATACTGGACATAAATTTGGATACATGCATAGGAATACTGGCTAATTAAAAGATTATGATTTCATGCACGTTAAGACTTCTGGATCAAGATGGCAATATATGAGGCTCTGCATTTTGCTCCTGCCACAGATGTACAGCTATGCACAGAACAATTCTTCCTCAGAGAAATCCAGAAACTAGCTGGATAACTACTACACATCGGTAACTGAAAAAATATACACGTTGAAATGAATAGAAAAGGCTGAGACACACCCTCACCATAAACCCCAGACCTGGCATAACAACATACAAAAGAAGGGGACTCCTAACTCCCAGCTTCTCCCTGAGGAGTGATTGGTTTGGACACCACAATTAGTATTCCAAATTTTTAAGTGTAAAAATATAGAACTTTTATATGTATTCAAAGTTAATTTGTTAACATCTTAAAATAGACAAAATATTTAAAAAGTGTGTTTCTATACACTAACTACACAGTATTAGAAAGAGAAATTAAGAAAACAATCCCATTTACAATAGAATAAAAAAGAATAATATACTTAGGAATAAATTTAACCAAGTTGATGAAAGATCTGTACACTGAAAACTGTAAAACGTTGATGCAAGAAATTGAAGACACACAAAAAAATGGAAAGATATTCCCTGCTTATGGATTGGAACAATTGGTATTGCTAAAATGTTCATATTACCCAAAGCAATCTACAGATTCTATGCAACACTTATCAAAATGTCCAAGGCATTTTTGAGAGAAATAGAACAAATAATCCTAATATCAATAATGGAACCACAAAAGACCCCAAATAGCCAAAGCAATCTTGAGAAGAGAGAACAAAGCTGGAAACATGACACTTCCTGATTTCAAATTATATTACAAAGGTATAGTAATCAAAACACTATGGTATTGGCATAAAAACTGGCACATAGACCAATAGAACAGAATAGAAAGCCAAGAAATAAATCCATACAAATATATTCAATTAATTTTTGTCAAAGAAGCAAAGAATATACAATGCAGAAAGGACAGTCTCTTCAATAAATGGGGTTGGGAAAACTGGATAGCCACAGGCAAAATAATGATGCTGGACCCCTATTTTACACCATCACAACAATCAACTCAAAATGGATTAAAGACTTGAACATAAGACCTAAAACTGTAAAACTCCTGGAAGACATAGTAGGTAAGCTCCTTGATGTTGGTCTTGACAATCATTTTTTTAAAACTTTGACACAAAGGCAACAAAAGCAAAAATAAATAAATGGGATGACATCAGACTAAAATGCTTCTGCACAGCAAAGGAAACCATCAGCGAAATGAAAAGGCAACCTATAGAATGGGAGAATATGTTTGTAAACCACACATTGGATAAAGGATTAATATCCAAAATATATAAGAAACTCATATAACGCAATAGCAAAAAAAAACAAAAACAAACCAATAACACAATTAAATGTGGGCAAAAAATTTGATAGGCATTTCTCCAAAGAAGCCATACAAATGGCTAACAGGTATATTAAAATGTGCTCAACATCACTAATCATCACAGAAATGCAAGTCAAAACTACAATGAGCCATTGCCTCACACCTGTTAGTATGTCTATTATCAAAAAGACAAGATAACAAATGCAGCAAGGATGTAGAGAAAAGGGAACCGTTGTGCACTGTTGGTGGGAATGTAAACCGGTACAGCCACTTTGGAAAACAGTATGGAGATTTTCCAAGAACTTCAAATAGAACTATGATATGATGAAGCAATCGAATTCTAGGTAAATATTCAAGGGAAATGAAATCATCTTATCAAATAAGATATCTCTTATTTGAAGAGATATCTGCACTCCCATGTTTGTTGCAGCATTAGGTACAATAACCATGGTATGAAAACAACGTTAAGTGTCCATGAAGAGATGATTGGATAAAGAAAATATGGTGTCCATATATACAATGGAATAATATTCAGCCTTAAAAAAGAAGGAAATCCTGTCATTTGTGACAACACTGATGAAACTGGAGGACATTAGGCTAAGTGAAATAAGCCAGACTGAAATACAGATGTACATGATATCACTTACAAGTGGATTCTAAAAAAATTTCAATTAAAAAAAAGAGTTGAGCTCATAGAAACAGAGATTAGAATGGTGGTTGCCAGAGTCCTGGAGGGTCAGGGTCTGGGGGAGGGGAGTGGAAAAAATAGGGAGAGGCTGAAAAATGGTACAAACTTTCAATTATAAGTTGAATAAGTTCTAGGAATCTAATATATAACATGGTGAATATAATTGATAATTCTGTACTGTATAATTAAAATTTGTAAAAGAAACACTTGTTTCACTAACTCCACCCCCAACAAAGAAGTTAATATGTGAGGTGATGGATATGTTAATTAACTCCATAGTGTTAATTAACTCCATAACTTTGAATCTTTTCAAAATGTTTATGTATATCAAATCATCACACTGTACACTTTAAATATATTACAGATTTTTTTGATCAATTATACCTCAATAAAGCTGAAAAAATATGTACCTGTTAATACTGATGAAAAAAGATTGTAAATGGAATAAAAACTCAGATATTATAGATGCTTTTTTTTAGAGGAACATAAATCAATAGTGAATTGTCTGTTCTAATTATGTGATCAAACCCAAGATTCCTTTGAAAGTTAATGAGACACTACTAATCATTACCCAAAGACAACAGAGTTAAACTGGGGCTATGCCAGGCAAATGGGGATGTATGGTGGATACTAAGGGTCAGTGAACTCCTGGTATTATGCACATAACACATAATTTAATAAAGTCTAATAAAGTTTATTTTTTCTGAAAAATCCACAATGAAACATTTGACAAGTATTTCTGGTGATAAAAGTGAAACATCTCTTACTAGAAATAAATATTTCAGTTTTTAGAGGAAGGGAATACCAGATAAGCTTGCATATTGGTTTCTTAGAAATATTTAAGTAAAAATATAATTTTAATAAGATTTCTAGTCTTAACACTAATAATCAAATTTTATTCTCTATTTCATAATTTAGGACTGCACATCCATCCCTTGTATGAATGAAGGCTTCTGCCAGAAGGTGGCCCATGGCTTTACTTTAATTTGCCCAAATGGTACATATTGTGAAGTAAATATTAGCAGTTGTACTGAGCCTGAACTGAATGTGGTCCTCTGCCTAAATGGAGGGATATGTGTTGATGGACCTGGACACACTTTTTATTGCAGGTCAGTATTTATTTATCCACAAACAACTACATATGTATTTATGAAAGCTTGTAAACATCCCTCTAATAATGCACTCTGAAATGCAGAAACTAAGGTTTAAGTAAGTTTTTGTCTTTAGAATTGGGTTCTTATTCCCTTTCTTAAATATTACACCATCTGAATGATTTACAAATAGTTCATATTTATAGCATGTTTCTTAACCAGAGATTCATTTACCTTCTAAGATCTTAACAATGATAAAAATTTTTTATTTAAGATATATAAAAACAAATTAACCTGTCACTGTATTTTTTGTGTGTGTGTGTGGTACACGGGCCTCTCACTGTTGTGACCTCTCCCGTTGCGGAGCACAGGCTCCGGACGCGCAGACTCAGCGGCCATGGCTCACAGGCCCAGCCGCTCTGCGGCATGTGGGATCTTTCCGGACCGGGGCAGGAACCCGTGTCCCCCGCATCGGCAAGCGGACTCTCAACCACTGCGCCTCCAGGGAAGCACCCATGTATTTTTAAACCAATTATTATTTAAGATATCTTTTTAAAATTCCAGGAGATGAATTTTCATTATCTTTTTTATTTATGATTATGTAATATATATAATTGGTTGGTCGTTTGAATATTTAGTCATTATCTTTTCAATTTGTAAAATATTAATTGAATCCAGGTATGTAAAAAAAAAAACTCACTTTACTTCTTTTCTTCTGTCAGTCTGATTTGTGAGGTTAAGTTAAAAACTGTGAGCAACTGTGTCTCTGTCAAAATATCTTAATTACTGAAAGGTTGACCATGTGTATTTTGCAACATTCAATAGTAAAGTTTATTATTATTTCTATATTTTATCAGTTATTTCTCTTTAAATTATTAATATAATCTGCCTTATATTCAATACTGCCACTACCATTTTTTTTTGTTCAATATCTATGCTGTGTTCTTGGCCTTTTATTTATTTTAAACCCTGCTGTATCATTTTATTTGGGCCGTATTTCTAACAAGGCACACATAGATGTTAATTTCACATAAACCTAAGATTATGATCTTCTTTTAGCATATACATACAGTATTTATTACTATGACGCAGGTTTTTTTGTTACATATTGGCTGATGTGCCATTTTCATTACTAATGTATGTGTGCATGTGTGTGTGTGCATTACCTCGTATTTTGTATTTTTGAGCTTGGATTTTGCTTATTTTACTCTGGCGGTTTATAAAATATAGAAAGTAAACATATTTCTAATATCAAGGCTAATTTCAAATAATGAAATTATACAAATGATCACTTGGCCACAGCAAGCTCCCTCCAGGTTATAACTTAATCAGCACCTGGATTAAGTCAGCAACAGTACATTGACCATTTATCCTCAATAAATATAATGTTACAAATCAAGATTCCATTCATAGAAACCCATTATGTTAAATTGAAAAATTAGAAATAAATGAACCTAAAGCTAAAAATGTATGTTTTCACAACATGAGTAGTATTTGTTAAATCAAGCTCTATAAAAGCTACTCTATCATTGTTCCTTTCGGGGGATATTATCCATGGCTAGTTAGGCTGACTTGCTTAAGGTGTGAAGTTGACAGAATTTGGAATGAAGAAACTTGCCTCTTCTACTGGGCATCTCCCAGGGGCAAGTGTCAGCATTCATTATTGCTACACTGTTATTCAAATACATTTAAATGAGTCATCTGTTTTCAAAATTTTCATTGCTGATTCAAGTTGCGTGTAATCCGCTGAAAGTCTGTGAATGGTAAGTGCCTGGGGAGGTGCAGATTCTAAGGGACTTGCACAGTGACTGGGTGGAGCCATCAGAGGTGATTCCAGGTTAGCACAGTCCTCAGACAGTCTCTTTACAAAAGAAAACTCATACACTATGGGAAGAAGAGTTTTGCAAGTTAAGTCATCAGATTTGTATGTGGGTTAAGAATTAACTTTTGATATAGTTATTTAAACCATAATAAAATAATGAATTGTTTTACTTTAGTAATATATCAAATTTATTGTTTTTATCCCTATTTTGCATTCTTCAAATTGAATTTAAAGAACCTTACTCTTAAAAATGTGATCAACTATTTTTTTTCTGTGGTCTTTATGCTCATTTTCCTTCAATGTTTATATAAATGAGAGTTAATGTCTTGGTTTCACAAAATTTTGTTTGATTTTAATTGGGAAAATAGTTATCCAAACCTATAAATTTTCACCTTAAGAATATTCATCATGAAGTTTTTTTTGATGTAAACTTCCTTATTAAATTATTTCAGCCCTCAATGATCTGTAGAATATTCTATATGATTGGTTCCCTAGTGATTTTAGGAGAACAAATTTTCTTCCAATTGAAATCTCATGTTTGTAATCACAGCTGAAAAAAAGATAAGAGTGTATTACCATTTCAGATTTCCTGGAAAATCTGAAAATGTCGAGCTCATATATTTTGCTGTGATTTTGGCTTCATATATGAATTAGAACTTGGTGAAGTTCACACTTCTTAGATCTTATGTTGACTGAGTATTGTGCATTTGATGCTTTTATTTTGCTTTCATCTCTGTCACTGCAGAAAATACAGCAGAGAATGGCCTACTTTCAAGAACATTATGTTTTATGAATGTAATTGATTCATTTCCTTCTTGGAAGCTGACATGGTTTTTAACTTCTTTAATTAAAAGAGATGTATGAAATATTTATCCCAATGACTGGCAAGTTGAGAACTTACAATTTAATCCCTTTCCCTTTTAATTTTGATGTTTAAGCATTTAATTGGAATATGCCATGTTATATATTTTTCATTTATTTCTTCATGTCTGGAAAGTTTTCTTGTATTATTCCTCTATTATTCTTTTGTGCATTAATACTTGTTCACTAATTCTTCCTCAGGTACAAATATTGGTTACATATTGCAAATCACAAATTTAAAACTGGTTTTCATGCATTTCACTCTTTTTCTTTTTTTGTATCCTTTTTAACAATTTCTGTTCAATTCTAATATTTACTTCTCAACCTCTTATCTGTCTTTCTGAACTCTTTTCTTATGAGAATATTATTTATTTTCTACTACTTTTCAGTGCATGTGAACTCTTAAATAGGTATTTTATTCCATTGTAAATGTAATGCCCACTTAACAAACCATATTATTATTTTATGTTTATAAAGTAATTTATTTCAAGTGTTCAATTTTTCAGTCATCATTACAGAATTTTTAAAGTTGATTCAGATTCTCAGTTACTAACATTTGTATGCCTGCTTTATTGCTGTTATCCAGATGTCTTGTAAGACCACTTTCATATCCCAACTATAGTGGCCAGATTTTTCTTCCTTGAATCACTCCTGTGTCTACCAGACAGTTGTAAATGAGAGGCCTGACCAATTAAGGCCTGGAGAGGAAGTGCTGAGCAGAGGGGTACCTGAGGGAGCCTATTCCACTACATGTGCTATGGCTGCTTAGACCGAGGGTGAAATTGCTGAGCATGAGGTGTCCAATTAAACATCTCCAAGTTACTATTCCAATTTTAATTATTGCACTTCTCCAGGTCCAAGGTGTGTCAGATTTCTAGTGTGCTCATCAATGATTTTTCTCATGAAGACATTTGATTATTTTAGATTATTTTGTAATTGCAACAATGATGTATAATGAGTAGCTAGTATTAATTCATCTTCTTGAAGTAGTATAGTAGTTAAATTCTGAAAGGCATAGACAGTCTTTCAATAGAAAATAAAAGAATGAAAAAAGAAAAAGTATTACTTAAACCTGAAGACAGTAAAATGAATAAGCCAGTGATATATAGCTAGTTTCCTCATTACTGTGAACAAATAATATAGGTGATTATGCGTTGAATACTGACATAAGTAAGTTAACTATTTCAAGCAAAATAAGTTAACAGTTTTAGATAAACCATTACTGGGCTGTTAGGTGTGTAGTAATATTAAATGTTCAAGTAAATTCTGTATCCATACTTCTGAGATCATTTCTGGAGAAATGAAATGGAATTTCAAACATCAAAACTTATTTTTACTAATATATGTGTTAGGCAATTCAGACTCTTCAGTGAGTAAATTTATATTGCCCAATGAAGAGATATCAAATTAACAACATGAATGTTTAAAATACAGAGAAAAACGTGATTGACAACTGATGAAATTTTTCAAAATTTTTGCTATTCACACACTATATTTGTTATCTAAAATAAATGAAAATATATTTTTGTTCAGAAAATACAATATCTTAAGATTGCATTTCTAGTCTTAAATGCAAATGGATGTTTCTTATTTACTCATTGAATTTTAGGGCTGAAGAAGATTATAGAGATAGATGAAGACACAAAATCCTGAGAAGGTTTATACTCTGTCAACTGCCTACAGTCATGATTACTGGGAAAGTACACACTAGAATCCAATGCATTAATCTTTTATTTTTGTTAGAGTACTTTTTAATTTAAAATACAAAATATACAGTAAAAAATATATGGTAAAAAAAGAAGAAACATACATAGTCAGATATCATTACTATTCTCTAGATGCAGTTAGACGTCTGTTTTGTACTTTACATCCTGGTGCAAAGTTTAAAGATATTAATGACTTTATTCAGTTTAATAATAGCTACTTTCAGAAGTCCATAAGTATTATTAACCATGTGTAACAGTTTAATAACATTTTAATGTGTTCAAGTTTTATTAAAACAGAAAAACTATGTTGAAATTACACTAAAATACAGATTAGAATCACACAACAGAGGACTATAGAAAGAAGTAAAGACAATATACATAACTTTTTTCTCTGGCACCATGGAGATTGTAAAGAATATAGCAAATAATTTATAGCAAAGCCCTTAGATATAAAGGTACTTGGTTTTGTTTTTAATATGTGAAATCCTATTGCAAGCATTTTTTTTTCCCTTGGAGTTCTCTGCCTCTGGCTTTGTAGAGCTCCTTCCATCCTACATGACTTCCCACCCTCTAGCTGCAAATGTCCCTTTACTCTGATGCTTTCTTCTAAATCCAACTCTCCTTGGTCATAACCTCCATATTCTTGAAGTATTTCACATTCTTTCCCTTCTCATTCACCTAAGCATCATTATACTCTCTTCCATGAAGTAAGCATAATTAATTTATATCAATACTGACTGTATTATGTTAAAAGGTTGGTAAACAATGTTTAATTCCTCACATTAGTATCTTTCCTTTTACAAAAAAATCAATAAAAACTAGTGAATTTTTAATTATAGGACCTCAGCAACCATAACATACTGTTAACTGAAACATCTGAGATAAGTAAGACTTCCTGAATCCATTCGTATTATCCTTAAGGAAGGGTATATGATACTTCTCCATATGCTTGGATAGAAAAATCAGGGATGAAAGCTCAGAGATGGTAGGTAATTTGTGAAGGTTACAGGGTAAGGGTATTTATTCAACAATAACCCTTTTTGAACAATCATCAATCACATTTGCTTCAAGTTAATTGGATTTATAACTTGGAATGAAATATCTGTATTTTAACAGCCACAGTTAGATGATTTTCCAGTACATAGATATTATGTTTTCAAAAATATTAGCTGAACCGTGTAATACTTTAAATTTAAACTGTTTTAAATTCTCTCACTCCAAAAAAATAAACCTTTGATCAAGAATCAAAAAATAAATTAATAATAAGAAAAATCCATTTATGAGAAAAATAAATTACATTATTTTGCCTTATCAAATATTGCAAGGGATAGGATAATAAGCAGGACCGACTTTCCTTAGGAAACCTACTGTATGGACATTACATTTGATATTTTAGCATATGGTTTCAGAACGTGAAGAGACTCAGTTTTTAAAATTTGATGGCTTTGATTGTTATACGTGAAATGCTTTAATACATACAATATAATTTTACATTAAATATATATTTTATTCATCAAGTTAGTAGATGTTTTGCTATATTAAAATGTAAGATATATTTCCTTAACATTTATTTTCAATTTTATTTCACAAAATAAAATTAACTCCTTTTGATGACCCTGTGAACAATCACAACACTTATAATAACAACTAAATATTTTTCTCTGCCTGTGCTTATAGACAATCACTGGAATTTCTAATTTCATTGGGGTATTTGTATATTATACATTACACAATTTTTCCCCAAATGAAGTGAACTGCTAACACTTGATTACAGATTTACAGATTTTCCAAACATTATTAATAATGGGGTATTTGTATATTATACATTACACAATTTTTCCCCAAATGAAGTGAACTGCTAAGTCTTTAACACTTGATTACAGATTTTCCAAACATTATTAATAAATCATCCTAAAATATAAATTTACTAAATACACATAATAATAAAACATTAAAGTAGAATTACATTAAAATTTACATAACCTTTGTAATTGAATTTAAACATAATGCATTGCATTTTCTTCTCCATTTAGTGTTGTTATGATGTATACTTTTCTTTGTCATTCCACAGGTAAATAAGTAAAACTCTATTATTAAACATTGGGCCTTTGTATTGTAGTTTACCTTTCAAAGTTTCTGGCAATAATACATGACCAAATCATTACTTTTTAAAAGATAAACCTAGATTATTTTAAACACAAAGCAATGTCAAACACACCAAATGTGATGGTAAAAATCCAAAGAAAACTGAAGTTTTTGTGTTAGAAAATTTAAATTAGTGACAGAGAAGGCATGTTTATTCCATATGAGAGTTATGATTCTATAAAACGCACATAGAGTTTGCTCTATTTCATCAAGATTTAAATATGTGAATTTTTATTCCACTTGGAGACACAATTAACATCACTTTAGTTTATTAACATATGTATAATATAAGATCACTCTCATTTAATCTAATAAGTACTAAATCTGGTAAGTATTAAATAATATTAATAGTCTATTCTCATAAAATTATAACTTTGGTGAATGCTATATTTTGCAGGCAAGCATTCAGTTAATTAAAAAATAATATTAGAACTGGGGAAAACATGAATTTTATGGTAAACCTAATTATTATATAATTTAATTCAACAAGTATTTCTTGGAAAACCACTTGTACAAATCAATATCATTGAAGTTGGAATCTCAAAGTTTAAAAATCATAGCCTAATTTATATTTCCTTAAGGAAATTCCTATGTTATAAAGACTGTTGCAGAAGTTAGTATGTATGTGATAAGTTTGTGTAGGATGATTGTGCCATTTCAAACTTGAAAATTAGTTTTAAGCTCAAATCACACATGTGTAAATTCTTTGTGCATCTTGAAATATCTTGGAGAATATGCAGCAGAATAGATAAATACAGAGATATAACCAAATCTCTTTCCTTAACATGAAGTAGAAATAGTCTTAAATTGGTTAACATATATAAAGTGTACATACATATATATATATAGAGAGAGAGAGAGAGAGAGAGAGTCACTTGACATGACTATGAAATTTAAAAGAGCTGAAGAGGAGCATATATGTATCAGAACATAGTAATGTGAGATTCAGAATTTCTTGGAACCAGAAGAAAAGAGGAAGGGAAAATTAGACAATTTAACTGTATTAGAGAGATTTGTGACCCTAATAATTCTGCATTGATGATGGTCAGTTGGGCCTTATGCCCAGAAAGTTAATGAATTTTATGCTTTTCTGCAGGAAGGAATATGAAAAAAATAGTAGAAAACAAAACAAAAGAAAAAAAAAGGTTCACCATTTAAATTTTGGTTAAAAAAAGGAATTGTTATACACCACTCTTCTTATTTATTTTTTATGGAGTATAGTTGATTTACAATGTTGTGTTAGTTTTTGGTGTACAGCAAAGTGAATCTGTTATACAAATACATATATCCACTCTTTTTTAGATCATTTTCCCATATAGGCCATTACAGAGTATTGAGTAGTGTCCTGTGCTATACAGTAGGTCCTTTTCATTTACTTATTATATATATAGTAGTGTGTATATGTCAGTCCCAGTCTCCCATTTATCCTTCTCCCCTTTCCCAACGGTAACTGTAAGATTGTTTTCTACATCTGTAACTCTATTTTTGTTTCGTAAATAAGTTCATTTGTATCTTTATTTTAGATTCCACATATAAGCGATATTATAGAATATTTGTCCTTCTCTGTCTGACTTACTTCACTCAGTACGACAATCTCTAGGTCCATCCTGGTTGCTACAAATGGCATTATTTTATTTTATTTTTTTATGGCTGAGTAATATTCCATTGTATATGTGCCATATCTTCTTTATTCATTCCATGTCAATGAACATTTAGGCTGGTTCCATGTCTTGGCTACTGCAAATAGTGCTGCAATATACATTGGGATGCATGTATCTTTTTGAATTATGGCTTTCTCCAGATATATGTCCAGGAGTGGAATTGCTGGATCACATGGTAGCTGTATTATTACTTTTATAAGGAACCTCTGTACTGTTCTCCATAGTGTCTGTACCAATTTACATTCCCACCAACAGCGTAGGAGCGTTCCCTTTTCTCCATACCCTCTCCAGCATTTATAGTTTGTAAGTTTTATGATGATGGCATTCTGACAGTTGTGAGGTGATATCTCATAGTTTTGATTTGCATTTCTCTAATAATTAGTGAAGAACATATGTTCATGTGCTATTTGGCCATCTGTATGTCTTCTTTGGAGAAACGTCTATTTAGGTCTTCCAGCCATTTTTTGATTGGGTGGTTTGTTTTTTTTGTTATTGACCTGCATGAGCTGTTTATATATTTTGAAAATTAATCCTTTGTTGTTTCCTTTGGTTGCAAATATTTTCTCCCATTCTGTGGGTAGTCTTTTTTGTTTATGGTGTCCTTTGCTGTGCAAAAGCTTTTGAGTTTAATTAGGTCCTATTTGTTTATTTTTGTTTTTATTTTCACTACTCTAGGAGGTGGGTCAAAAAATATCTTACTCTGATTAGTGGCAGAGAGTGTTTTGCCTGTTTTCTTCCAAGAGTTTTATAGTACCCAGCCTTACATTTAGGTCTTTAACCTACTTTGAGTTTACTTTTGTGTATGGTGTTAGGGAGTATTTTAATATCATTCTTTTATGTGTAGCTGTCCAGTTTTCCCAGCACCACTTATTGAAGAGATTGTCTTTCTCCATTGTATATTCTTGCCTCCTTTGTCAAAGAATAGTTGACCATAGGTACGTGGGTATTTCTCTGGACTGTCTATCTTGTTCCATTGATCTATGTTTCTGTTTTGATGACTGTAGCTTTGTAGTATAGTTTGAAGTCAGGCAGCCTGATTACTCCAGCTTCATTTTTCTTTCTCAAGGTTGCTTTGGCTATTCAAGGTCTTTTTGTGTTTCCATACAAATTGTAAATTTTTGTTCTAATTCTTGAAAAATGCCATTGGTAATTTGATAGGGATTGCTTTGAATCTGTAGATTGCTTTGGGTAGTATAGTCATTTTGATAATGTTGATTCTTCTAATTCAAGAACATGGTATATCTCTCCATCTGTTTATGTCATCTTTGATTTCTTTCATCAATATCTTATAGTTTTCTGAGTACAGGTCTTTGTCTCCTTAGGTAGGTTTATTCTTAGGTATTTTATTCTTTTTGATGTGATCATAAATTGGTTTGTTTCCTTAATTTCTCTTTCTGATCTTTTGCTCTGAATGTATAGGAATGGAAGAGATTTTTCTGTATTAATTTTGTATCCTGCAGGTTTACCAAATTCACTGACAAGCTCTAGTAGTTTTCTGGTAGCATCTTTAGGATTTTCCATGTATAGTATCATGTCATCTGCAAACAGTGACAGTTTTACTTCTTTTTTCCAATTTGGATTCCTTTTATTTCTTTTTCTTCCCTAATTGCTATGGCTAGGACTTCCAAAACTATGTTGAATAAAAGTGGTGAGTGTGGACATCCTTGTCTTATTCTGATCTTAGAGGAAATGTTTTCAGTTTTTCACTGTTGAGAATGACATTTGCTGTGGGTTTGTCATATATAGCCCTTATCGCATTGAGGTAGGTTTCCTCTATGCCCACCTTCTGGAGAGTTTTTAATCATAAATGGGTTAAATTTTGTCAACAGCTTTTTCTGCGTCTACTAAGATAATCATATCGTTTTTATTCTCCAGTTTGTTAATGTGGTGTATTGCATTGATTGATTTGTGTATATTAAATAATCCTTTCATCCCTGGGATAAATCCCACTTGATCATGGTGTATGATCCCTCTAATGTGTTGTTTGATTATCTTTGCTAGTATATGTTGAGAATTTTTGAATCTATGTTCTTCAGTGATACTGGCTGTAATTTTCGTTTTTTGTGATATCTTTACCTGGTTTTGGTATCAGGGTGATGGTGGCCTCATAGAATGAGCGTGGGAGTGTTTCTTCTTCTCCAATTTTTGGAAGAGTTTCAGAAGGATAGGTGTTAACTCTTCTTTAAATGTTTAATGGAATTTGCCTGTGAAGCCATCTGGTCCTGGACTTTGTTTGATGGAAGTTTTTAAATCACAGTTTCAATTTCAGTACTTGAGATTGGTTTGTTCACATTTTCTATTTCTTACTGGTTCAGTCTTAGAAGGTTTACCTTTCTAAGAATTTGTCTGTTTTTTCTAGTTTGTCCATTTCATTGGCATATAGTTGCTTGTAGTAGTCTTTTACTACCTTTGAAGTTCTGTGGTTTCAGTTGTAACTTCTCCTTTTACATTTTTAATTTTATTGATTTGAGTCCTCTCTCTTTTGTTCTTGAGACTGGCTAAAGTTTTATCAATTTTGTTTATCTTCTCAAAGATGCATCTTTTAGTTTCATTGATCTTTGTTATTGTTTTCTTCTTCTCTATTTCATTTATTTCTGCTCTGATATTTATGATTTCTTTCCTTCTATTAACTTTGGGTTTTATTTGTTTTTCTCTCTCTAGTTGCTTTAGGTGTAAAGTTAGGTTGTTTATTTGAGATTTTTCTTGTTTGCTGAGGTAAGATTGTATTACTATAAGCATCCCTCTTAGAACTGGTTTTGCTTCAACCCAAAGGTTTTGGATCATTGTGTTTTCATTTTCATTTGTTTCAAAGTATTTTTTGATTTCCTCTTTGATTTCTTCAGTGATCTATTGGTTGTTTAGTAACATATTGTTTATCTTCAACGTGTTTGTGTTTTTTACAGTTTTTTTCCTGTAATTAATTTCTAATCTCATAGCATCATGGTCAGAAAAGATGCTTGGTATGATTTCAATTTTCTTAAATTTACTGAGGCTTGATTTTTGACCCAAGGTGTCATCTACCCTAGAGAATGTTCCATGTGCACTTGAGAAGAAAGTATATTCTCCTGCTTTTGAATAGAATATCTTATAAATATCACTTAAGTCTATCTGGTCTAATGTGTCATTTAAGGCTTGTGTTTCTTTCTTTATTTTCTGTTTGGATGATCTGTCTTTTGGTGTAATTGTGGTGTTGAAATCCCCCACTATTATTGTGTTGGTGTTGATTTCCCCTTTTATGGCTGTTAGCATTTGCCTTATAAATTGAGGTGCTCTTATGTTGTGGGCATATATATTTACAACTGTTATATCTTCTTCTTGGATTAATCCCTTGATCATTATGTACTGTCCTTCCTTGTCTCTTGTAACAGTCTTTATTTAAAAGTTTATTTTGTCTGATATGAGTTTCCATTTGCATGTAATACCTGTATCCATCCCCTCACTCTCAGTCTCTATGTGTCTCTAGGTCTGAAGTGGGTCTCTTGTAGACAGCATATACAGATCTTGTTTTTAAACCCATTCAGCCAGTCTGTGTCTTTTGGCTGGAGCATTTAATCCATTTTCATTTAAGGTAATTATTGACATGTATGTTCCTATTCCCATTTCCTTAGTTGTTTTGGGTTTGTTCTTATAGATCTTTTTTCTTACCTTCCTCTTTTGTTCTCTTCTCTTGTAATTTGATAACTATCTTTGGTGTTCTGTTTGGATTGCTTCTTCTTTTTTGTGTGTGTATCTATTATAGTTTTTTGGTTTGCTGTTCCCATGAGGTTTTGATATAGCAATCTGTATGTGTACACTTTGTTTTAAGTTGCTGGCCTCCTTCCCACCTAGAGAGGTTTCTTTACCATTTATTATAAAGCTGGTTTGGTGGCGCTGAATTCTCTTAGCTTTTGCTTGTCCGTAAAGCTTTTGATTTCTCTGTTGAATCTGAATGAGAACCTTTCTTGGTCCAGTATTCTGAGGTGTAGGTTTTCCCTTTCATCACTTGAAATATATTGTGTCACTCCCTTCTGGCTTGCAGAGTTTCTGCTGAAAAATCAGCTGACAACCTTATGGGTATTCCTTTGTATATTATTTGTTGCTTTTCCCTTGTTTCTTCTAATATATTTTCTTTGTATTTAAATTGTTAGTTTGACTAATATGTGTCTCAACATGTTCCTCCTGGGGTTCATCCTGTATGGGATGATCTGAGCTTCCTTGACTTGAGTGAGTGTTTCCTTTCTCATGTTAGGGAAGTTTCTGGTTATAATATCTTCAAATATTTTCTCAGGCCCTTTCTCTTTCTCTTCTCTTTCTGGGACCCTTATAATGCAAATATTGGTGCATATGTTGTCCCAGCATTCTCTGAGACTGTCCTCATTTCTTTTCATTCCTTTTTCTTTATTCTGTTCTGAGGCAGTGGTTTACACTACTCTGTCTTCCACCTCAGCTATGCATTCCTCTGCCTCATTTATTCTGCTATTGATTCCTTCTAATACATTTTTCATTTCAGTTACTGTATTGTTCATCTCTCTCTGTCTCTTTGCTTTTTTGTTGTTGTTGTTGTTCTTTAAATCTTCTAGCTCCTGGTTGATCATTTCTTGTATCTTCTCAATCCATGACTCTATTCTTTTTTCAAGATTTTGGATCATCTTTAGTATAATTACTCTGTATTCTTTTTCAGGTAGATTGCCTATCTCTTCATTTATTTGATCATGTGGGTTTTTGTCTTGTTCCTTCGTTTGCAACATATTTCTCTGTCATCTCATTTCATCTAATGTTCTGTGTTTGTGGTCTCCTTTCTGCAAGCTCCAAGATCATAGTTCCTCTTGCTTCTGGTCTCTGCCCCCTGGTTTGTGAGGTTGGTCCAGGGGCTTGTGTAGGCTTCCTGGTGGGAGGGACTGGTGCCTGCCCTCTGGTGGGTGGGGCTGGGTCTCATCCCTCTGACGGGCAGGGTCATGTCAAGTGCTGTTTTGAGGTAATTATGAGCTCAGTATGACTTTAGGTAGCCTGTCTGCTCTTGGATGTTGCTGTGTTCCTGTCTTGCTTGTTGTTTGGCATGAGGGATTCAAACACTGGAGCCTGTAGGCTGTTGGGCGCATCCAGATCTTGGTGCCGAATTAGGGACCTCTTGGAGAGCTCATGCCAATCAATATTCTCTGGGGCCTCAGCCACCCGTGTCCTTTCCCCCACAGTGAAAGGGAACTGTGGGGGAACTTCCATAGCCCCAGTTCCTATGGAAGTATTGCTTTGTGCTGAGTCCCAGTGAATGTGAGGTCTTGTGTGTACCTGCCAAGAGTGGAGTCTCTGCTTCCTCCAATCCTGTGTAGCTCCTGCACTCAGGTCCCACTGGCCTTCAAAGCAAATGCTCTGGTGGTTCTTCCTCTCATTGTCTGACCCTCAGACTGTCTTAGAGGGCTCTTTTTATGTGGGATTGTCCCTGTGTGCTAATATTTTTTGATGCAAGGCCTGTTTTAGAGAGGCCTGCCACCTGTTTCCTCAATGTATGCTGGCCTTTATCCTCCTGATGGGGGTACGACTGATGTTGTGGTCACCTTAACCTGCCCTGGATATTGAGTGGCGCCTCCCCTTTGCTCTGTGGTTGTCACTGCCCTGTTGGTGGTAGGGGTGGGGGTCTGCTCCCTAGCTGTTGGATAGAGGCCCCCAGATCTGTTTCTGATCCTCAGTGTGAGGTAAGCAGGATTGGAGCTCTCCCAGTGTGAGAGAAGCCACTGAGTTGTCCTCCTCTGGACCTGTTCACCTGTGAGTGTGCTCTGTTGGTGTCACTTTTCACCTGTTGTGCTGGCCCACAAATTACACTGTTGTTGGCACTGCTCTCAGCTCCACCTTAACTGTGGGCATGCCAGCAATTGGCCCTGGTGTCTCTCACATGTTGTTTTCACCAGACCACCAACACAGATCCACCAAAATGAGGTCCCAGGGCTACAGTAATTGTGTCCCTGAACACTCTATGGTAGCTATAGAGGCAGCTCAGTTTCTGACCTGGTTCAGTCCCCACCTGTGTGTGTCAACCAAATCCACAACTGCTACAGCTAGACCTATCTCAGCTGTGGAAACACTCATCCATACAGACATTCTATAGGCGCTGAATTTACAAAGCCAGCAGTAGGGGTGTGAATCCAAAGAGAGATTTCAGTTCTCCTTCCTTAGTGGCACAGCCCCTGGGGCTCAGCTGTGGTTTCAACCCCACCTCTGAATGTGTTCCTCCCACCAGTATTTGCTCCTGAGGCTGTCCCAGAGCACCCATCCCCACCCAGGCAGGTGGGGTTGGAGGTAGTGACAGGCATGGCATGTGGGCCTGCCAGGCTGGTAAAGCCACAGGAGGCTTTGACAAGAGCAGCCTGTGAGCCTGCTGGGGCTGGAGCAGCCAGGGGAGGCTTTGGCAGGGAGGGGACGGTAAGCCTGCTCAGGTGGGCATGCCTCCTAGTGCCCACTGAGGCAAGGGCTGGTGCATGGGGAAGGGGGCTGCAATGGTGGCCCTGCCCATTGCATGCCACTGAACAATGTCACCCTGCTTCTATGGTGGCCTGGGCTCCTTCCACACACTTTTCCAGTTGTGGAACTCCATACTGCTATCCCTTAAGGCTGTCTCTTCACAGCCAACAGCTGTTCTCTCCTTGGGTCTGCTCTCCAAATCCCACATTCCAGCACCCAACCCCCTCTGCACCAGGAGACACACGACTCAGGCTGTGGTGCATAGAGCTGTGTCACGGACCATCTGCATGGGTCTTACTCTGTCCTGCTTGCCACTGACCAGTTGCTGCTTTCCCTTCCAATCCCTCTCTGTCTCAGCTGATCTTCCCACTAGGGAGGGGGCTTTCCTGAGTGTGGGAACCTCTTCTCTTCTTTAGGTATCCCCCAGGGTTGCAGGTCCCAGCCCATTTCCTCTTTTCTTTTTTTCTTTCTTTTGTCCTACCCAGTTACATGGGGAGTTTTCTTGTCCTTTTAGGTGTCCAATGTCCTCTGCTAGTGTTCAGCTGGTGCTCTCTGAGAACTGTTCCATTTGTAGATATATTCCTGATGTACTTGTGAAGAGAGGTGAACTCCCTGTCCTCGTATTCTGCCCTTGACTCCTGTCACTCTTCTTTTAATTTACTTAACAAATAAAGCATGAAATTAAGTAAATGTTGATGATCACTTCTACTAGCTTTGAGTATAGTCTGAAGTCTTTGAGTGTGATACCTCCAGCTTTACTCTTTTTTTGGAAGATTGCTTTGGCAATATGTGTTCCCATATGAATTTTAGGATTATTTGTTCTAGTTCTGTGAAAAACATCATAGGTATTTTGACAGGGATTGCATTAAATTTGTAGATTGCTTTGGGTAGAATGGCCATTTTAACAATATTAATCCCTCCAATACAAGAGCATGAGATATCTTTCCATTTCTTTTGTGTCATCTTCAATTTCTTTCATCAATGAAGAAAACAGTATTTTTTTGTTTTTTAATTACAGATAGACAGCTTCATTTTGTTGTTGTTGTTGTTATGTTTTATTTTTCTTTTAAAGGGATGTCCTTATGTGGGAGCAACTCTATACAATCTGTGTGTGCCCAGCTTGTTTTTTGAGAGAGTTGAATCTGATGCGAACACAAGTCATGCCTTCCTCCAGGCTGTGCTGGCAGCTATCACCTACTTAGGTGGTGGGGCTGGAGATGGAGGGGTTAGAGCCAGAGACAGGGGTGAGCCAAGGCGTCTCTTCTGCTCAGTGGCCTTCAATGCCCTGTCAGGGATGGAGTCTGGCCCCACGGTGCTAGAGCAAACCCCAGAGATTCAGGTCTGAGGTAGCTCAGTGCCCTTTAACTGCAAGCTCTTCCTCTCATCACAGCCAGCAACCTCAGCCCCGAGGGGAGCAGTGCTAGAGCAATGGGAGCTGGTGTGGGGATTCAGCAAGGGTCAGTGCACAGGCTGTGGCCGTCTGGCCACCGTGAGATATCCACTCTGTATCTGAACCTCCACTTGTGTAATTGCCAGTAACACTGCCCCCGCCCTGCTCAGATGCTGCTTAATATTTGAGCCACCACAGCATCTCAAGGGCAAGATTTTTTCCTCAGTCATGGCTGCCCTCACTCTAGTGTGGAGCTGTGAATGGAGGAAAAGAGTGTGGGGGTGTTGAAGCTTGGCTCAGGATGGGATGCACAAGATGGTCACTGGAAATGAGTCCGCCAGACCTTGTTTTCAATCTGTCCTGTGCACCCTGCTTCAGGAGCAAGCAAGTGTTTATGCTCTTCACTGGGGGAGTTCAGGCTTCCCACAGTCCTCTTGTTAGTCTCAGTTGTTCTCGAACAAACCAAGGGGGTTTGTATTCCCTGTGTCAGACCCCAGGGCTGCGACACCCAATCACTCACTCACCAGGGAGGATCTCTACCCACGTAGTCTCCTTTTTCCTCTGAGCTTCCTCCCAGGGCCATAGATCCCAACCTGGTTGCTTCTCTTCCCTTCCTACCTGATTTGTGTGTAGCTTTTTGCAGTCATGGTTGTACAGGAGTCCTTCTCCCAGTTTCCAGTTAGTTTTCAATGAGAATTGTTTCACATGTAGAAGTATTTTTGATGTGTTTGTGGGGGGAGATGAGTTCAGCATCGCCTTACACCACCATCTTGATTTAAGTGGAACTAATGCTTACAAAAGTTAATCTTTAGTAATACTGGACAAGTTATTCCGAGTAGAATAATTTTTCTAAGAGAAGAATTTAAAATATTTTAATTGATAAATATCAAATGGCTATGCAAAACGTGCCCATTATTTAATGACTTGGATAAATAACAACAAAGGTATTCAAATAAATTATGTATACCTGAATAATTCAGCCAAATAACTTTGGTGAGTCAATCTAGTCTCAGCATCTTTTCACAGCTGACTAGATGTGTTCATACAATCTGTCTACATGTAGAAAACTGGCACATAACTGATTCTTACCAGGGAGCTCACTGTGGTAGTGTTAAAAAGTAATTTAATTCCATGTTTCAATTTTGCAATAATAGTTAAGATCACTCACTATGAAAATGATAAAATGTGAATGACGAAGTAACAATTAAAATGAATTTTATAAATTAAGCTAACATAAAATTAAGTTTCTCTTCTTGTTTTTGTTATCATGGCAGGTGGTTAGCCATCTTACAGGATGCAGACAGGATATGCTCCATCTGATAAGAAACTGTTATCTAAGGCAAGAGCAAGGACTATGACATCAGAGTTACTCTCAGAGCCCATAGTGCTTGACCGTTTATGCAACTGAGAACAAGTCAGGACATCTCTCTGAAGCTTAGCTTCTTCATTTATTAAATAGGTTAGAAAATGACTACCTAATCAGACTGTGGCAAGGACTTCGTGAGATAAAGATAATTTATATGGAAGACCTCTATTCAACAACTAGTTAAGAGAAGTAGGGTATGTTTCTTCCTACTCCTTCTACTTTATGCAGCTCCCTTTCCCAACGTGTGTTGTAAAACAAGTTGTTAGAAAAAATGTAGTTATAAAATAATTAGAATAAAAATAATGTATCACAATGACTCTTGTAGATATTCATTGCAGTCTTTGATGTGATTCTAGATATCTCTACTAGTCTTTGCATTTTCAACAAAAATAATTTTAATATATATAAACAAGAAATTGAAACAAAGAATTGCTATGGCTAAATTGCTATAGAATATTCCATTAATCCACAATAGTAAGCCAGATATGCAGCCATTTCAGCAGCTCTTTTTAAAGTTCATATGTAAAAACAATATTAAAATATATGTAAGTCACTTGGTCTTGAGTCATTTCACTCCTTTCATGAAGGATATGCTTTGTTTTTTTGGGTTTTTTTTTTGCAGTACGCGGGCCTCTCACCGCCGTGGCCCCTCCCGTTGCGGAGCACAGGCTCCGGACGCGCAGGCCCAGCGGCCATGGCTCACGGGCCCAGCCGCCCTGCGGTATGTGGGATCCTCCCAGACCGGGGCACGAACCCGTATCCCCTGCATTGGCAGGCGGACTCTCAACCACTGCGCCACCAGGGAAGCCCGAAGGATATGCTTTGAATGAAAAACACATTTTTAGTGCATATAATTTAGCAATTCCTCTTAAATGATGTGGTTTTTAATTTGTTTGGGTTATCAGCAGAGAGAATAACAGTTAAACACTTCTTTTTCTTCAAAAGTATACTCTGTTGAATTATTTATAATGCTTAGTGCTTTTCCTGTGTGAAATATAACTGTATAGAAATATACAATTATTCAATCCCTTCTACTAATTACCAATCCTAAAATCATTATGTTTTTATATATTTTAATATTTTCTGAAAGTAGTGCCCTTCTAAAAGTACGGATGCATTTCCCAGAGCTTTAAAGTTATAACAATTGAAGTAGAGTTTTTAATAGTTTACTCAGATGATAAGAAATCACAGAAATAGTGATTTTGAACAGCACTGAGCTCACTGTGTGTCTCTGTAATAGCAGACTAATCTGACTTTTCAGTTGCTAAAATTAAGTGTTCTAAGTTTAGATCATTTTCTTTATTGTTTTTAAAATCATAACACATTTTTAAAGGTAGGTTTTTGAATTTGAGCTATAATTCATTGATAAATTGTGTTGAATTGAAAGGAAAAATTATATCAACATTGTTTTTTAATTATTTAAGTGAAAAAGACAGGAGAACTTTTAATGTTCTAAAGATGTAACACCAACTACATGACATTACATTTTCTTCAATTAATACACAAATTTTTTGCCTAATTATATAACTGTACTAATGCAAAAAATAAAAATTGGCCAGGAATCTAAAGGATTAAATAAGGGGGAAAGGTTAAACTTTGAAATAAAGTAAATAAAATGCTTGCTTTGGAAAAAATGCAGAATAGACAGTCCAGTTATACGTTACAGTATTCTTTCACAGATATTTGGGTAATGAAATAAAATTAAAGCTGGAAATGTATCCTTTTGGCTTTTATAATATTTTGGTTTGCTGCAACGGTTTAAAAGAGTTTTTGGAAAGTTCCATCTCTTTCACAGAAAAAGCTAGTGTCAGAATTTGATCTCTGCCCACCTGATTGGATAGAATTAAACTTTAATGCCACACTCTGAGGTCTAGGTTGATAGTACTTTTCCATCAAAGACATTGGGCAGGGAAGAGAGAAGAAAGTGCTCATACTTTATTATCAGTGGAATTACTGCATCTCCACAGGTCAGGGCATCAGCACCTTACAGCATACTTTAGTCCTTTAGCAATACTTCTGTAGACCAATTTATAGAGCTGAAAACTCATCTTGCCTTCCAATTTTAAAAGCGTGATTTTGATTTTTCCTTTTCCTTAAAATTATTCCTAGCTTCTTCCAAATATGTTAGGTCTGGCAGAAATATAAACCTGACAATGAAAAATTTTAAGATTATTTTAAAATTAGTTTAAACTGAAATATCATTGTGTGTGTGCAAGTGTGTGTGTGTGTGTGTGTGTGTGTATGTGTGTGACAGACAGAATGAGAATGAGAGAGAGAAGAGAGAGTTACTAATATCTCCCAGTTCTTAAGAAATAAAAGGCATTCACTTTATATATATTGATTGTATGTATGCAGAATAAAAACAGAAATGTATTGCATTATATATGATGTACTCTACATAAATGTTTTTTTAACATCATTATTGGAGTATAATTGCTTTATAATGGTGTGTTAGTTTCTGCTGTAAAACAAAGTGAATCAGCTATACATATACATACATCTCCTTATCTCCTCCTACTGACATCTCCCTCCCACCCTCCCTATCCCACCCCTCTAGGTGGTCACAAAGCACAAAGCTGATCTCCCTGTGCTATGTGGCTGCTTCCCACTAGCTATCCACCCTACGTTTGGTAGTGTATATATGTCAATGCTACTCTCTCACTTTGTTCAAGCTTAAACTTCCTCCTCCCCGTGTCCTCAAGTCCATTCTCTATGTCTGTGTCTTTATTCCTGTCCTGCCCCTAGGTTCCTCAGAACCCTTTTTTTTTAGATTCCATATATATGTGTTAGCATACGGTATTTGTTTTTCTCTTTCTGACTTACTTCACTCTGTATGACAGACTCTAGGTCCATCCACCTCACTAAAATAACTCAATTTTGTTTCTTTTTATGACTAGTAATATTCCATTGTATATATGTGCCACATCTTCTTTATCCATTTATCTGTTAATGGACACTTAGGTTGCTTCCATGTCATGGCTATTGTAAATAGTGCTGCAATGAACATTGTGGTACATGACTCTTTTTGAATGTCTATTTAGGTCTTCTGCCCATTTTTGTATTGAGTTGTTTGTTTTTTTAATATTGAGCGGCATGAGCTGTTTATATATTTTGAAGATTAATCTTTTGTCTGTTGATTCATTTGCAAATATTTTCTCCCATTCTGAGGGCTGTCTTTTCATCTTGTTTATGGTTTCCTTTGCTGTGCAAAAGCTTTAAAGTTTCATTAGGTTCTATTTGTTTATTTTTATTTTTATTTCCATTTCTATGAGAGGTGGGTCCAAAACGATCTTGCTGTGATTTATGTCATAGAGTGTTCTGCCTATGTTTTCCTCTAAGAATTTTATAGTGTCTGGCCTTACATTTAGGCTTTTAATCCATTTTGAGTTTATTTTTGTGTATGGTGTTAAGGAGTGTTCTAATTTCATTCTTTTACATATAACTGTCCAGTTTTCCCATCACCACTTATTGAAGAAGGTGTCTTTATTCCATTGTATATGCTTGCCTCCCTTATCAAAAATAAGGTGACCATATGTGTGTGGGTTTATCTCTGGGTTTTCTATCCTCTTCCATTGATCTATATTTCTGTTTTTGTCCCAGTACCATACTTTCTTGATTACTACAGATTTTTAATATAGTGTGAATACTGGGAGCCTGATTCCTCCAGCTCCATTTTTCTTTCTCAAGATTGCTTTGACTCTTCGGGGCCTTTTGTGTTTCCATACAAATGGTGAAATTTTTGTTCTAATTCTGTGAAAAATGCAATTGGTTGTTTGATAGGGATTGACTTGAATCTGTAGATTGCTTTGGGTAGTACAGTCATTTTCACAATGTTGATTCTTCCAAACCAAGAACATGGCCTATCTCTACATCTGTTTGTATCATCTTTAATTTCTTTCATCAGTGTCTTATAGTTTTCTGCATACAGGTCTTTTACCTCCTTCTGTAGATATATTCCTAGTTATTTTATTCTTTTTGTTGCAATGGTAAATGGGTGTGATTCTTAATGTCTCTTTCAGATCCTTCATCATTAGTGTATAGGAATGCAAGAGATTTCTGTGCATTAGTTTTGTATCCTGTTACTTTACCAAATACATTGATTAGCTCTAGCAGTTTTCTGGTAGCATCTTTAGGATTCTCAATGTATAGTATCCTGTCATCTGCAAACAGTGAAATTTTTACTTCTTTTTCGATTTGGATTAATTTTATTTCTTTTCCTTCTCAGATTGCTGTGGCTAAAACTTCCAAAACTATGTTGAATAATAGTGGTGAGAGTGGGCAACTTTGTCTTACCCCTGAACTTAGTGGAAATGGTTTCAGTTTTTTACCATTGATAACGATGTTGGCTGTGTGTTTGTCATACATGGCCTTTATTATGTTGAGGTAAGTTTCCTGCATGCCTACTTTCTGGCGAGTTTTTATCATAAATGTGTGTTGAATTTTGTCAAAAGCTTTTCCTGCATCTATTGAGATGATCATATGATTTTTCTCCTTCAATTTGTTTATATGTTTTATCACATTGATTGATTTGTGTATATTGAAGAATCCTTGCATTCCTTGGATACACCCCACTTGATCATGGTGTATGATCCCTTTAATGTGCTGTTGGATTCTGTTTGCTGGTATCTTGTTGAGGATTTTTGCATCTATGTTCATCAGTGATATTGGCCTGTAGTTTTGTTTTGTGTGTGTGTGTGTGTGTATGTGTGGCATCTCTGTCTGTTTTTGGTATCAGGGTGATGGTGGCCTTGTAGAATGAGTTTGGGGGTGTTCTTCCCTCTGTTATAATTTGGAAGAGTTTGAGAAGGATAGGTGTTAGCTCTTATCTAAATGTTTGATAGAATTCGTCTGTGAAGCCATCTGGTCCTGGACTTTTGTTTGTTGGAAGATTTTAAAATTCAGTCTCAATTTCAGTGCTTATGATTGGTGTGTTTATATTTTCTGTTTCTTCCTGTTACAGTATCAGAAGGCTGTGCTTTAATAAGAATTTGTCCATTTCTTCCAGGTTGTACATTTTATTGGCATATAGTTGCTTGTAGTGATCTCTCATGATCCTTTGTATTTCTGCAGTGTCAGTTATTACTTCTCCTTTTTGATTTCTAATTCTATTGATTTGAGTCTTCTCCTTTTTTTTCTTGATGAGTCTGGTTAATGGTTTATCAATTTTGTTTATCTCTCAAAGAACCAGCTTTTAGTTTTATTGATCTTTTTTATTGTTTCCTTAATTTCTTTTTCATTTTTTTCTGATCTGATCTTTATGATGTCTTTCCTTCTGCTAGCTTTGGTGTTTTTTTGTTCTTCTTTCTCTAATTGCTTTAGGTGTTAGGTTAGGTTGTTTATTTGAGATGTTTCTTGTTTCTGGAGGTAGGATTGTATTGCTATAAACTTCCCTC
>NC_041223.1:75655442-75665595 GCF_002837175.3 Physeter macrocephalus | reverse complement strand
TCTTGTTTCTGGAGGTAGGATTGTATTGCTATAAACTTCCCTCTTAGAACTGCTTTTGCTGAATCTCATAGGTTTTGGGTCATCGTGTTTTCATTGTCATTTGTTTCTAGCTATTTTTTGGTATCTGTGAAGCCATCTGGTCCTGGACTTTTGTTTGTTGGAAGATTTTAAAATTCAGTCTCAATTTCAGTGCTTATGATTGGTGTGTTTATATTTTCTGTTTCTTCCTGTTACAGTATCAGAAGGCTGTGCTTTAATGTATTGTTTAGCCTCCATGTGTTTGTATTTTTTACAGATTTTTTTTCCTGTATTTGATATCTTGACTCATAGTGTTGTGGTCGGAAAAGATACTTGACACAATTTCAATTTTCTTAAATTTACCAAGGCTTGATTTGTGACCCAAGATATGATCTATTCTGGAGAATGTTCGTGAGCACTTGAGAAGAAAGTGAATTCTGTTGTTTTTGGATGGAATGTCCTATAAATATAAATTAAGTCGATCTTCTTTAATGTATCATTTAAAGCTTGTGTTTCCTTATTTATTTTCATTTTAAATTATCTGCAATGGTGAAAGTGGGGTGTTAAAATCCTCTACTATGATTGTGTTACTATCGACTTCCCCTCTTAAGGTTGTTAGCATTTGCCTTATGTATTGAGGTGCTCTTATGTTGAGTGCATAAATATTTACAATTGTTATATATTCTTCTTGGATTGATCCCTTGATCATTATGTAGTGTCCTTCTTTTTCCCTTGTAATAGTCTTTATTTTAAAGTCTATTTTGCCTGATATGACAATTGCTTCTCCAGCTTTCTTTTGATTTCCATTTGCACAGAATATCTTTTTCCATCCACTCACTTTCAGTCTGTATGTGTCCCTAGGTCTGAAGTGGGTATCTCATAGACAGCGTATTTATGGGTCTTGCTTTTATATCCATTCAGCCACTCTATGTCTTTTGGTTGGAGCATTTAATCCATTTACATTTAAGATAATTATGAGTATGTATAATTCTATTACCAATTTCTTTTTTGGAGGGGTTTGTTATTGTAGGTCTTTTCCTTCTCTTGTGTTTCCTGCCTAGAGAAGTTCCGTTAGCATTTTTTGTAAAGCTGGTTTTGTGTTGCTGAATTCTCTTAGCTTTTGCTTCTCTGTAAAGGTTTTAAATTCTCCATCGAATCTGAATGAGATCCTTCCTGGGTAGAGTAATCTTTGTTGTAGGTTTTTCCCTTTCATCACTTTAAATATGTCCTCCCACTCCCTTCTGGCTTGCAGAGTTTCTGCTGAATGGTCAGCTCTTAACCTTATGGGAATTCCCTTGTATGTTATCCTTTGCTTTTCCCTTGCAGTTTTTAATAGTTTGCCTTTGTATTTAATTTTTGATAGTTTGATTAATATGGGTCTGGACATGTTTCTCTTTGGATTTATCCTGTATGGGACTCTCTGTGCTTCCTGGACCTGACTATTTCCTTTCCCATATTAGGGAATTTTTCAACTCTAATCTCTTTAAATATTTTTTCAGTCCCCTTTTTTTCTCTTCTTCTTCTGGGACCCCTATAATTCGAATGTTGGTGTGTTTAATGTTGTCCCAGACATCTCTGAGTCTGTCCTCAATTCTTTTCTTTCTTTTTTCTTTATTCTGCTCTGTGGTAGTTATTTCCAATCTTTTATCTTCCAGGTCACTTATCTGTTCTTCTGCCTCAATTATTCTGCTATTGATTCCTTCTAGAGAATTTTAAATTTCATTTATTGTGTTGTTCATCATTGTTTGTTTGCTCTTTACTTCTCCTAGGTCCTTGTTAATTGTTTCTTGTATTTTCTCCATTATATTTACAAAATTTTGGATCGCTTTACTATTATTACTCTGAATTCTTTTTCAGGTAGACTGCCTATTTCCTCTTCATTTGTTTGGCCTGGTGGGTTTTTACCTTGCTACTTCATCTGCTGTGTGTTTCTCTGTCTTCTCATCTCATTTTGCTTAACTTACTGTGTTTGGTGTCTCCTTTTCGCAGGCTGCAGGTTTGTAGTTCCCGTTGTTTTTGGTGTCTGCCCCCAAGTGTGTATTATTAGTTAAGTGGGCTGTGTAGGCTTCCTGGTGGAAGGGAGGGGTGCCTGTATTCTGGTGGATTATGCTGGATCTTGTCTTTCTGGTGGGCAGGACCACATCCAGTAGTTTGTTTTAGGGTGTCTGTCCTTATTATGATTTTAGGCAGCCTCTCTGCTAATGGGTGGTGTTGTGTTCCTGTCTTGCTGGTTGTTTGGCATGGGGTGTCCAGCACTGTAGCTTGCTGGTTGTTGAGTGGAGCTGGGTCTTAGCATTGAGATGGAGATCTCTGTGAGAGCTTTTGCTGTTTGATATTATGTGGAGCAGGGAGGCCTCTGGTGGACCACTGCCCTGAACTCGGCTCTCCCACATCAGAGGCTCAAGCCTGACATCTGACTTGAGCACCAAGACCCTGTCAGCCACTCAGCTAACGTTTTAGGAATAATTCTTGGAATAGTTAATTTATTGGGACTTCAGCCTGAAAAATATGATCTCAATCACTTCTTAGCAGAGATGTTCATGCCACGCTATTCCTGGGGCAGACCTGGCCGTCTCCCGCTCTTGGACCCCAGCATAAGCAAAGGAAGCCTTAAATATGTTTTGTAATTAGTTAACTTGTCTGTTTAAGCAACAAATATTTATTGGGTGTTTCTGACCTGGCATATAGAAAAGACATAGAAATAAAGTGGATACATATCTTAAATGAATAAACTTGCAATTTATTAAGGAAATCTGTACACAAATTGGTGAAATACAATTCATATTTTATGGCAAGATAAACGAATTTAAACACAATATTGTTCTTTGACCCTTTGGGCCTCCTCTCTCCCCTTTAGTGTATGAGGCACATCTGCATCAACCAGAGCTCCTTAGGAGATAACATTATTTCTTAATCTCATCAGGGTCAGACTCCTTAGGATATAACTTTCCTTCTTAATCTTGTAAGGGGCCATGATGACTGGTGACCCAGTTAACTACTGGCTTTGTATGTGTAGACCTGAAATGTGTAAACTATCAATAATACTTCATTTAATGTATAGCCCTCTGTCTCAAAAAACTTATATAACTGTGCTTTGACATCTAACAGGTTGAACAGTCCTCAGAGCTTTCTGAGAGGCTGTTCCTGTGTTATAATCTTCAGCTTGGCTGGAATAAAATTTTCCATTTCTTTCTTCAATGGAATGATTAACTTTTTCATCAGCAAAATATAACACAGTGTGTAAGAGCTACATGTTACAAATACACAAAGCTTCAGTGGAAGAATAAAGTAGAAAGTAACCTACTCTGTTTTGCGGGGTCCTATGAGGCTTAAAAAGGAAATGTCCTTTCACTTCATTCTTAAAGGATGAATTCATGGCCCTGATATATTTGATAACAAAAGTGAAAGAAAAAAAAAGTGAAGCAAGGAAAGGAGAGACTAAGGAACCAGTCCTTCAAGAGACTAGTAAAAAATGCTTATTGGATTTTGGACTTAATCCTGTACATAATGAGAACAGGTCTTTTAGGGATTGTATGGAGGAGAGTTAAATAGTCAAGTTTGCATTTTAAAAAATATCTACTGAGAGTAATTTATCTGGCAAAGGAGATAGTATACCAAATACTGCAATGATCTAGATGGGGATGTGGGAGTGTGAGTCCAGCAGACAGTGAAAAGGGAGAAGATGGGGAGGGTTGAGAGAGATTTGGGAGGTAAAAATCACTCATTTAATATTGATTGAATGTGGGAGTAGAATGAGAGAAAAAGATGGCTCTCCTTTTTCAGGCTTTGATGATTATGGATTCAAATGTAAAAAATATCCTGTTTATGCAATGATCATTAACTCCAATCCAAGGGTTAACAGATGCTAGGTTGCCTGCCTTTATGCAACCCTGTGGCTCAGTCAGAATAAATTGTTAAACCCAAAGCCTTTTAACTTAAAAGATGCCAAAGAGCCAGCCAGAGTGAATTTTCTGATCAGTTCTTGTGACCTAGGGACATAATAAGTTCTAAGATTGGTATGCACAGAATTGTATGGATATGCACAACATTGTATAGATAAGACAGCGCCTCTCACATATACTTTCTTCTTATATTTAATTAGAATATTCTAATTTTATTCAAGGAATAAAATAAAAATTAATGTAATAAAACATATGGAAAGACTCAATCTGTAAATAGTTTATTTTTGAAAATGTTCCTTGGTATCTCAAAACCTTCTCATATCTCTATGTATTGAAACTTGCCATTTTGCCATTATGTCTTAACATCTCTGTGAACAAGATGAGGATCTTTACAAATCCTTAGGGATATGTGAGTTCATAATTTCAGAATTCTTAAAACTGATCAATTAATTGATGAGTTAAAGTCTTTTGTCATACTTCAAGTTAAATACTTACTATATATCACCATGCAGGCATATATAATGTGGCAATATTTCTCTTTGACTCCTTTGAGGAAATTAATCTAAAACAAGTGATCTACTTTTCAATATGGGAATTTCTGATGTTTGTTACATGTCATTTAATATCAATAGAATTATAAAGAATATAAAGAATGAAAGAATAATCTTAATGATAATACATATATATCATTGGTTTATGCATCATAATTATATAAAGTATAAGATATTAAATTCATTCTTTACTTAGTCTCTCTTTTGAATATCTAATAATTGGAATAAGCAGATATTACATGGGTATTGGAAAAACTCTCTTTCTTTTATTTTGTTTGAGTGCCATTTGGCTTGTTGGCAATTTTTGTGTTTATAAGTTTAGAAATCTCATGGGTCTATTGCTTGTTTAAGGTTTATAACGAGGATAAAGAAATGCAAGCACTTACATCCAGGCACTGTGCTTTAAACTCACTGGAAATATCTTTTTAGAATAATTAATAGAAAGTAAATACATATTTCTTGATTTATATTTTATGAATTGTATGATTCACACTAATTTTTTGAACATAAACCTATGTTCAGAAAAAATGAAAATAACTGTCTCCTACAATTGATCAACAAGATGAGATATTAATATATAAGATGTTAAATATACCATTTTTTGTAACATCTTTATTGGAGTATAATTGCTTTACAATGGTGTGTTTGTTTCTGCTTTATAACAAAGTGAATCAGTTATACATATACATATATCCCCATATCTCTTCCCTCTTGCATCTACCACCCTCGCACCCTCCCTATCCCACCCCTCTATGTGGTCACAAAGCACCAAGCTGATATCCCTGTGCTATGCAGCTGCTTCCCACTAGCTATCTATTTTATGTTTGGTAGTGTATGTATATGTCCATGCCACTCTCTCACTTTGTCACAGTTTACCCTTCCCCCTCCCCAATCCTCAAGTCCATTCTCTAGTAGGTCTGTGTCTTTATTCCCGTATTGACCCTAGGTTCTTCATGACAATTCTTTTATTTTTTTTTTAGATTCTATATATATGTGTTAGCATACGGTATTTTTTTTCTCTTTCTGACTTACTTCACTCTGTAAATATACCATTTTTAACACCCTTTATTATTAGATGCATAGTATTAGGTATGCTTTGGTAAAACAGCAATACCTATAGATGTCACTGACAATTATATTTTTCCTTTCATTTTCCAGTTAGGATTTTTCTGAAAAATCATCTGTTTAATTCCAAACCAAGAAGACTAAAAATATATTTAGATAAACTGTGGGGGCATGAAGCATCTTGGACATTAATTTAAGATCTTTGAACTGGGAACCACTGATGTAGATTAATTTTTTGCTCAGTTCTGTCTGTAACTTCAGTGTCCCATCCCTTAATATAACTGATCCTACTACCCTGAACCCTTAAAGATTAAGGCTGTTCTTACTACCATGTTCACTATAATTTCTTTTCTTGCATCTGATCCTTATACTTCTTTTTTTAGCCAATTGTTTTCTTCCAGACCTTACACAGTATATATTACAACATTTGGTATTTGGATGATATTGACTGACCTAATTAGAATTTGCTGGGAAGGAAGTGAACTCCATCAGATTTATCTCCTTGTTTGAAATTCTACAATGCTTTGGAGAAGCAGTTATGTTTGTGACTATCATGGAAAATATTGACAATACAAGTGTAAATGGTATGAATTTTCCTTCACCATACCCCAGGACAAGAAATACTAACTAGTTAATCCCTAAATCGAAATCAATGAGCACCAAGCCCCAAGTCACAAGGATGGTGTAAGATTGAATTTCATTTATGAATTTTGGCATCTCTAACATAGCCTTCTGTCACACAAAGATATCTTGGAGTTAAATGATATCTAAGATATTCAGGTAAAGGATTGCTCTCTTTAGTACAAATGTTCGAAGTCAAGTCTACATCATTAATTTTAGAAGAGACAATTCTCTTTCTGGTTCAGCTGGGCTTTGCAGAACTTGGCCAGACCTGGAAGCTTGGACACCTCAGAACATAACCTGTTGTGTGTGTCAGGCTATTTGCTTCTATGGTACTGCCATTTCTCCAAGGAAGCTGGAGGAGGTGGGAGTGGGTCCTTATTATTTTCAGAACCTGAAATTCAGTTTTGTATCAGATAAGTTGAGGATCACACTAAATCTCTTTTTAAGTGGTCAATTGCCCTATCAAATCTCTAACTTCTATCTCCTACTCCTGCTGGCCTGTCTCAATTATCTCCCCTCAAAGGGGTTTTAGAAACACACAGCTAGTCTGTCTTTCCTGAGGGTAATGGAGGGCAAGCAACAGTCAGATGGTTCTTTCCTTAATATTTAGTCTATAATCCCTTTCATCAGTAAACCTAAGTGTCCTTAATGAATGTTCCATCCCAGTACCCTTATATAAATTTTGAGGTATTAAATGGATTCCTGGGATAATTGGTTCCACATAAAAAGCACAATCTTCCATTATGGGGCCAAATATTAATAACTGTTTATGTGATTTAGATACACAATGGATTTTCAGAAGCATATTTTAGCCTCTTTATTTCATTACCGATTCCCTACCATCCATGTGTGTGCTTATTTGCTTTTTGTTTCATTTTGTTTATTATGTAATCATTTTAAAAATCAACCTTAGTTTCAGATAGACTAGTGATATATTCTAAATCAGCAGTTGTTTCTAAGAGTCCAGACTCACCCCAGTGTGCCAGTCCTGAACCTGGGTCAACACTCTTGTCCGAAGATAATTTGCTTCATTGCTGTCCTTCTGTGATGCACAGATTGAAGTCTCTTAGCAACCGTGGAAAAAGTTCTCACATTTAGCAGATCTAGGTGTGTATGTGTTTGTAAGAGGTGCCACAGCCTTTATTTTTCTCTGAATCAAATCAACTGTGCTCCAAAATCCCAGCACGGTAGGGCAACATATTCTACTAAAGAACGTATAGATGTATTCTCCTACCAACATTTGTGCTCCTTCTTTTATAATACTTGGGTGTATTTACTTCCTTTCTCTCTTCAACCTCTTCCTTCTTCTTGCTTTTCCTCAAAGATATTTGTCTGGTTTATATTTCTCAAGGAAACCCAAATATCATACTCCATATACTTTAAGAGTCAACTTCTACATGTGTCTCTGTATACAAAAGCCCAAGGTGCAGAGAGAATAGATGCTTAACTTGGGTTATGTGGATTTGAGTGTGTGTCGGACAAAATAATGCAAGTCTATATCTCAATGGCTAATTCTGTAATATGTGTTCAAAATATCATAGTAATGGATATTGATTATTTGAGCTGCCCCATTAAAAGAAATAACAAGATTTGCAACTTATGTAATAGAAAAGTGAGGAATGGGAATTTATTCTAGTGATTGGGTGTCAACTATGAGCAAGGACGTTCACTGGAATATTTACTCCTGATATTCAAGCCATTGAAATTGAGACCATAAGTAAAATGAAGAGTATTTATCAAAGTTAATGTCTTTTTAATCAGGTGAAGGACAAGTTCTAGTTACATCTGCAACATCTAATTTATAACCCTCTATTAAAACCACATTTGGGCAAAACTGTCAAATATCTATTTGAGCACTTTTTTCAGGTACTGGGGGGTTCGAATCCTTTCCTATTACCTGCTGACCACTTAGGATCCTCCCTGTCAGGGCATATTCAAATCTGTACAGCTTTGATCCTCACACATCATACCTGATTCCAAAAAAGTTTATGAGACCATATCATTCAACTTCTTGTAATTTTATTTTTTTATATTTTTTTATCTTATTTACTTTTTTAACATATTTATTGGAATATAATTGCTTTACAGTGGTGTGTTAGTTTCTGCTGCATAACAAAGTAAATCAGCTATACATAAACATATATCCCCATATCTCCTCCCTCTTGTGTCTCCCTCCCACGCTCTCTATCCCACCCCTCTAGGTGGACACAAAGCACCAAGCTGATCTCCCTGTGCTATGTGGCTGCTTCCCACTAGCTATCTATTTTACATTTGGTAGTGTATATATGTCCATGCATTCTCACATAATTTACCTCCCCAAAAGTAGTAAAATAAAGCTAAAAATTAAAATTAACTGTTTTATACTGGTAGATGCAAGGCTCAAGCCATTTATATAGATATTTTCTAGTAAAGAACAATTTCTTTCTCTGGCTTTTCATATATAATTTACTTCATAACCAATAAGTACCAGGAGGCAGCATTCTTTTTTTTTTTTTTTTTTTTTTTTGCGTTACGCGGGCCTCTCACTGCTGTGGCCTCTCCCGTTACGGGGCACAGGCTCCGGACGCGCAGGTTCAGCGGCCATGCTCACGAGCCCAGCCGCTCTGCGGCATGTGGGATCTTCCCAGACCGGGGCACGAACCCGCATCCCCTGCATCAGCAGGCGGACTCACAAACACTGCGCCACCAGGGAAGCCCTAGGCAGCATTCTTTTTAAGGTCACACAGTAATAAGTAGCAATGCAAAAGTAGAAACAACAGTCAGACACATTTATTAGCTAAGTGACTACAGTACTAACTGATACATCCGTTCTGAGATGGGCATGAAACAAATTTCTGCTTCAGTAAAATTACAGAGGAGGAGATCACTACATATCCTGGGTATTTAGGTCATGACTAGGAAAGATAGTCTTGTGTGCATGTGTGTGTGTGTCTGTGTCTCTGTGCATGTACATAGATGGGGAGAGAGAAAGAGAGAGAGAGGGAGGAATCTTTTGGAAACTTCTTATCTAACATTCTACACTTAATAGCTCACTACACCAAATAAATTCTTTGTTCAAGGATACACACTGATTTTGCTGAATTGAAAATAGCTTTGATTCCTGGAAGTATTTGAAAACCCCTCTGCTTTGGTACTTCAGGTATTAATTCTCTGTTATCTCTTGTTAATTTTTCAAAAACAAGTGATCTCAATCTAATACTAGAAATTAATGTAAGGCCTAAGAATTAACTCCCTTATTACATTTGATACTGTTTAGGTCAGCTTTAATCCTACTATACTCTATCTACTACAGTTTCTCTTCAGAGGTATTTTTCAAACTAGGACCCATGGACATACACTTCATGTCTAAAAATTCTCCACAGTAACAACCTTCATTTTATAATGAAGGTTAATATTTTTTAATATTTATCAATATCTCAAAAACTATTTCCCCACTATTTGGGTTGTGAATGTGTAATTAAGTACTGGCACAGAATATCATGGTTTACACACATATTTCTGTTTCCCATTGCATTGTATCCTGGTAGTATTTCTTCCATCATCAGAAGTTAATGAAAATGAATTTCGAAAGCATTAATATGTGTATTTGGAATTGGAGCCAAGTGTTATTCACCTGACGTAAAATCACAACAAGATGAGTGAAAATTTCACAGTAATTTGAATACACAATTTGAATACACAAAAGTGTGAGAGAAGTGAGTCATCATAAAGCAAAGGAGAGAGCAGCCAGGTTGAGCTCCCCAGAACATGTAGGTGATGGTGGGTATCGCAGCATGTAGCCAGCAGTGGGTTCAATTCAGTGGTGTCATTGGTCACATAAAATTACTATTATTAGTCATGTAGTTCTCTGAGTACTATATTAATTTTTTGCTCTGGTCATATAGTTCTATAAAAACTATAAGTGTAGAGAGGTTTTTTTTTTTTTTTTTTTTTTTTTCGGTACACGGGCCTCTCACCGCCGTGGCCTCTCCCGCCGCGGAGCACAGGCTCCGG
>NC_041223.1:75611852-75655374 GCF_002837175.3 Physeter macrocephalus | reverse complement strand
GCGCAGGTCCAGCGGCCATGGCCCACGGGCCCAGCCGCTCCGCGGCACGCGGGATCCTCCCGGACCGGAGCACGAACCCGCGTCCCCTGCATCGGCAGGCGGACTCCCAACCACTGCGCCACCAGGGAAGCCCTATAGAGAGTTTTTGACATGTTTTGTGTAAGCATATGTTTTATGTTTATGTTTCCTATTTTAATGATGTACTAAAAGTAATTCAATGCAACATGGTGGGATGTGAGAATAGTGTTTCCTTTAAAATAGGTCTTCAGCTTGATAAACATTGACTTTAGTATTTGCATCAATTAATATAGTTATTAGTTTACATTGTTATACAGCTTTAAGACAATTAACACAAAATAAGATGAAAGATGGTTGCAATTACTGGTAAAAATCCATCACTAATTCAAAGTTGCAGATTTTCTGTTTTGAATTTTTCTCTTTGGTTACACATCCTGTCCAACTAACTGCTAATTTTAAATAACTCATGAAAATATTGCTTTATGTCCTCAGTTGCTATTCTGTCATAAATGTTCCTCTTAAAAGTTTTAAATTTACTTTTCTCAATTAGCAAGAAGTAGAAAAACATTATGAGGTATAGTGCTTCGTGTCCTTTCTGTAGGAGTCACGTAGTGCATGAACAGTAAAATTTAGGTCCTAATGAATGAACACCTAATGTGGGGTTTTTATTATTATTATTTCAATAATATTTATTTACCAACTTAAAAGCCATTGAACAGTTTTGTTTTGTTTTGTTTTTCTTACAGAGTGACATTCGAGGTATTATTTACAGGACAGGTACAGTTTATATACTTCTTTTAGTCTTAGGCTGAAGTGGATTAGATACATTACATTTCTTTTGTGAACCTTATGCAAACAATGAACTATGATGAAGAAAAACTGGGAAAGGCTGTAATCTATGGAAACTCTTCAGGACTTCATTTACAGGGAGGTCTCCCTTTGCCTTTCAAAAAGACACTAGCAATTGTATCCTTGAAATGATAACCCTTTTATAAGTTATGCTTACACTGTGCTAAGAAATAGTTGAGAAAGAATGGGATCATGTTCTTATTCCCTTTCTCTACATTTTGCTTTAGTGATACTGAAGTAGGATGATTTTACTCTGTTATTCAAAATCTTCAGGGAAGGATCTAATGCAATTTATCTTGGTTTCAGTGCCACAAACCTTTATTAGAAAACCTCTCTAAATATATCCCTTTCCAGTACTCCTGTTTGACATGAAAAATAGTCATGAGAAAATATTTATTATCTTCTCTCTAGTAGCTTATCAGGAGATTGTTAATTGTTAATTAGGTGCACCCATATTTTTCTTCCTCATGTCTTATGATCAAACTTACTGTGAATTTATAATTTGCATTTAATTGAGATCCCCTTTTAGATGCTATAAGTAGTTATTATTCTTTCATATTCTTGAGGTTGAAATATATTTAAAGGTCTTATTTTACTATTTCTCTGCCATATTTTTGCGGTCCTTTTGGTGACTGTAAACACAAACCCTGTTCTTTTCCTTATTTGTTTTTACTTGCAAAATCTTTACAGTGAAAATGTCCCTTTTAGTCTCTTCCAAAAGATAAACTTTTTCTTTAAGAAGAATCTAATGAGAAGTTCAATGTGATGGTAAATGATTCATTGGATGTTTTGTGTCAGGGTTTGTTAATTGTAGCTTCTTCATAAAAAACAAAGAAAAAAATCAAATGACAAACTGCTTACCCCCAAACTAATTATTAGAAAGATTATTCACATTCTCCTAGTTTGTTTGGCATTCATAGTAGTCCTTGGATATTTGTTTATCAAGCAGTCACTGAGCTTTGACTGTGTGCCAAGTAGTGTGGCAGGGATTCAGACTGGATACAGGAAAGTACGCAAGTGGCCTTTCGGACCTTACACTCTTGGGAGTAAAGCTCAACAAGTGGTGGGCAGGGAAAGGAGAAAACAGAAAGTTCAATGCAATGTGGTAAATGACACTCTGGTTGGACTAGGGAGGCTCGTGAAGGCATGTCTGTAACACAGAGTCAGGAAAAATATATTGGCATGGCCGTGGAATGGGTTACAGCTAAACCACGATGCAAATGATATGAAAACGATGCAATTTTGATAGAGGAATCGGGAATAGTTAGTCTAGTGTGAAAGAAATCTCTGAACATTTATAGAACTGAAAATAGCTGAATATTTATGGAGCCTGTGTGTGTGCTCGCATGCCCCCATGTTCATAATCTTCAGGTTGAGAAAGGCAGGGAGGTACTTTCTGAGTGGAATCCAAGTGCAAGAGGGGTGCCTGACTCAGTTACCAAGTGTTTTGTGTGCATAACTAAGAACTTTAGCAATTATTCTTAGGAATTAGAGTAACTGTTGAAAAAATTTTGAGGAGTATGACATAGTCATGCTTGTACTTTAGAGAGGTACATATATTTGCTGCAGTTGAAGAATAGAATTGTTTAGGGCGAGACTGAAAATATAACAGGTCAAATATTAACATGTCTTTAAATGCTACAGCAACATAGGGAGTGGAGATCAGTGGGCTGATGGGAGATGGGTTCCTGTGTTTGAACTGAAGTTGCTGAATAACTGATATGAGAGCTGAATGGGAGATTGACAATGGCAGTCACTGTTCGAGGTGATTTATGGACTTTTGGTTATATATAGTAGAACACACATCTTTACCACTGTAAACTCCACAAATGCTACTAAAATAATTATATAGGGCTTCTCTGGTGGCGCAGTGGTTGAGAGTCCGCCTGCCGATGCAGGGGATGCGGGTTCGTGCCCCGGTCCGGGAAGATCCCACATGCCGCGGAGCGGCTGGGCCCGTGAGCCATGGCCGCTGAGCCTGTGCGTCCGGAGCCTGTGCTTCGCAACGGGAGAGGCCACAGCAGTGAGAGACCCGCGTACCACAAAAAATAAATAAATAAAAAAGAAAATAAATAAAATAACTATATAAAGGATTTTTTTAAAGATACACTCATAAAGCAGAGAGACAACGACAGGATGTCACAGAGAAAACATGTTATTTGAATGATGGAAACCTGCAAATTCATTGTTAACTTTGCAAACAAGGAAAAGTAAGTGACAATAGGGGGAGAAACTAAGAAGGAGACAAACCCTTAAAAGGATGAAGAGCTGGAGTCCTTGCTCCCTGTGTAGGTCATGGTTGAAGACGGCTATAGAGCGAAGGCTCTGGAACATCACTGTTGGGAGCATTTAGACATCCAGATACACTCCTTTTTCCAAGCCTCAGTCATTCCTTGGAACCCTGTCCCACACTACAAACATAAATATGCACAGCTAAGCAGAATATTGAAAATTTGCTCTCTAGAAAGTTTAAAACAGAAAGAATTTGGAGTTGTCAACAGTAAGCTCTACTAGAGCGGAGATCACCATGTTGAAAATGGAGGATTATGAAAATCTATGCGTTGAATGCTGAGGCTCTGAACCTCTGTCCTATTTAGCTGCTGGGTCACAGGCACTCAGGCTACAGACAGCACCCATTGTCCCTCCCAGGGAAGGAGATGGTGACTGATGGGGATACTAATGAACTAGTCACATTCCTCCTTAGTCACCTTCACCTATACCTGACCCTTAAAATTCTGCAAATGCACAGCAGGTTTCCAGTGTGATATTTATCAGGGCCACAGTCTAAAATTGGATCAGATAGATGGGGATCACTAGGTATTTGGAGAAATCTTCTAACATAAAAGGGATCAAACAAAGAGACATTGAAGAGGAACACAGAGAAACTGGAGTCAGTGAGGAAGCAGAACAAAAAAGCTTCAAAAATATAATTAATACCCTCAGAGAGACAAGCAGCATCTACATTCACTTAAAACAACAACCACAAAACAGCAGGCTATAAAAAATACATTCAAAGAACACAAAAAGAACTTTTGGAAACTAAAAAAATGATAGAAGAAATTAAAAATTAGGGAGAAATTTTGAATTAATTTTTCAAATAATTAATAATTTTTAAATTGAAATTAATAAATTTTTCCCAGAAAGCAGACCCCCCCAAAAATACATATAGATGCAAAATGAAAGCATAGAAGAAAATGTTTTTTAAAAAACTCAGATGATTCTTAGTACTCTAGGAAAGAGATAACAGGGAAGAGGAAATTAACAAAGGAATAATTCAATACCATTGCCCAGAACTGAAGTTCATGCATTTGTAGATTGGACAAGGCTCAACAAGCGCCTGGAAAAATTAACTTAAACATAAGACCCTTTTGAATTTTCAAAAATTAGAATGATATTATTATTGAGGAATTGCCACAAGACATTTTAAAAACTAAATCTTATAGATGACTCTACAGCCATCAAGTCAAACCATCAATTTTACCAGTGAAGTAATTGTGGCTCAAAGAAATTAAGTGGCATACCCAAGAAGCAGATGACTGGGTTTCCTGATATGATCAATTTCTTGTCTGCTCTACCATTTTAGCATCCTCAACCATCTCATATGTTTTATGAGATGAAACATAATACTCATTGTATTGGAAATTAGATTTTTACACATTGGTTAAACAGTTTTATAACAGACATTATTTTTATTTCTGTACCTTTTCCCTGATGACCTTGAACATGAGGAAATGAACCGGGTGCTGGGGCTTGTAGCTTATTTCCCAACATAGGGAAAAGGAAGCTGGAGTGGAGACCAGAGTCAGGTTGAAAACTTGAAGCCAATCCTGAACCAACAGAGAATATTGTGGCTCAGAGGAGGCACAAGGGCTGAGGTTAATCTGCTCCTGGATATGTTGCGAAGCCATGACCACATAATTGTCATTGTATGTGTCAGATAGATGGTTTGACTAATAAATAATCATTAAGCACAGTGATTCTCAACCTTGACTGCATATTAGAATCACTGAGGAACTTTTAAACAAAACAGATGCCTTAGTCCCCATCTGCACTAATTGCGGTTTAATAGGTTTGAAGTGGGGCTGGAATATCAATATGAAAATCTCATGCCTATGCTACAAATTATCAATTATTTACTTAAAATTTTAATGTAACTGAATGTGCTGTATTTTTATTTGCTAAATCTAGTACCTTGGAGGCTTTTCCATCCTTTCTTTGTGAGAACTTATTGTGTTACAAGCATTCTAACACTTTGTGACTTGAGTACCACTTTCATCTGAAAAGTAAATACATGCTCATTTCTTTGTCCATGAATTCATCCTTTGAAGATAATTGCAAAATTTTGGTGAAAGAGGAAGACTTTAATTCCTCTCTTAATCCACCTTTTGTAAAGGAATATTTTTGGTAATAATTTTTTTACACATTTCATAGTCTTCCTGTGAGTGATATAATTCCAGATACCCCTTTATTTATCTTTTACTGTGAAAAATAGGAAAAATAACAAATTGGCTTTCAGTTTCATGCTAGTTGTATAAAATGAATTTAGGAGATTTCCATATCATGCACTGAGTGCTGTTAAAATTAATTTTAACTTTATTAATTTATTTCTATTACTTTCCTGAATGTTTGAGATTTTCCAAATTTCAAAGAGTAGGATCGTTTTTACTTTCCTTTATTTTGATTTAAAAATGCACCTGAGACTGCAATTTGTTCATTATAATATTAATTTTAACCAACAAAAGTAGATTCATGATAATTATAAACAACTAACTTAAGCACATATGAAATAAAAAAGAAGTCTTCCATAATCTTATGCCCCAGAGATAATCATTTGTAACATTTTGATTAATACATCTTCAATTGTTTTATGTATAGACCAATAATAAATAATAAAAATACTGAATATTATATATAATATACTGCAGATTTTTAACCCATTCATTGAATATAGTATTTGATTTTATTCTATAAGGTTTTTAAAAAATTTCTAGGTCTGTTTTCCAAAACTTCACATTATCATGCATTTGGTACTTCTTTTCACATAGTTCTTACATTAAATTGTCTGACATCTCACCCTTGTTCATCTCCTTTTCATGCCCTGCTTTCTCCATTTCCTTACCAGTCTTGTCTAAGGGCATTTTATTAATGGAATAATAGACTGTTCCCTGCTTCAGGGTGTGTTCCTGGAGAACCCAACCAGGGCACTTACATATGTACCTCCTACTTTGGTTATCCTTCACAGATATCCTCTTCTGCAGACTCTTTCCTCATATCCTTATCTTCTCTTCTTGGAATTAGTCGATGGCCATCTAGTTCATCTTTTATCTCCAATCTTCTACCCAGCCAATTCATCCCACATAGTAGTGGTTCTAGCAGACATATATATATATATATATATATATATATATATATATATATATATATATATATATTTTAATTTAAGTAGGGATATTAACTAAATCATCATTTAAAAATCTTTAATGGTTCCTAATTTTCTAAAGAACAAGTCCAAACTCTCATTTAGGTGTAATTACAACATTTCCATGATCAACTTGAATTATTCATTATTCAATGTACTAGGTTTTTAGTCCAATCACAGCAATTCCATTTCTCTGGAAATATCAAAACATTCAAACTTCTTCATAAATTAGGTGTCTATGTTGATTGGGCAGGTGTGTGTGTTTCCTCTTAATACAGACATGGAAAAGATCACTCTGCTGTTAACAGGCAGAGAAACATTTAACCCAAGTCTTTTAACTATGAAAATGGTGTCATTTATATCATCAACCTTGACTTCGGATCCTTTCCCATCAAAAAAATTAGGTCAAATTTACAAACATGAAAATGTACAGGTTTAATCTACTTATAGATTCAAATATCTGTGAAAATTGTAAATTATCTTGGTACTGATACCTTCTTTCTGTGATGGTTAGATAACAGGGTATACTGAAAAATGAAATGCTATAGATAATAATGTGAATTTATCTCCTCTAAATTCCCATTGCACATTTTTATTTCTCCTGTGACATAACCATACTTAGTTTTTATTGTTGGTTTTTCTATCTTACCTCTACTAAGAAATATATTTTTTTGAGGATAGAGAATATTTCTTACTTATTTTACAGTCCAACAATGTTTTGCATGTAGGAGGTGATCAATAAAAATTGAGTAAATGATCATATATGAATTTTAAAATTGGTATATATGCCCATCCCTAAAATTGTCTGGGCATAAGTTAACTTTCTATGATTCAAAAGTGATTTGAGAATGTTATAATGCCTCAGGTCACTACTGGAAACATTAATAACTATTATGCTGATAACAGTACAACTATGAAATCATGGATAATTTCATAGATAGTGTGTTGATTAAAAATTAGCATATTTTGATGCTTTCTCCTCATTATTTCCTTCCCTCTCAACAATCTTAAGTATCAATCATACCAATGATATACTTCTTTATTGAAGACTGAAACAATTTCCAAAATAGAGACACAAAATACAATTGTTGCAATACCTAAAGATGAAACTATAAAGGGAAAATTGGGTACCTATTAAATATAAAATCTAGATTCCATCCTATAAGTAAAACAGGCCTCATAAGTGTCATGGTATCCTTTAAGAGAGTGGTTCTTCACTGGCTGCAGTTTTGCCCCCAGAGGCACATTTGGCAAAGTCTGGAGGTATTTTTGGTTGTCACAACTAAAAGAGGTGATTGCTACTAACATCTAATGGGTAGAGGACTGGGCTGGGCTAAGCTTCCTACAATTCACAGAATGACCCCAAAGCAAAGAATTATCTGGACCCCAAATGTAAATAATGTGCTGAAGATGAGAAACTATGCCATAAATAAATAGAGTAGAAAAGAATATACCCACTGTAAGATTCTTCATTAAGATTATCTTGATCATTTATTGTTCCATAGAAGTTCTAAACTCTCTATGGCCATTGCAAGCAGCAAGAAAGAATCCTTTACATTCTTCAGATTGAAATAATTCCATACCTAGAATCACTATGTGTAATGCCCTTCCCCATTATTGGATTAAGACCTCTGTAAAACCACTGTGCACCTTTTAGAATACATAGAAGTCTACAGAAACAGCCCCCAAATGATCTGTATGGGGGCTTAATTCCTTAGAAATTCATTATAATGTAAACTATATAGCAGTAAATTTCTATAAATATTCCTCAGTCTGTTGAGAATATCAAATCTATAGAAAGAGTAAAATTTCTTAAAATGGCGACTCTGCTTTTGGAAATCTGGTAGGGGAAATTCTGGCTGACAAATGTGCATTCTCCTGAAAATTTTACTGAATAAAAGTTAATTATACCTATATTGGTTGTTTTTCTCTAATAATGATAGTTATGCTTTTAAATTGAAAGCCCACATATGTATCTGTCTGTTCATTTTTTTAAAAAGACATTTTGAATCTGAGTATAAATGCTGGTTTTCTTCAAGCTACTTGAATTCTGGCGATACCTGATTCAAGACATGATAAGAGGTTACAATATTTCTTCTTATCAAATGGTTTAACAGTTTGTTTTACCTATATTCCAATCATATTGATTAATCAAATCTCCATTCATTTATTAGAATTATATAGTTTTTTATGATTTATCCTCTAAACTCTAAGACATTTGGAAGAAAATTAATTTAAAAAATGATAATCCACACTGGTTTTAGTATATGTTTGGAATAAAATATTGTTGCCACTGAATGATTCTATACTTGGTTAAGGCATTGAAGTAATGAGACAAAACATCTAAAGGTATTTACTTCTGTATTGGCCTGAAAGTACACATACGTTCCCATGTAAGCATTCCATTCATTTCTCATTCTATAAGTATATTGTGTGACTTAGACTTTGGTAACTTAAAATGCCATCATATGTTCTGATAACTTCTCTGAGATACCTGCTGGAAGGGCGATATTGTTCACTGAAAATCAGCTTCTAGCCTAAGTAATGTAGAGAAGAGAGTTGGAACCTACATAAGAAAAGGGATATTGTGTGACAATCAGGAGACATGACAAAATGACTAAAAAACAAGGGGTTGTTTTTAATCTTTTGCACAAATGTCATAAGTTGCTGAACCATGATTTTATTGTTGTTAATTTGAGTAGAAAAAGAGTAGAGAGTACACTGTGTGTTGCCTTGTGTGATAAGAACAGAATTAACATTAAAATAGCATTTTAAGCCATGTGAATAGTAAGCTCCAGGTTTATCCTGAGTTTATGGTCTAAACTCAACTACTCAGAATCACTTAGAATGAGCCTGAACCATAAAACTAACTGTACCTTAACTTGAACCAAATTAATTTCTGCAAAGTACTTTATTAATTAGTATGCTTCCCCACACTAATCTCCAATAATTCCCCTTTATGTCAAATACAATTTGATCAATATATACAGATAAGATCAGAATCAGATTTAACTTTTATTTTTGGAAATAAACTGAAAATTATCTGGCATTCAAACCATGACACCCTTTCTGGAAAACTTCTGAAAAATGTGAGTTTGTAAAGATACTGTTTCTAGCCTGTATCATTTAGTTGGAGTGAATGCTAAATATCCTTACTAGGGCTACTGAATGAGAAACTCTTAAACATCATAGGTCCCCTACCAGGCATCATATTACATTCAAAGTACAGCTTAATGTAACCTGTTCTGTAAAATAGGAGCTAGCAGGGCATAGAAATGGGAAAGCTGAGGAAAATAATAAAATGCATTGAAAATGTCAAACGTAATCTATTTTAATTTGTTGATAATTTAGATGGCTAGTTGGTTAATATTATAAATTATTCAGGCCTAGAGGGTACATTGTTGTTCTGATTTTGTTTAAAAGGAAAAAGATGAGGAAATTAATTAAACGTTAAAAGAATCTCTTATTTTTGAAAGCAGAACCTGTCAACTGAACAGTGGGAGAGAGCAAAAAGGTCTTTGGGAGAATTTAAAAGTTCTCCCAGTGTTATATTATTATTGTACCCATACAATTATTTAACAGTAATGGAGAAAGTTCCTAATGATTTTTATACTCTTTTCTAGAAAGCACAGTTTACTAAATTAATCCACATCTAAGACTGGGAATCTAAGAAACTAGTTTTTATTTACAAAAAAAAAAAAAAATAGACTGAATCTGCAAGGTAATGTCTGAACCATAAAATTATTTTATGAACCATAAATAATGCTTATTATTCATCATCTTTAGAAAGAACATGTTTGAATCTTGATAAGAAAGTAGATGAAATTTACTTTCCCATAAATTCTATAAATTGTCTTTTGCCTACTGGTCCATTTCTAATTTCTTTAGACATAATTGCTTATTTCATTATTATGAATATAGTATTGTGATAATATAGTATTTTACTGTAGTACTAAGTAATAGTACTATATATATCCTGAAAAATGCAGTACTATTATAGCATCATATAATAATGTGGTCTTATAAAGTAATGCAATATTACATAATCTTAACATCTAGAAGATCTTCAAAGTAACACAATTATGTTTTTTTAGATGAAGATCGCCAAACCTATAACATTTAAATAACTTTTACAAATTCACAAAAAGCAACAGAACACAAACAAACAATACACATAATTCCTTGCTCATATTCACAGTGTGTGTAGTGATTATGTGTATATATTCGTCATGGGAACAGGCACAATGTAGACAGAACCAGCACATTCCCCAGAATGAACTTCTTTCTTTGGTCATAACAATCATGATGTTTAATAATCTCATCTACCATGCTCTTTTCTTCAGCTACTGTATTTTTCGTATACCAGAAAACCACTTTTAAATGAGATATTTCTGCCTCTTATTACTTATATCCTCCCTTATATATTTAAGGCTATATAACACACTTATTTTTAATCCTTCTGATTTAAAAGTCTACTTCATTTAGCATATGTTGATTTCCCCTTATAGTAGATATATCCCTCAGGTGCCTACTTATTTGGCCAATGTTCACCTGGGGACATAAATACCTGGTATTTATGTTCAGAAAGTTACAAATACCAGAATCTGGATGGTACTTATTTTTAAGTTTAAGGAGACAAGAGGATGTGGCTGCTGCAGACCTTTTGCAGGTTGAACCCTGCATAACTCTAAGATGGTCGTCCACAAAAAAGACCACACAGGATGACTCCCAGGGGAGAGAGCACAGTACTTAACCAGTTCTGGTCACTCCCTTTTGTAATCAATCCATCAAACAATGCTTTTTAAATAAAAGAAAAGTTAATAGCCTTTTTAAAAGCATTTTTACATATACAAAGACATTTAATGGAAAGTACAAAAAGTACTCATAGACCCAACACTGTCCACACAAATTTCTCCTTTTATTAGCATCTTGCATTAGTCTGGTGACATCTTGCATTTGTTACAATTGATGAGACAACATTGACACATTGTTATTAACTAAAGTCCATAGTTTACTATGGGTTGCTATTCTATAAGTTTGAGAAACCTATAATGGCATGCATCCACAGTTAAATTATCAAATAGAATAATTTGCCTGCCATAAAAATATTGTTGTTCTACCTCTTCTTCCCTCCTTGCACTCTCAGTCTCTGGCGACTACTGATCTTTTTACTGTCTCCATAGTTTTGCTTTTACCAGAATGTCATATGTATAGTTGGAATCATAGAGTATGTGGCCTTTTGGGATTGGCTCTTTTCACTTAACAAAATACATGTAAGATTCCTCCATGTACTTTAGTAGCTTGATGGCTCATTTCTTTTTACCACTGGAAAATATTCTATTGTTTGGGTGTATCTCAGTTCGTTTATTCACTCACCTACCAAAGGCCAAGTTTTCAAGTCAATGGAGTAAATTTCAAGGAGTGGGATAACTTGATCATATGGTAAGTGTATGTTTATTTTTGTAAGAAACTGCCAAAATGTCTTCCAAACTGGCTGTACCATTTTGCAATTAATGAGAGTTATTTCTGCTCCACATCCTTTTCAACACTTAGTTTTGTCAATGCTTTGGATTTTAGCCATTCTAATAGGTGTGTAGTGATATCTCATTCTATTAATTTGCATTTCCCTAATGGTGGAAGATACTGAGCATCTTTTGATATGTATATTTCCTGTCTGTATATCTTCTTTGGAGAGGTAGCTGTTGAAATATTTTTCTCATCTTTTCATTGAGTTTTTTTTTTTTGAGTTTTAAGAACTCTCTGTTCGTTTGTTAGTTTAAAATAGTAGTCTCTTATTAGATAAGTGTTTTGGAAACATTTTCTCTCAGTTGGTGGCTTGTCTTCTCATTCCCTTGACTAAACAACATTTTTTTCTAGTGAGGGATTAATTTTTAAATTCTTAGAGAGAAGCAGCCGTGGAGCAGCAAGTTCTTTTGATTGTAATACATCAGAGGGGTGAATCTGGGTGGCAAAGGAAGAGAAGAGCATGCCTAGGGATAGGGGCTTTGTCTTCTTGTACGTATAACCTTAGCAAATATTTTGGACTGCTTTCATTTTATTCCACTAACACCTGGAGCCCAAGCTTTGCAGATTTCTTTGAACACGGAATCAGCAATATCTTACTTTATTTGAGACTCAGTTCAAATGTGGCTTCTTTCCTTTTCATGATCATTAGCACTCTCAACTTTAAGGCAAGAAATGAGACCACTACTAGAAAATACAAACAATTCTCAGAGAAGGCAAGATAAATTCACCAGCACGTCTAATGGCATCTGCTCTCATCCAAGTCCTTCTGGCATCTGAGATGTGTGTGAACACACACTGGATTCTTGGCTGCATCCAGACTATGAGTTATTCATTAGTGTGGGATTACTTCTACCAATCCCTTTCTAAAAACAACAAACTAAGTCAACTAGTTAATTTTAAAGGGAAGCATATTATCAGCTATTTAATTGGGTTGGAATCTTATTTAAACTTAAACACTATCCTTAAACATTCACGTATAATTAATTTCTCTATACTTTAATATTTTCTACTGTCATTGGATAAATGCAGGATTCATTTTCTCTCAAGGTCTTAAGATTATTTTTAAATTCATGGCAATTTCTTCAGATTAAAATAACTTTTGTTATTGTTAGAATTTAAAGTTTATAGAAAAAGGGCAGTTTTCCATAAGTTGGAGCACAAAGGTTGTTAATTTCTCCCAGAATACCTTATATATGGACCAAAAGAGGAACATTCTCAATTTAAAACAAAAAGAAGAAATTACAAGCATTTTATTACTTACAGTAGAGTGTTCATTATTTGCAACTTGTGGCAAAGCTTTTATTTAGAACTAAGAGCTTTGCTGTAATCTCATTAGGAAAACTAATCAATATATTAATGATAAAATAAGTACAAAACACATTTAAGGATAGCCCAGGACCTATTCATTACTTCTTGGTCAGAGTGTGGTATTTAAAACACTATGAACAAAATAAAATAAGAAGTACACATCCTTAAGTACCTTATGTTTCTTCATCTTTTAGATGCCATTTATTTCTTTTGGTTATTTAACTTCACTGAATTCTACATTCCAACAGCACGTTCATGACCAAATTAGGTCCATGGGTTCTCAAGTGCTTTGAGTGTCCAAGGTATAAAGAATAATAATTAAAATCATGTTGTTATATGGAAGCCAGAGTTCCACTTAATACAGCAGCCTGCCTTGCTTATTTTATATCACAATCTGCTCTATAATTAGATAACATCTGAAATCTAGCAGGGCTCCTTATGACAGGAATGTTCCACCTCACTTCTCAGTCTAGCTAATGAAGCATGGGAAGGAATTTCAGCAAGTGTCAACCACTTCAGCTTGTGTAACCAACCTGACAGTGTGACAAGCAGTATTTGTTTGCTAAGGCCCAGAAGAAATGACTATTACTTAAGTATTTATGTTTTGACTTGGGAATAGTAAAGGCTAATGGTGATATGCATGGTGATAGGGTAGAACAGTCTCACTTTAAATATACACAGCCTTAATTTTATATAATTACACAGAAACAGCAATAGTCAGCAAAGACCTGAATAGAATTTGTTTTTTAAAGAATGGACAGTCTGCCAGAGAGCCAAAAATATATATTTAAATACAAATATAAAGGTTTTTTTTTTTTCTTATGTGTGTTCAAGAGATGGCTCCTTATACATGCTGCATCACAATGGAAAATCTTTGTGTTGTGTTACAGATTGGCACAAACCCTCTGGTTCAGTCGCTATATCTTTTATGATGTAAATAGCATACCCTATAGCTATTTTTAGAATAATTCAAAACTCATCCTATGAAACTTCATAAGCCAAGGCAATAGGAAAAGGATCTCTGGAGAGAAATACAGGTTTGCTAGATCTGCTCAAGCAATGCATTTTTAAAAGGTCTGCTTAAAACAACAGAGTATGTCAATTGGCAATATCAGTCCACATATGAGCTTTCAAATGCTCTCTTCCTAAGTCCAGGCAGTTGGCTGATTTGTACGACATTTGATTTTTAGTTTTTCAGCAGCCCATTTTGATTTAGTGCCATTTGCATTTTTATAGACAACAGCAATCCTGCAGCAGGCTCTGTTCTGCTGATAAATTTTGCAAGTTGATAATAGCAAAGGGTGTGTAGAACTTGAACCTGATATAGATGTGTTGTTTGAAAAAGCACCACTGAGAGATTAGTCTCAAAGGAAACAAAACAAAATAACTAGCAATTATATTTTTTTTCCTTTTTTTCAAATTTAGATACTGCCTTTCTCTTTACTCCTTTTCAATATAGTTGTAATGTTTTAGGCTTTTGACATGAATTCATGAAGAAGTTTCCATATAAAAACACTAAGATAGTTATTGGGAAATTTTATAATAGATAATAATAGTTCTCTGTAATAAATAATCTGGTCCTGAATTTCAACTGCTAAGGGCAGGATTGTTCTTAAAAAGCTTTTGTAACCTAAAGAAAGAAATGCAACATGTAGAAGGCATGTATGAGAGTGTGGAGAGGATTAACAAAAAGAAATTATTTTTTCATCCTAGAGTCTCTTTTAGTTTATATTTAACCTTCTCCACAACCACTTTATATATAAATTATTTTACCCTGTTTTATGAAAAGGAACACAGAAACTCAGAGAAGCTAATCATTTGCTTCAGGTAGGTCAGCTCCTAAATGGAAGAGTTGGGGTTTGAACCAAGGTCTATCTTACAACCTGTTGCCTCAACATGATTATATTGAGATAAAAGCTTGTTAAAAATAGACCATGTAAGCCATGCTGATATAAGGGAAACAAGAGTCACAGAATTATGGACTGCAGTCCTGAGGGTAGGAGAAGTCTAGTTGGGCTGGGGAGGAATGTCTCAGGAATAGTACACAATTTTGCAGTGCAGACCACGCTTGTTTTGTTTGTTCATTGACTTGGACTCTACAGAGTTTCAGATTTGATTTTGAATGTCCTGAGCAGTCACGAGCTCTCAGCCATACCACTGCCTCCTGTCTCACCCAGGAGAGTATCACTCATCTACATCCTCTGCCATGACCATGTCCAGGGGTCTGCTTTTGCTCTCCCTCGTTTGCAGGCCATTTACTCATCTGATAGACAGTAGAAATGCCTTCCCCAGGGACAAAACACTAGTCTGTGAGACAAATATTAAAATAAATAATTGTAAATTCAATATTATTTTCAGTACTCTAATTTAGTGACACATGGAAGAACTAGAGGTAAGACCAGGTGTCAGGTAGGGTCAAGGAATCAGACGAAAGGTCATAAATTTAACAGAGGAGATAGTCACCAGGATACAAGAGACCAAAATCTAGTCTGAGACTTTACAGTGGAAGTTTCAAACAAATGAAGGTAAGAAGTTTTCGACTCTCATTTTGGAGAGGCCAGATTAGGGCTGACTGAAAATTAAGGGGCAGGCCCATGTTATTAAGACACTCAGTTATCGGAATTGTATTTTATACATGACAGACTGTGGTTCAAGAAAAAATGGTGAAGCCCTTGTAGTTGCATAAGTCAAACATCAGGATGGGACCCAAGTTATTAGGAAACTGGTGTACAGAGTTAGATGGAAGCTAGTACTAAAATTAACATGCTAAATTTAATTAAAATGCTAAATTAACTCCATGCTAAGCAGATACATAAGTGAATTGAGGTGTACTTATGCTTTTCCTTCTTGATGTGGGTCTAGGACTGATCTCAGATTGGAGATAAACTTGCACTTTAACATTAAATAATCCCAGTTACAAGCCTTCGCAGTTATGACCATAGGCTTGTGTTAACCTTTTCCTGCTCTACCACCTCCCCTTTCTCCGTAAAAGAAAGGTGAATTATAAGGAAAGATTCAAGGAGACAACTTGGCAAGTGACCTTCAGTTTCTTTAATCTCTCCCCTGGTGAAATCTGGGAAGTACATGCAGGATTCTGAGGAATTAACTTGAGATTTGTAAGATACTCCTGAAGAGATGCAGGGCCCTTTTACAACTGGCTTGGCGGCTGGTGAAGCCTGAGCCACATGGAGATCAGGAGATGGAGAAGAGCAAGGATGGGTAGGACATGGTGCTCATGTTCCACTTTTCTGAGTCCTCAGCATTGCTTGGAGCTTTTGCTACTACTTGCATAAGATTCTAAAGTGAAGCCAACTATGGTCACCCAGATTGCCATCAGTTCACATCAGATATAATATGGGCCTTAACCCTGGCAGTGCTCAAATATTACTAAAAACAGTAATCAGTTTTGTGCAATATTATTTATACATTTTTTTCTAAGAGCTACATTCCTACACTCATAAAAATTATTCTAGTTTTCATACTCAAGAAGGTTTGGTTTCATGATCCAGGATTAATCGCTTGCCATAATAAATAGTTAAGGACAAAGTGTTTTATGCTTTCTTTTTTCTTCACATTATTATGATTTATATCCACTGGTAGTTAAACTTCTATAATCACAGAATGCAATGAGATAGTCCCTTTAAATGGTCTTGTATAATGTAAATATTTAAATACATACAATTCAGTATATATTTGACTTTGTGATGTATTTTTATATATTATAAATGGATCACCTTTTTTTGACATGCTTTATTTTTTAGAACAGTTTTAGGTTCATAGCAAAATGGGGACGGTGCAGAGATTTCTCATATACCCTCTGTCTTTACACATGCATAGCCTTCACCATTAACAACAACACCAACCAGAGTAGTATATTTGTTGCAATTGAGTAACCTACATTATTGACTCATTATAGTCGCCCAAAGTTCATAGTTTTCCTTACAGTTTAGACTTGATGTTGTACATTCTAAGGGTTTGAACAAATGTATATTGACATGAATCTATAATTTCAGTATCATACAGAGTATTTTCACTGCATTAAAAATACTCTGTGTTCCACCTATTCATCCTTCCCTTCTCCCCCTCCCCCAATACTTGGAAACCACTGATCTTTCTACAGCTTCCTTAGTTTGGGCTTTACAGTACATCATATAGTTGGAATAACATATAATGTAACATTTTCAGATTGGCTGTGTTCACTTTGGTCTTCCATAGTGACCATGATTTTGCATTGCCAATAGCAATGAAATGAGAATTCTTATTTCTCCACATTCTCGCCAGGATATGTGTTCTCAGTGTTTTGGATTTTAGCCATTATAATAGGTAAATACAGTATTTCATTGCCTTTTTAATTTGTGCTTCCTTGATGGTATATGTTGTGGAGCATCTTTTCACATTCTTACTTGCCATCTGCATATTCTCTTCAGTAAAGAGTCTGTTAGTCTTTGGCTCATTTTTAAATCATATTGTTTATTTTCTTACTATTGTGTTTTAGAGTTCCTTGTATACCTTGTGTAACAGTCCTTATCAGATATGTATTTTGCAAATATTTTCTTCCAGTCTCTGCCTTCTTGTCACAGTCTCTCAGTGTATTTTGCAGAAGAGAAATTTTTTAATTTTAATAAATTGTAAATAACTTATTAATTATTTCTTTCATGAAAGTTACCTTTGGTGTTGTATTTAAAAATTCAATGATAAACCCAAGGTCATTTAGATTTTCTCCTGTTATCTTCTAGGAGTTTGATAAATTTGTGTTTTACGTTTAGGTGTATGCCAAATTTTGAGTTAATTTTTGTAAAGGGTGTAAGGTCTGTGTCAAGAATCACTCTTTTTAAAATCTTTTTTTAAAATTTATTACTTTTTAAATTTATTTTTGGCCATGTCGGTTCTTAGCTGAGGCACGCAGGATCTTCGTTGAGGAATGAGGGATCTTTCCTTGCAGTGCGCAGGCTCTTAGTTGTGGTGTGTGGGCTTTTTTCTTGTTGTGGCGTGGGGGTTTTCTCTCTCTAGTTGTGGTGTGCAGGCTCCAGGGTATGTGGTCTCTGTAGTTGTGGCGCACGGGTTCCAGAGTGTGTGAGCTCTGTAGTTTGCAGCATGCAAACTACAGAGCGGCATTTTAGTTGAGGTGCGTGAGCTCAGTAGTTGTGGCACGCGGGCTTAGTTGCCCCGCAGCATGTAGGATCTTAGTTCCTTAAGCAGGGATCGAACCCACAACCCCTGCATTGCAAGGAGGATGCTTTACCACTGACTACCAAGGAAATCCCAAGAACCTTTTTTTCTTATATGTGGATATCCAGTTGTCTCAGCATCATTTGTAAGAGTATATCTTTTCTCCATTGAATTACCTTTGCTCTTTTGTCAAAGATCAGTAGATTTTATTTGTGTAGGTCTATTTCTGGGATCTCGATTCAGTGCCACTGATCAATTTGCCTATTTTTTTTTTTTACCAAAATCACACTGTCCAAATTACTGTGACTTCATAGTAAGTCTTGTAGTTCGTCAGGTAATGTCAGTCTCCAATTTCTTCTTCTCCTTTAATATTGTGTGTATTCTATTCTGCTATTCCACATATGAACTTTAGAATAAGTTTGTCAATGTCCATGCAATAACGTGCTGGTATCTTGATTGAAATTTCATTTAATCTACAGATCAAGTTGGAAGGAACTGACATTTTCATAATATTCAGTCTTTTGATCAATAAACATGAAATATCTCTCCATTTATTTAGTTCTCCCTTGATTTATTTAATGTGAATTTTATAGTTTTCCTCATTAAATCTTCTGCATGTTTTGTTAGATTTATACTTATGTTTCTCATTTTTTGTCGCTAATGTAAATGGTCTTTTTCTTTGTGAATTCATTGACATTTTCTACATAGACAATCATGTAATCTGTAAACAAAATTGTATTTATTTTTATTGTCTTATTGCATTAGCCAGGACTTCCAGTATTTTGTTGAAAAGAAGGAGTGAAGAAAGCAGACATCATTTCTGAATATATATACTACAAAGTCACCTCATTCTATTAAACTTAATAAATACCAGCTGACCTTATCAGCTACATTGATTATCAATATTTTTCTATTATTGATATTTCTATTTCAATATGTATTAGGTTTGAAAATATTTTCATGTCTGATGTGGAATAGAAATCTAACTTTTTCCCTATTTTTGCTTTCTCAGATATGGCATAGATATTTCTACATAATTTATTAAGTAATCCTTTCATTCCCACTGATCTAATATGCTACTTTTTTTTTTTTTCTTTTTTTTTTGCGGTACGCAGGCCTCTCACTGTTGTGGCCTCTCCCGTTGCGGAGCACAGGCTCCGGATGCGCAGGCTCAGTGGCCATGGCTCACGGGCGCCGCCACTCCGCGGCATGTGGGATCTTCCCAGACTGGGGCACGAACCCGTGTTCCCTGCATCGGCAGGTGGACTCTCAACCACTGCGCCACCAGGGAAGCCCTAATATGCTACTTTAACTGAAAGAATCTTTCTGAAATTTCTAACTATTCTATTGAGAATGTTATTTTTTTTTATTATTAAATGGAAATTTAGGTATCTTTGTATGGAGGCTGTTAGCTAGGTGATACTTTTAAACTATGAGTGTGTAGCTTTCAATTTCTAATCACTTAATTCGTTATTGGAATGATAATGACAGTAAGTAGATCCTCAAAGGAGATAGATGGTCCAAATACATAAATAAGAATACATAACATTTATGGTACATTAAAGGTGGTGTAAACAATGTGTAAAATTGAAGCATTTAAAAAAATATGTCAGGATGAAAAGCTATACTTTTGGGGGACATGAAAATGTCTGTACTGTACACTTTCAATAAAATTAAATTCTAATGGATTAAAATATAATCATCTAAAACTTAAAACTAAAAATATTGGAAGAAAAAATTTATGTGTAGATATTAATATAAGTGAGAATGGAAGTGTCTTTAGAAATATGACCTAAGGAGAAATAGAAAATATTGAGGAACCTGACTACATAAAACTGTAAACATTCTGTATAGCAAGAAATAGACTAACTTTAATAACAAAAGAAAAATTAGAAACAATATGATAAATATTGTTATTTCATAAATCAGTAAAGAGATTTAAAATTAATAGGAAAATGATAACAAAACGGGAGCAAAAAGAAAAATTAGCAAAAATATAAATATTTAAATGCTGGAAAACATTGAAAATATATCTAACAATAAGTGGTTGGATACATATATGCATATACGTACACATGTGTGCATATGTGTGTACATACATATTTATATTGTTTTGTACATTTAAGTGTGTAGTCAAGTGGTATTGAATTAATTGAATTATTCTTTTCTTCCTTACTAATTCCCCTCACTTGGAGAATTTGTTTCAGGAGTATTTCTTCTGTATTTCCATACAAAATAATCATATTTCACTGTAAAAATAATGTTATAAATCAATTTTATTACAATGCAAATGTGTTAAAAACAAAATGTTTAGATGGAAATGTCAATTTCAAAACATCATAGCCTACTGTACACCAATGGAACAGGGTAGAAAGTCCAGAGATCATGCCATGCACCTATGGTCACCTAATCTATGACAAAGGAGCTAAGAATATACAATGGAGAAAAGACAGTCTTTTCAACAACTAGTGCTGGGAAAACTAGACAGCAGTATGTAAAAGAATGAAATTAGAACACTCCCTAACACCATACACAAAAATAAACTCAAAATGGATTAAATACCTAAATGTAAGGCCAGACACTACAAAACTCTTAGAGGTAGAAATGGGACCTAATGAAACTTAAAATCTTTTGCACAGCAAAGGAAACCATAAACAAGACAAAAAACAGCCCTCAGAATGGGAGAAAATATTTGCAAGTGAAGCAACTGACAAGGGATTAATCTCCAAAAAATACAAATGGCTTATGCAGCTCAATATCAAAAAAATAAACAACCCAATCAAAGAATGGGCAGAAGATCTAAAAGACATTTATCCAAAGAAGACATTCAGATGGCCAACAAACAAATGAAAAGATGCTCAAAATCACTAATTATTAGAGAAATGCAAATCAGAACTACAATGAAGCATCACCTCACACCAGTCAGAACAGCCAACATCAAAAAATCTACAAACAAATGCTGGAGAGGGTGTGGAGGAAAGGGAACCCTTCTACACTGTTGGCGGGAATGTAAATTGATACAGCCACTATGGAGAACAGTCTGGAGTTTTCTTAAAAAAACTAAAAATTGAACTACCATATGACAAAGCAATCCCACTTCTGGGCCTATACCCAAAGAAAACCATAATTCAAAAAGATACATGCACCCTAATGTTCATTGCAGCACTGATTACAATAGCCAGGACATGGAAGCAGGCTAAATGTCCATCGACAGAGGAATGAATAAAGATGTGACACATATATACAATGGAATATTACTCAGCCATTAAAAGAAATGAAATTGATTTATTTGTAGTGAGGTGGATGAACTTAGAGTCTGTCATACAGAGCGAAGTAAGTCAGAAAGAGAAAAACAAATATTGTGTAGTATTGCTTATATGTGGAATCTAGAAAAATGATACATATGAACTTATTTGCAAAGCAGAAATAGAGACACAGAAGTAGAGAACAAACATATGGATACCAAGGGGGGAATGGGGGGTGGGATAAACTGGGAGATTGGGACTGACACATATACACTATTATGTATAAAATAGATAACTAATGAGAACCTACTGTAGAGCAAAGGGAACTCTACTCAGTGCTCTGTGGTGACCTAAATGGGAAGGAAATCCAAAAAAGAGAGGATATATGTATACGTATAGCTGATTCACTTTGCTGTACTGCAAAAAATAACACAGCATTGTACAGCAACTATACTCCAATAAAAATTAATTTAAAAAAAAAACAAAAAATAAAAACATCATAGCCTAAGAGACCATATCTTACATATGAGCTCTTATAGGCCTGCACAGAGACACACACACAGACACAAATGAAAAGTTGTAAATGTATATATCTCTTGTGGGTAGAATTCTTGAGTTCTTGCTGAATTTATTTATCGATACTCTATTTTTATAAAACAAAATGTATAATTATTTATAATACAAGATTATTTTAGAATTGATTTGACTATAAGATGGATTGAGATGACAAAGTGACCATATGCCTTTACATCTCCTTCCAATTAAGTTACTTGAAAATCAAAAATCTGGTTTTTTTAGGAGGCAGTTTTAACAGTGCTAGTAATTAAAAAGAATAGTTTTGGTGGCCAAGACATTTTGACAGATTCCTTAAAGATAAACAAATGATTGCCAAAGAAAGAAGAGTGAAATAAACCTTCCAGGAAAAACACCCACAGTTGAAAACCAGGGCAGAGGCAGTTGCAATTTCAGCATTAATCAAAGCTTGGTGCCCACATGAAGAGAGCAGGAGGAGGGCCCAGGCCCATGGGAATCCAGGTAATTAAGAGATAGCATTGTGAACTTTGGGGCAGTCTAACCCACATTGCTCATTTTCTGAATCAGACAACAGTGGTTCTGGTCCCAGATGAAACCCCGGGACTGCTCTGCAGAAATGGAATGATCAGCATAGGAAGCCTATTTAAATGGGTGATGGGGCCTGAGATTTAAACCACACTTTAAGAGAACTCTGGATCTCCAAAGTAGAGACTGAGGGAACATGAAAGAAAAGGTAAAGAGAGAAATAAACAAAAGTGTTCCAGTCTTACAGTAGAAGACTCATAATTTTTAAAGTTGGGAAATTGTATTCCCCCCGCCTCCTCTTTCTGTATCCACCGGACCCAAATGCACTATACCGTGTCCTCTCAGAAGGAGTTTGAAGAAGACTTCCTTGCCAGGGGGCACAGCCCCTGTGAAGATCCACAAGCCCACTGAAGTCCCCAGCGCTGCCTACACTAATCAACAGAACTTTACATCAAAACTAAATGACAGCCACACGCTCGGAAAGGAAGACCCTTTTTTTTTTTTTTAAATTGGAGTAGAGTTGCTTTACATGTTGTGTTAGTTTCTGCTGTACAGCAAAGTGAATCAGCTATATGTATACATATATCCTGTCTTCCTTGGATTTCGTTCCCATTTAGGTCACTACAGAGCACTGAGTAGATTTCCCTGTGCTATACAGTCTGTTCTCATTAGTTAATCTATTTTATACATAGTAGTGTATATATGTCAATCCCAATCTCCCAATCCATCCCACCCACACCAGGGAGACCTTGATAAATAAGAGAGCTGATACAGGAGAGAATATATGAAAGTCTGTACAAAAATTAAATCCATGAAAGAAAATAGATGCATTTAATAATAAAGACATATTGTTAAACTGGTATATAAAACAAAATCCAATCATATAATATTCTTAATAAACATATCTTAAAAAGATATTTGTATAAAATTCACTCTTAGTCAAAGGTATAACAGGAAAATGCTAACAAGAAGAAAACAGAATTCCATGTGAAAATTATTAAATGAAACATGATTTCTTATACTAAAGTTTTGAAAAACAATAAACCAGTATCTATATAAATGAGAAATAATTTTAAAAATACAATCCAATAAGAGCTTCTCTTATAATATAAAACCTGGATTAGATGAAACGAAATGAGGACAGAGTATTTGCATAATGCAATGAGATAACTTGCTCTTACATTTAGAACATTGCATAGAGAAGATAGGAAATTAACCTTCTTCTAAGACATTCATGAAATAGGGAAATATGACTATGGATGAAAGCACAAGACAATCTTAATAAATCTTGTGAAGCAGAAATACTTTGGTCCTTATTTACAAGCCACAATAAAATTAAAAAGGGAAATTAACAATAAAATGAAAAGAATTAAATTCCTAGGATAAACAAAAATCAAAACTGAAATTATAAGACATTTAGGAATGAATAGCAATAAAGCATTATATCATAAAAAGTGTGATGTAGACAAAGAGGAAGAAAGGAAATGTGTAGCCTTAAATACATGTGGTAGAATTTAACAATGAGTTAAGATTAATGAATTAAAGTAAGCTAAATGGGAAAAAAAGGAACAACAGAATAATCAAGAAATAAGTAAGGGAGGCCTTAATCAGAATACAAATCAAAATCAATATTCTAGAATACAGCACCAGCAACAAATAAGGTAACAAGAAAAGTATAGATTTGATCAACAAAAACAGAGTCTGGTTTGTTGAAGTCTCATAAAATAATCAAATAATTGGCAATTCACAGAGAGGGAAATCATAAATAAATATTAGGAATGAGAAAGTGAATCTCACTACAGAAATAGTAAAAATTATTAAATACAAATACTACATGTAAGTATATACCAAAAGTTTGAAAAATCTAGACTAAAGGATTAGTTTCATATAAATATTCAAGAGATATAGAAAAATATTAAGTTAGAAAAATATTAAGTGACTAGGTTTAAAATGCTGTCAAAGAAAATGTGAATATAGACCGAGAGCTATTCTGGAGTCAGAGGAGTGGAAACTCCAGAGAGGAGTGCCCATAAGCGTTTACTGTCAGGGAAAATTCAAGTAGGCAAAGGTTCCAAGAATGGTTGTATTTGGCAATTTGGAGTTATTTGAGCTGTAATATCTAATACCCTCTGTGTTGACAGTAATTGTGGGTTTTTGAGGATGTACAAACTTGAGTCTAAGTAGAGCCCTGCTGTGTTATAGAAGGAATTACTCAACAAAACATGCGGCTTTAGTACTACTGGTGGTGGTGTCTGGCTGTATGGTCACTGACCTCAAATTTTTTTACAATGCTTTATAAAAACAAAAAATTCTGTGTTTAAATGCAAAAGATCATTTGAGGGTTCCTTTATTAATACTGCTACTACTACTAATAATAATGATAATTACTTTGGAGATTTATGTGCTTTAAATACCATTTGACTATGGTCATGATGCTGCCTACCTTCAAAGTCTTCCAAATTCACTGACTATAAGCAGCATCTGGTTTTGAAGGTTGAGTTTAAAAGAAATTTACTGAAACTGTGGACCTCAGAATTACTGGAAACTGTTAGGGATCAATACGCTTACAATTTCCACTCAACTGCTATGGCAGATTAATTTGTTTTTCTATGGGATGGATCCTTTCAGAACTTTTTTTTTTTTTGGTGCAGAAACTAAAGTGTTATAAAAATAAGTCAGGATAAACCAACTACTCCGATAATAAATTGTCTGACTTTTGTGACTGCAGATGTTTGAGAAAACATAAATATATCTACATAGCTTTCAATGTATGTCTTAAAAAAGAATATCAGTGGACAAAAAAGAAGTAATGTTTAATTATCTCTTTAAAAAATAATAACCTACATTCTCTACAGACTATTTCTATTTTGGTTTGTACCTACATCTGCTTTGCATGTGAAATATGTTTGTATAATTATTTAAAGAGGTACTCAAAAGAAAATATCGATAGGGCCTGGTCTTAAATAATATCATAAACTCCACTGCATGTTTCTTTAACCCTTGCTGCTGAGGATTTATAATATTTATGGAATCTACAAGGCAACACCACAAAGATCAAGTTACAAGCAGTGTCTCTTGTCATCAAAGTTAATCAAACTTCATGTGAAGGAATCTAAGTGCAAAAGTAAAGAAAATCACTTTCTTACCAGGAATAAATAAATAAACACATATATTTATAAACATAGAAGGCAGAGGCTTACATTTTAAAACTATATGGTCATGCCAAAATTAGTTCAGCTTTACTCCAATATTCTTAGTTCCTTAAACTTGCTTTGCTCTCTGACCTCCACTTGGATCCACAAACTTTATTTCCACCTACAGCTGGTAACTTCCTTCCTCCCTGCCTCAGCTTCTTACCTCCTTCAAAAAGCTTTCCTGAATCTATCCAAACAGACGGATATATTTTTTAGGTGATCCAATCATATCCTGTCCTTTTCACTGTAGCATTTATCAAACTATGTTCAGTCACCTGGTTAGTCATGTAATAGGTGTCTATCTTCACTAGATTGGCTACAACACAAGTAAGCCAACTATGGAGGCCAAATCCAGCCAGACATTTTTCCTTGTATTGCTCTTAATCTCAGAGTAGTTGTTACATAATTAAAACTTTAAAAACAAATTTTAAAAAGTCATATTTCATGGCACATGAAAATTATATGAAATTAAAATTTCAGTGTCTATAAATAATTGTATTGGAGTTCAACCATGCCTGATCATTTACACATTGTCCCTGGCTAATTATGGCAGAGTTGAGTGATTGAAACAGAGACCATCTACATAGCCAAAGGTATTTACTCTCTGACTCATTACAGAAAATGTTTGCCAACACCTTGCCCCCAATATCAACCTACAATGATGTCTAAAATCATAATATCTTTAAGCTCTCAACTACCATTTTCACTCAGTAATCCCCAAGGTATTGGGAGTCTCTGTATTTATTTATTTTTTAATTTTCCTGCTCGTTATTCTGGGAGCCCAGGTCTCACTGATGCTCCCTCTAACACTGAATGCTCCAGAATCCCACCATGTCCTAAATGATCATTGCTGTGACCAATACCATTGACACCCGCTGATGGTGGAGTAGGAGCAACACTGTATGTAAGTGTGCTGAGGTCTCGGTCACCTCTCAGAAAGAGCCTGGAAAGCATGAGAAAAAACAAATTATTCAGCCTTGCAATAATACCTTGTTCAATCCCTGTCGCATCAACTGGCAAAGCTTTTGTCTTGAGTATGACAAGAAAGTAATGTAACCTCTTATTTTCCTCTTGCAGAATTAGGTCTGTTTTACTGTAATAGTGACTCTCTGGCTTTGGTTTGAGGTGCAGTAAAGAAGCTTCCAGGTGACTCAAGAGGCAACTGTACAAACCTAGTTAGTTCACACGCAATCAGAAACACTTTTCCTGGACGCATCATCAATGCAGGATATATAAGCTCTTTCTAAACATTGCCCCACAAAAACCACGTATGGTGTCCTGCTGCCTTCAAAGTTACTAGCCAAGCTCCCAGAAACAGGAAGTAGAATGGAGGTTGCCAGGCGATGGGGGGAGGGGGAAAAAGGGGGTTTGCCGTTCAACAGATAATAGACATTTAGGTTCTGGAGACCTGCTGTACAACTTAGTGCCTCTAGTTAACAATACTGTATTGGTGCCCTTAAAATTCTGTTAAAAGTTTATATCTCAAGTTAAGAGTTTTACCACAAATTTAAAAATGAAATAAAAAAATAAATGTCTTAATCATATTTCACAGACATGAATAAAGGCAGGAGAGAAGATGAAATCATACACAGTAGGTCCTTTGTTGGTAAGGGGTGATCCAGCAGTCAAGGCTTCGTTCATTAAGGGGGTTCATGGCCAGTTGATTTTCCTCAAACTCCAAACCATCTCAGAGAAACTTTTACTCCTGAGACTTTATCACCAAAGTGTGTATTGTATGGTTACATATTCATTTAAAGACATCTTTAGTAATTTATCAAAGAGCTACTCTGAAGTTATAATAAAACTTTCTGATATGACTTAGGACACACTTAAGGAAAACGGTGATGCCTATAGAAAAAAATCCTCGCCAACAATTTTCTACAAAGACCAAAAATGTAATTGACCTTTTAAATGGACCATGGCTCTGTTTCAACCATGCTAAGATGCTCATAAAACAGAATTTAATGTCCCCACCCCTGCCCATTTTGTGTGGGTAACCCTTTTGCTAAATACATACATGAAGGCATTATTAAAAATCATTATCAGCATCATCATCTTTTTATATTTTCTCTTTAAAAATAATATGATTTTTCTGAAATTGCCCTATTTTACTTTTAAGAAATACTTTGTAGAATTTTAATGTGAACTGTTAGCAAAATACTTTTAAATGATCGTCGACTCTGGTTCTTCTGAGATATTCATATTGGCAATGTATGAAACAAACATAATAGCTTAATACATTGCTGTTCTGATATTTTTTCATTTCTCTATGTTAATTTAAACTTTATTTCATCTTAATAATGGAAATATCATAATGCTTCAGCTGTTACTTTACCCTTAAAAGAATGCAATTTTATCTTTACCTCATTTAGCAGTAAAAAGTATCTGCAGCTCATATGAACACAAAGTGACTCTCTGATTACCCTAATGATATCATCTTATAGCATTTTTAAACTTTTCTCCCATTTCTATTCATAGCTTTGAATGATCTATAGACAAAAACAACTTTGCCTACTTTTTAATCTTTCCTTTTACTTAGCTGGACATAATTTTTTCTCTAGGAATAAATTCTTCCTTTGCCTGACAGCCATTTTTTTTAAACAGAGAAGTAACTCAAATTAATGTTACAAAATAATAAAATACTCAATGTGAGTTTAAAGCATTAAGTCATAAGACTCATTAGACAAGAAAACAATAAATGCATTTGATTTTGTTTACCTGTGAAATAGTCTCAAGTTTATTTTTCAGTAGAAGGGCAAATATAAAAACATTGATAGGACAAACACAGTGAGTAGTTCTTGAATATCTTTTCATGAAAAAAAAAAAAGAAAGAGAGGGAGGGAAGGAGGGAGGAAGAAGAGAAGGAAGACATAGCATAAAACCTCATAGTATCTCAAGTTACTAAGATCAGGGAGCAGTGATGGAGGCTTTACCTCCTACCTTCTACCCTTTCTAGAAGCTTGATTGTGTGCAAGACATTTGTATTATTTTTTACAAAATAGTTTTAAAAAAGGTTAGTATTTCAGACCTTTTTCCTTAGCCTAGCTAATATATCCTGGGCCATAATTATTTGAAAATAGTGCCAACAGCTTAATGAAGTACAACTGAAGCTATGGTGCTTAATATTTTAAGAAATTATTAAATCTCAAGTGTATCCTTAAAGATATTTCTTTAAAGCCCAACCTCATTTCTTTAAAATGTATACCTGTGGTAATTCGTAATACGGTATCAAATATGTTTTTTCTTCAAAATAAGAAAAGGATCAAAGATTTGTTAAAGAATAATTATGGCAAGCAAGCCAGTGTTTATTTCATACCGTGTTCTTCATCCTCTTTTACAGTTGGGTTTTATAATATGTTATTTTTAATAATTTTATTAATATTGTTCTCCAGGGAATTTATTTCTAATGTGTTATTCTATAGCTAATTTTCTGAAATAAATTCCATTTCAAAACAAGAGCAATCAAACCCAAGGAGACTGCAGATATACTTACTAAAATCAGTACACTATAAATGCACTTTTTCTTTCAAGACAACAAAGCAGTGGTGTATAAAACAGTACAGCCACTCTTGCAAAGAAAAGGACTCAAGGTACCAAATAAATTTTAAGCAGTTTTCTATCTAAGGAAAGGTGTGTGTGTGTGTGTTTGTGTTTATGTGTGTATCTGTGTGTATCTGTACATGTGTGCATGTGTGATTTGTGTGTGTGAGTGCACGTGTGCATTTTCAAACATATGAAGATGAGAGCACATTTATCTTTGGAACCACACTCATGCATATATCTGCTTCTCTCTGTGTGGAGAAAGAGCAAGAAATATAAGAAAAAGAAAGGAAGTCTTTTGGAGAAATTAATCATGTCTTATTTTCAACAGAGGCTGCAGAATCCGCCTTTATCCCCTATCACATCACTCTCATGCTGCCCTTTAGAGGAACGTTGTGAGCAGTTGACATCCTCTACAATGAGTGGGTTTTCAGGGACCTCAGGATTTCAGCTCAGTCTCTAGTAGACGGATGGCATGTGTTGCAGAAACAAGTTAGCCTTTGCCTTCTGGAACTTACTGGATGAGGACTTTCATTAATTTCTTCTTTAAAAAAAATATCAGCAGTCAGCCATCACAACAGTTACAAAAGCAATTTTTACATTTTCATATTCACGTGATTCGATAACTCATATCAGAAATAAGAGAGATGGAAATATCAGGTATTTGCAGTATGTTCAATCTGTACTGAACTTTTCTGTATAAATAATACTAATAATAACAACATTAACAGTTAATTTTTGGTTGAGCACTTAATATATGCTACAAACATATACTGTCTCTGTTAATCCTTATTAAAAACTTGTGAGGACATTGGTATTATTATTATTAACCCCTATTTAAATACAGAGAAACAAATGTGGAGAAACTGAGTCAGCCTCTGAGGACAAGGAAAGTTATAAATATGTTCTAAGTGATAACCAGAATTTGGGTTGATCTTCAAGCAGGTTGATTCTCTTCACTTGACTGAGAAAGTAACCATCTTTTCATTCCTCACTGCTCCGTCTGAATCTTTTCTGAGCCTTGGATTTCCAACTTCCTGAATAACGTTGCAATGGCTTGAAATTTGATGGTTTCAATTCACTTGTGTAGAAAACTCTAACTGAATTCAAGTAGAGTCAGGAAACCTCCAAATCCATTGATGGCAGGAAAATGTGACTGAAAAATGTTTAGTCATTTCTTCCTCATTACAGTCTCTTTTAGCAAAATATTCTCTAAAAGCATCCTTCTCCTCCTCCCTCTTTCCTTTTTTTGCAAGGTGAATCAAACAGTTAAAGAGGATTGTTGAGTAATATTCCATTGTATATATGTGCCACATCTTCTTTACCCACTCATCTGTCGATGGACACTTAGGTTGCTTCCATGACCTGGCTATTGTTAACAGTGCTGCAATGAACATTGTGGTACATGTCTCTTTTTGAATTATGGTGTCTCAGGGTATATTCCCAGTAGTGGGATTACTGTGTCACATGGGGAGGCCACCACCCTCACTGGTACTGCTCATATGTTTTTACGTGTCTGGTCTCAGCAGCTGCCTGTGTGTCAACCTTTTAATTCACAGGGTTTCCACTGAGGCACCCAGGGCTGGTGTAACATGTAGCCATTTCTTTTGTTCCTGTGAATGCACTGCACCCTTGTCCTGTTTATCACCTCTGACTGCCAAGCCCCTATGAAAGGCACTGCTGATTCACTGAGATTCAAAACTGTTCCACACAGCAGCTTCCTGCTTCTAGGTTCCTTTGATGAGTCTACAGGCCCTGCAGGGCACATTGGCACTTTTTTCTCAGCTTCCTTTGTTGTGTCCATGGGACATGTTGTGGCTCATTTCAAACCTTACAGCATCCTAAAGAGAGGTAGAATAGAAAGACAGACCAACCTCGTGGTAGATGCTTCTTTCTTCCTTTCCGCCTGAACCTGCCCTGATGCCGTTCCTGTTCTAAGGCAGCCTTAAATCAGAGCTAAAATGTAGAGAGCGCACAAGTGGGAAGGCCAACCATCCCGATTTTCCCGGAACTGACAGAATTCCAGGATACAGGTCTTTCAGTGCTAAAACCTGCATGGTTGGTCACCCTACATACAAGATAATATCTAAAAATCCTCACCAGTCTGGAGTGTGTAGAAGAAGCCAGGGCATATGGTGTGAAGAAGGTGAAGAGAAAGTGCTCAGAAAGTTTGGACTCGACATTCTGACAAGAGTGGGATATTTTTATACACCATCTCCTTGGTGCCTTCAATGAGAGTACACAAATGCAGGTTAGTATAAAAAAGCTAACTCCAACAAAATCTGCTGTGTACTTTTGTGCTAAAGATTCCTTTTGGTTTCAATGTTGTACAAAATGCTTAAATATTATAGGGATTCAGTTCATCAGCTTTGACTGATTTTGTATTTTTGATGTATTTTTACAAATGGACATTATCCATGGTAATTATGTGTAATATTACGTTATCTTATTAGAGACGAGCCTATTCATTTTATGACATGTTCTCTTAGCTTATTTTCAAAATTTTTACGCTTGAAAGTTTTACATTTTGCTAACTGTATTTCCTCTAGATTGTTCTTATTAAAAATAACTCAGAAGTGAATTATTTATCTCAATCATTTGTACATTATTAAATAATTACATCCTCCTTTATTTTGATTTTAGATACAGTTCTCTCTTTACCTGTGAATTATATTTAGAAACACTAGTTCCTTTTTACTCTCTCAATTATTAGCTTATTCTGTCCATGCAATGCAACTGATTAGATGTCAAAATGAGAGGGTAGAAATGAAATTAAATTATTAGTGTTATATTATTTCTGTCCCCAAATAGGGTGACTCTTCTTATACATTTCAATTTGCTTCATATAGGCACATTGTTTTCATTATAACAGTAGCTGAGATGACAAGAAAACTGCTTTTAGGTAAAATTATACAGATAAAATTGTACTTACAAAGGCATAAAAAGAACTTACTAGTTGCACTGAGTGAAAATAGACTAAGAGAAGTGGTGAGAAGTTATTCATCATGGCACTGAATCCACAAGATGACTCCTCTGTTCAGTGATCAGTGAAGGAGGTCTTGTTTGAGACAAAGATCATTTAGTTAAATACCCTCTATCTCTTAATACTTACCCCTCTCATTACAAATAAAGACTAATTTTCTACTACTAGTGTAGGTAGATGTAAGAAAGTTTTCTTCCCCTCCCCCCACTAAATGGATAAAATTTCCTTTGCCCAAAAAGCAGACTATTTAGTAAAACAGAAGTAGGCTTAGCTCCTTCTCCCATTTTCCCCCAGCTCACCGTGGAGGAAAGGAAGGAAATCTGTCCAATAAAGGTGTGGTGCATCACAATTCTTCCTAATTCCAGTCAGGGTACTGCATACACTGCATTGTCGGGAACAGAGAAACTGGGTCTGTGTCTTTGAGTCAGGGCAAGAAAATTAACTCCGTCACTGTGTTTCCACAAGCACAGCAACAACAGTACAGACAAGGTGCAAATTCTGTTTCCCCAGGCTGCCACTGAGAGAGGAGAGTCATGGAGTCTTTCCTTTGTCATTGTTGTAATCAAAAGAAACCAGGTGCTCAAGGGACAGGCTGCCCAATCATTAGTAACACAATTATATTTATTTTCAATTTACTGACAAAAATTCCACCATACTCTTATATTTTGATATTAGCATTTGCCCTTCATAGTGACCACTGAAGCAATTACAAGGATGTCCAGGCTTCCCCAAGTGGGGTTCCCCAGGTGCCTTATCAATGCAGCTGGAGCACAGAGCAAGTGTAAGTTTGGCACTCATCAAAGATCTTGTGTGTAGATGATCTAATAAATTACTCTTTTATAGAAGTAATTACTCTATAAGAAAAGACAGAACAGTTGTAGTTCAAAGACATGAAATCCACTTAGTGATTCTGTAAGACAATATACCATTCTCTATCTCTTATTCAGAAGACTGGGATAAAAATCATCTGTGGAAGGGATGTATACATTTAAAAATAATACAGGATATTATAGTATAGTTATTGTACCAAGATGTGTATTCCAATATTCAGTTTGGGGGGCAAGAAAGATAATGAAAAATTATTTTAAGATAATTCCAAGACAGTGCAGTATGTGTTACAATAGAAGTTTGAACAATATGTGGGGATCAGAGGAGAGAATTAGTCCAGGATCCTGAGACTCAGGGAGGGGTCAACAGTGGTGACTGTTCAAAGCAGAACAGGACTTTTCTATTGAGGATGATGAGGGAGCACATTTCTTACCAACAAAGAGCATCAAGCTGTGACAGGGCTTATCTTTCTTGGGAACAGAATTTTATCCCTGTTGTTAGAGACGTGAGTAGCAGGAGATGGGGGTGGAGCATAGGTTAGAGACTGGGGAATTCATTGGGAATTGGGAATTCAACGTTATCTTAGTGTTTTTCTATTTCATAAATCAGGTATTACTCTGGTGTGTGTATGTGTTGTGTGAAGATCCACCTACCAAGTATCAAAGAAGTTGTAAATGAGCCTAAGGCCAAAGTGGCTTTATTAAAATGTTTCTTCTCCTTGGACACCTTCATCAAGGAATGCCACATCTGTAGAAAATCCCTGGAGATCTATTATTTTTAAATTCAGGAAATTTATTAATTTTGATTTTGATAGTTATTCTAAATTATCTGTTTCTTAAGTGGATTTTCAGGATGCTTTTTTCCCTTCATCTACCTGTGATACATAATAGGATAAAAATTCATACAAATATATGTCATTGTGAACTCCATCCAGGAAGGTTGATTCTGCTCTGAGTAAAAGTGCCCTGTTTGCGGTGGTTTCACACATAAGATATGAACCACACAGAATTACAGTGATGCTCCAAATTCAACACAGCTTTGTTTTCAACTAAAGAATAAAGACAAGTTGGAGAAATATAATTGTCCTTGTCCTTACAAGCATAAATTATTCTTTAAAAAATACATATTAATACAATTTTGTAAATGTACTTGATACATTAACACACATTAGATCTGTGGAAATAATCTTAGATCTAATCTATTTGGGAAAAGTCTATGAAACAGTACAGCATGAATCCTTTCATTGTCTCATTTCTCATTCATATTTTATGTGCATCTAATGATTAAAAAGCAAGGTCCTTGTTTAAATAAAAGTCTCAGATTGAAAATATGTAGATTCCTACAAACATATCATTAAATGGAAAGTAATGTTTGGTGCTGCTGCAGGCTTTAAATATTGCATGAGTCAAATCTAAAAGCCAAAGGGATTTGCAACAAATAGATGGAGCTTGATTTCACAACAAACTTTGAAACCAAAATTTCAACCAAAATGACAAATATGAAATATTTAATACCTGAAGAAATTGGGGGGTCAGTTTCTGAGTCTATTATGGTAGAATAAATGTTTATATCTGTTTTGGGTAGAAAATAACTATTGCTTAATAATTTGCTAGAGGATAATTTCAAATAGAACAAGTCTCAGTGTGAATATTATATTGGTATAGGTTTGCATGTACCTTGGTAACTTTTATAAATTTTATAAATAGATAATGGACTTGTATATAAATGTGTATTTATATAGATATGTAAGGTAAACTTGAAATTTCTTTTATGATATGATTTGTTCTAGATTGCTATTTATAAGCAGATTCATCCACCTTTATTCAGATAATTTTCAAATGTTTAACCCTCGCGCTTATCTTTTATTTTCATTCTAATGAAGATTTCTTTGGATGACACATATGGTAAAAAATATATTGTTTATCATTTAGCTATTTCAACTACTGCTTATTTCTACTACTACTACTATTTAGCTATTAGCTATACTCCTTTTGTTAGTATTATAAACTTGAAGCCATAGTTTTAGCTTCATTCTCAATCCTTTATTCTCAGTCTCAGTAATCTATTACTTCTTGGATCTCTAGCTACTAGAAGAATCCAGGAATTTATCATTTGACACCTGAGAAAGAAACTGGACTGAGATTCGGGATTTTTTGCCTTCTATTTAATTATATATTAAGCTATCAACAAAATCTTCCTAAAACATAGCTTTGAAAATGATAGGCAGGTAATAAAATATTAAATCACTTTATTTTTTAGAATAAATTTTGTGTTTATACAGAAAGTGGAGTTTTCCAAAGTATACCAAAAGACCAATGTTTCTTTTCTATAATAAAATTAATCCCCAAATAACATAATAGAATACAAATATATAATATCCTTAGAAAATATAAATGAGTCAAATTTCTCTAAGACATTCTATTATTAGCAATATTAAAATATTTTCTATGATGTATTAAGAATTAGACTTTACTCTCCCTAAACTCAAACATTTACTCAGCTGTTAATAGTGAAAATGTGTGTGGAAGAAAGAAAAAATGCATAAAGGCATAATGGCTGTAATTATGGTCTAGGGGGCAGACAGCTCGGGTCCCTGTATCTGCAGTCACTGGTCTTACATATAGGTCTTTAATCCATTTTGAGTTTATTTATGTATATGGTGGGGGAGAATATTCTAATTTTGTTCTTCAACATGAAGTTGTCCAGTTTTCCCAGCACCACTTTTTGAAGACACTGTCTTTTCTCCATTGCATATTCCCGCCTCCTTTGTCACACATTGATTGACCGTAAGTACATGGGTTTATTTCTGGACTCTTTATTCTGTTCCATTGATCTATGTGTCTGTTTTTGTGCCAGTACCATACTGATATGATTACTGTAGCTTTATAGTATAGTCAGAAGTCTGGGATGCTGATACCTCCATCTTTGTCCTTTTCTCTTAAGATTGTTTTGGCTCTTTGGGATATTTTGTTTTTCCATACAAATTTTAAAATTAATTGTTCTAGTTCTGTGAAAACTGTCATTGGTATTTTGATAAGGATTTTTATTGAATCAGGAGATTGCCTCGGGGTGTATGGTCACTTTTAAGAATACTAATTCTTAAAATCCACAAGCACCGCACATCTTTCCATCTGTCTGCCTCATCTTCAATTTATGTTATCAGTGTTTTATAGTTTCCAAATACAGGTCTTTTACCTCCTTAGATCTATTTCTAGGTATTTTGTTCTCTTTGATGCAATGGTAAATGGGATTGTTTCCTTAATTTCTTTACTGAGAGTTTATTCTTAGTCTATAGAAACACAGAGATTTCTGTATATTAATCTTGTGTCCTGCAAATTTACCAAATTCATTGATAAGTTCTAGTACTTTTTTGGTAGTGCCTTTAGGATTTTCTATGTATAGTATCATGTCATCTGCAAATAGGGGCAGTTTTACTTTTACATTTCTAGTTGGGATTCATTGTATTTCTTTTTCTTGTCTGACTGTTGTGGCTAGGACTTCCAATAAGGTGTAAGGTTAAGTTGTTTGAGATTTTTCATGTTTCCTGAGGTAGACTTGTATTGCTATAAAATTCCCTCTTAGAAATGCTTTGACTGCACCCTACAGATTTTGAATCACGTGCTTTCATTTTCATTTTTCTCCAGGTATTTTTTTTTCTCTGATTTCTTTAGTGATCAATTGGTTGTTTAGTAGCATATTGTTTAGCCTACACTGGTTTGTTTTTTGTAGTTTTAATTTATTTTTGGTACTCCTAGTCTTATAGTGTGTAGACTAGTCTTATAGTGTGTAGACAGAAAAGATACGTGATATGATTGAATTTTTCTTAAATTTACTGTGGTTTATTTTGTGACCTAGCATGTGATCTATCCTAGAGAATGTTCCATGTGCACTTGAAAAGAATGTGTATTCTGCTGCTTCTGGATAGAATATTCTATATTTATCTATTAAATCAATTTGGTCTAATGGGTTGTTTAAGGACAGGTAGTTTATTGATTTTCTGTTTGGATGATTTACCCAGTGATGTAAATAGGGTGTTAAAGTTCCCTACTAATACTGTGTTATTGACAGTTTCTCCCTTTGTGTCTGCTGATGTTTGCTTTTTGTATTTAGAAGCTCCCATATTGGGGTGTGTATATATATATATATATATATATTTATAATTGTTATACATTTTTCTTGGATCGATCCCTTGATCATTATGTGATGTTCCCTGTGTCTCTTGTTACAGTATTTGTTTTAAAGTTTGTTTTGTCTGATACAAGTATTCTTACCACTTGTGCATAGAACAACTTTTTCCATCCCCTCCCTTTCAGTCTGTGTATACTTAGATCTGAAATGGGTATCTTCTAGGCAGTATATATATATTGGTTTTGTTTTTGTATCTATTCTGTCATTCTGTATCTTTTGATTGGAACATTTATTTTATTTTATTTTTTTATTTTTTTGTTTTATATTGGAGTATAGCTGATTAACAGTGCTGTGATAGTTTCACATGTACAGCAAAGTGATTCAGTTATACATATACATGTATCTATTCTTTTTCAAATTATTTTCCCATTTAGGTTGTTACATAATATTGAGCAGAGTTCCCTGTGCTATACAGTATGTCCTTGTTGGTAATCCATTTTAAATAAAGCAGTGTATACATATCAATCCCAATTTCCCTAACTATTCCTTCCCACCATCTTCTCCCTGCCCCATAAATAAATTCATTCTCTATATCTGTTAGTCTGTTTCTGCTTTTTAAATAAGTTCATTTCTATCATTTCTTTTTAGATTCTCCTTATAAGTAATATCATATATTTATTTTTCTCTGTCTGACTTACTTCACTCAGTTTGAAAATCTCCAGATCCATCTATGCTGCTGCAAGTGGCATTATTTCATTCTTTTTTATGGCTGAATAATATTCCATTGTATATATGTACCACATCTTCTTTGTCCATTCCTCTATCAATGGATATTTACATTGCTTCCATGTCTTGGCCTTTGTAAACAGTGATGCAATGAACATTGTGGTGCATGTATCATTTTGGACCACGTTTTTCTCCAGATATATGCCCAGGAGTGGGATTGCAGGATCATATGATAGCGTTACTTTTAGTTTTTTTAAGGAACCTCCATACTGTTCTCCATAGGGGCTGTTAATTTACATTCCACCAACAGTGTAGGAGGGTTCCCTTCTCTCCACACCTTCTCTGGTATTTATTGTTTGTGGATTTTTTGATAATAATCATTTTGACTGGTGTGAGGTGGTACCTCATTGTAGTTTTCATTTTCATTTCTCTAATAATTAGCAATGCTGAACATCTTTTCATGTGTTTCTCGGCTATCTGTATGTCTTCTTTGGAGAAATGTCTATTTAGGTCTTCGGCCCACTTTTTGATTAGTTTGTTTGTTTTGATGATATTAACCACATGGGTTGTTTGTAAATTTTGGAGGTTAATCCCTTGTCAGTCACATCATTTGTAAATATTTTCTCCCAATCTGTGGGTTGAATTTTCATTTTGTTTATGGCTTCCTTTGCTGTGCAAAAACTTTTGAGTTTACTTGGTCCCACTTGTTTATTTTTGTTTTTATTTCCATTATTCTGAGAGATGGATCAAAAAAGATACTGTTGCAATTTACATCAGAGCATGTTCTGCCTATGTTTTCCTCTAGGAATTTTATAATGTCCAGTCTCACATTTAGTTATTTAATCCATTTTGAGCTTATTTCTGTGTATGGTGTTAAAGAATGTTCTAATTTCATTGTTTAACATGTTGCTGTCCAGTTTTCCCAGCACCACTTATTGAAGAGACTGTCTTTTCCCCCATTGCATATTCTTGCCTCCTTTGTTTCGATTAATTGACCATAAGTACATGGGTTTATCTCTGGGCTTTCTATCCTGTTCCAATGATCTATATTTCTGTTTTTGTATCAGTACTATACTGTTTTGATTACTGTAGCTTTGTAGTATAGTCTGCAGTCAGGGAGCCTTATTCCTGCAGCTCCGTTTTTCTTTCTCAAGATTGTTTTCCTATTCGGGGACTTTTTGTGTCTCTATACAAATTTTAAGTTTTTTGGTTCTAGTTCTGTGGAAAATGACATTGGAAATTTGATAGAGATTGCTTTGAATCTGTAGATTGCATTGGATAGTATAGTCATTTTGACAATATCAATTTTCCAATCCAAGAACATGGTATATCTTTCCATCTGTTTGTGTTGTCTTCAATTTCTTTCATCAGCATCTGATAGTTTTTGGAGTACAGATTTTTTGTTTCCTTAGGTAGGTTTATTCCTAGGTATTTTATTATTTTTGATGTAATGGTAAATGGAATTATTTCTTGAATTTCTCATTCTCATCTTTCGTTGTTAGTGTGATCGGAACATTTAATCCATTTATACAAAGTAATTATTGATAGAGATATACTTATTGCCATTTTGTTAGTTGTTTGGGGTTATTTTTCAGTTTTTTTAGTTCATTTCTTCTTTTTTTTCTCTTCTTTTGTGGGCTGATGACTATCTTTTTTTTTTTTTTCTTTCTTTTTTGTGATACGCAGGGCTCTCACTGTTGTGGTCTCTCCTGTTGTGGAACACAGGCCCTGGACGCGCAGGCTTAGCGGCCATGGCTCATGGGCCCAGCCGCTCCGTGGCATGTGGGATCCTCCCTGACTGGGGCACGAATCCGTGTCCCCTGCATCGGCAGGCGGACTCTCAACCACTGCGCCACCAGGGAAGCCCTGATGACTATCTTTAATGTTATGTTTGGATTCATTTCTCTTTTGTGTGTGTACATCTACTATAGATTTTTGGCTTGTCATTACTGTCAGGTTTATATTTAGCAATCTATACATGATTATTTTAAGTCCCTCATCTCTTAATGTCCAACACATTTTAACAACCCTGAATTTTTACTCACTTTCCCCTACAATTACTGTTTTTGCCTTCATATTTTACATCTTTTCTGTGTATCTCTTAACTACTTATTGTGGATATAGAAAATTTTAGGTCAAAATGGCCATTAACAAAAAGTCTACAAGTTCTTTGATATTTGCAATCATTACTTTGAACTCTGTCTTGAGTAGATTGCCTATCTTCTCTTTAGTTCTATGGTTTTAGCTTGTTCCTTACTTTGGAATATGTTCCTCTGTTGCTCCATTTTGCATAATTTTCCTGGTTTTTGTTTATGTTTTTATTTTTTCTGTGTATCTGGTTGTTTGGGTATGTTTCCTGACCTTGAAGAAGTGGCCTTTTGTAAGAGATGTGCTATGTGTCCCAGCAGTGCACTCCCCTTTGGTCACCAGAGCAATATGCTCTGGGGTCCCCCTATGTGGGTTGCATAGGTCCTTCTGTTGTATCAGGCTAAGTACTGTGGGAAGTCTGGTAGATGTGGCTGGTTCTTGGTTGGGTTAGTTGGCAGGGTCAAGTCAAGAGGTGGCTGGTTGTGGAATCCCAGTAGGTCCTGGGGTTAGTTCTGGCTCACTGAAGGGCAGAAACTGGTTCTGGCATGGCTGGTTGAAGGACTGGGGTTTCCAGAACTAGTGTTGGACTGCTGGTGTGTGGGGCTGGACACTGACATGGCTAGCTACAGGTTCTGGGTTATTCCAAAGCTGGTGCTGACCACTGGTGTGTGAGACTTGATTCTTGGGCTGATGTCTTCCCATGAGTGAGTGAAGTCAGGTCTTGGGGCTGGTGCAGGCTCACTGGCAGGCAGTGCCAGGTCCTGGGGTCTCAGGCTTCAGGGACCAGGGGTCCTAGACCTGGTGTCAAAGCACTGATGGGTGGGGCCAAGGCTCTGGGTTTCTTTGAGCTGTTGTTTCCCACTGGTGGGTGGAGCTGGTTCCTGACACACTAGCTGCAGTGTCTAGGATGTCCCAAAGATTGTGTTGGTCTCTGGTGGGCAGGATCAAGGTCCAGTGGGTCCCTGTTCTGGGGTTTTCCTGCTTGTGTGTAGACTGAGTCATGCCACAACAGGTTGAGGGGCTGTGGTGGTCCTGAAGCTAGTGCTAACTGACTGATGGTCAGAGCTGGGTCCCAGGGTCTCTGACTGCAGGGCTCTGGGGGTCCTGGAGTTGGTGCATCTGTCCACTGGTGGGTGGGGTTTGACTCAGAAGCTAGTGCCTATGAACTGGTTTATGGAGTCAGATCCTGGGCCCTGTAGTGGATAGGACCATGTCCTGGGATAACTGTGATCTCAGGAAGTCTTACAGAAACCTCCTGCTGGTGAGTAGGTCTATGTCGCCACCCTCCTATTTGCTTGGCCTGAGGCTTCACAGTACTAGTGCTGGTGGGCAGGGTCAGGTCACAGTTAGAATAAATCAGAGGAAGGATTCCAAAATGGTACCTGCCAGCATATGTCCACATGGTAGGATGTGGTCCCAGTAAGAGCTGACCCCAGGGTGTATGCCCCAGGGTGATCTACAGTTGCCTTCTACCTCTGCAGGGCCTCTTCAAGATCAGCAGGTGGGTTTGACTCCTTTCAAATTACTGCTTCTGCCCTGAGTCCTGGAGTGTGTGAGATTCTGTGTTCATACTTTAAGAGCAGAGTCTCTATTTCCCACAGCTCTCTGCATCTCCTGAAATTAAGTCTCCCTGGTCTTCAAAGCCGAACATTCTGGGTTCTTGTCTTCCTGTTGTAGGACTCCCAGTCTGGGGAGCTTGATGTGGGTTTCAGATCCTTTCTTCTTTGTGGAGAAGTGCTACAATTGTAATTGTCTTACCATTTGTGCTTTGCCCATCTGGGAGTGTGGGTCTTGGGTATACCATAACTCTGCCTCTCCTACGCATCTCATTGCAGTTCCTTCTTTATATGTTTAATTGTAGAATATCTTTTCTGCTAGATTCTGGTCTTTCTCACCAATAGTTGCTCTTTAAATAGTTGTAATTTTGGTGTGCCTGAGGAAGGAAGGAAGCTCAGGGTCTTCATACTCTGCCATCTTGACCTAGACTTTGTTTTAAAATCTACTTTTATATGAGTATTGCTATCCCAGCTTTCTTCTTGTCTACATTTGTATGGAATATCTTTTTCTATCCCTTCACTTTCAGTCTATGTGTGTCTTTAGCTCTGAAGTGAGTCTCTTGTAAGTAGCATATAGGTGAGTCTTGTATTTTTTGTCCAATCAGCCACCCTGTCTTTTGATTGGAGCAATTAGTCCATTGACATTTAAAGTTATTATTGATAAGTATGTAATTTTTCCATTTTGTTACTTGTTTTCTGGTTGTTTTTGTATTCTTCTCTGTTCTTTTCTTCTTCTTTTAGTCTCTTCCCTTGTGATTTGATCATTGTCTTTAGTATGCTTGTGTTCCTTTCTCTCTAATTTTTGTGTAGCTGTTGTAGGTTTTTGATTTGTGCTTACCATGGAGTTAATATATGTTGACCTGTAATTATATCTACTTGTTTTAAACTGATAGTCATTTAAGTTAAAACACTTTCTAAAAGGTCTACATTTTTTACTCTCCTCCCACATTTTTGTGTTTTTGATGTCTTATTTACTTCTTCATGCCTATCCTCTTACTGTTTATTTTAGTTATAATTGATTTTACAATTTTTGTCTTTCAACTTTCATTCTAGCTTACTTAAGTGGCTTATTCACAGATTTTACTATATATTTGTCTTTATTGGTGGGATTTTTTTCCTTTTTCTATATATTCTTACTTCTTGTTGTAGTCTTTTTTTTTTTTCACTTAAAAAGGATACATTAACACTTCTTGTAAGTTTGGTTTAGTATTAATGAATTCTTTTGGTTTTTACTTGTCTGAGAAGCTCTTTATCTCTCCTTCAATTCTAAATGATAATCTTGCTGGGTAGAGTATCCTAGGTTGCAGGTTCCCCTCCCCCCCCCAACGCCTTTCAGCACTTTATATACATCATACCACTCCTTTCTGGCAAAGTTTCAGCAGAAAAATCAGCTGTTAGCCTTATGGGTATTCCCTTGTATGTGACTCTTTGTTTATCTCTTGCTTCCTTTAGAATCCTCTCTTTATCTTTAACTTTGCCATTTTAATTAAGATATATTTTGGTATGAGTCTGTTTAGTTCATCTTGTTTGGGAACTTTTGTGCTTCCTATACATGTGAGACAGGAAGGAAAGGGGAAGGGTGCAGCCATCAAAGAATAACCCATCCATTAAGAACAGGATACCACAAAAACAAGTTAGAACCTATTAGGCCAAGATGGTGGAAGATTCGACTTCCACTAGACCTTGAGCCTCATTATACACTCATTGTAATACATTAGCTAAATGACATATCCACAGGTGCCATGACAGTTCTGAGGCCGACCATAAAAGGCCGAAAAGTGGGTGGTGCCCCAACTCCTGGAAACCCCCACTCCCACTCCAAGACAGCTGGGATAATTCTCCTACTAATTAGCCTATGAAATTACCCAGCCCATAAAAACTAACCA
>NC_041223.1:75513105-75606236 GCF_002837175.3 Physeter macrocephalus | reverse complement strand
CTTTTGTGAGGTCTGAGGTCTTCTGCCAGCGTTCGGTGGGTGTTCTATAGGAGAAGTTCCACGTGTAGCTGTATTTCTGGTATCTCTCTCATGGTCTTCATCACTCTGCCAGTGCTTTTCCCAGTAAACCCCAGTCCAGGGCAATTCTTTATCTCTCCTTCAATTCTAAATGATAATCTTGCTGGGTAGAGTATCCTAGGTTGCAGGTTCCCCTCCCCCCCCCAACGCCTTTCAGCACTTTATATACATCATACCACTCCTTTCTGGCAAAGTTTCAGCAGAAAAATCAGCTGTTAGCCTTATGGGTATTCCCTTGTATGTGACTCTTTGTTTATCTCTTGCTTCCTTTAGAATCCTCTCTTTATCTTTAACTTTGCCATTTTAATTAAGATATATTTTGGTATGAGTCTGTTTAGTTCATCTTGTTTGGGAACTTTTGTGCTTCCTATACATGTGAGACAGGAAGGAAAGGGGAAGGGTGCAGCCATCAAAGAATAACCCATCCATTAAGAACAGGATACCACAAAAACAAGTTAGAACCTATTAGGCCAAGATGGTGGAAGATTCGACTTCCACTAGACCTTGAGCCTCATTATACACTCATTGTAATACATTAGCTAAATGACATATCCACAGGTGCCATGACAGTTCTGAGGCCGACCATAAAAGGCCGAAAAGTGGGTGGTGCCCCAACTCCTGGAAACCCCCACCCCCACTCCAAGACAGCTGGGATAATTCTCCTACTAATTAGCCTATGAAATTACCCAGCCCATAAAAACTAACCAGCCCCACACCTCAGGGCCACTCTGACTTTCCTAAGAGATGATTCCATGCACTGGGGCCACCTCTCTCCCCTTCTGAGATGGCCAACACTCACTGTGGAGTGTGTATCTTTCTAAATAAGCCTGCTTTCACTTACTATGGCTCACTCTTGAATTCTTTCCTGTGTGACGCCAAGGACCCTCACTTGACGGCCCATCCCAAGGACTCACTGGAGACCTGGGACATGACCATCCTCTCCCAACCCATATTTTCCCACAACACATGGATATCTGTTTCTTCATGTTAGGGAAATTTTCCACCATCGTTTTATCAAATACATTTGCTACCTTTTTTCTCTTTTCTCCTTCTGGAACTTTTATAATGTGAATATTAGTATGCTTGATGTTGCATACTAATTCAGAGTCCCTTAAACTATCCTCATTTTTTAAGATTTCTTTTTTGTTTTTGCTATTATGATTGGTTGACTTCCATTATTCTATCTTGCAGATCATTTTTTAAATTTATTTATTTATTTATTTATTTTTGGCTGCATTGGGTCTTCTTTGCTGTGTGCAGGCTTTCTCTAGTTGCAGTAAGTGGGGGCTACTCTTCCTTGTGGTGAGTGGAATTCTCATAGTGGTGGCTTCTCTTGTTGCAGAGCACAGGTTCTAGGTGCATGGACTTCAGTAGTTGTGTCACATGAGCTCAGTAGTTGTGTCTTGCGGGCTCTAGAGCACAGGCTCAGTGGTTGTGGTGCATGGGATTAATTACTCCACAGCATGTGGGATCTTCCTGGACCAGGGCTTGAACCCGTGTCCCATGCATTGGCAGGCAGATTCTTAACCACTGCACCACCAGGGAAGTCCTCTTCCAGATCATTTATGCATTATGCTGTATCACCTAATCTGTTGTTAATTCTTTCTAGTGTGTTTTTCATTTCAGTTATTGTATCCTTCAGCTCTGACTCATTCCTTTTTATATTTTCTAGATCTTTGTTAAAAATTTTCACTCTATTCGTTTATTCTTTCTCCTAATTGAGTTAGCATTCTTATTGCTATTGCTTTGAATTCTTTATCTCATGAATTATTTATCTCTGTTTCATTAGGGTTTTTTTTTTCAGGGATTTTTTTTCTTTGTTCTTTCATTTGAAACAAATTCCTCAGCCCTTTTATTTTGCTAACTTTCTCTGTCTCTGAAATTAGGTGAAACAGTTACCTACCCCAGTCTTGAAAATGTGTCCTTGTATGGGAATGTCCATGTACAGTCTGAATGTGCCCAGTGGCTTTGGTGGGAGAGCTGTATTTGAAGAGAACACTGGTCATATCTTCCTGCAGGGTGTCCTGGCAGCTACCACCTTGGTGTGAGATGAGGCTGGAGATGGGCCATCTAGAACCAGAGCCAGGTGTGAGCTGGGGCTTCTCCTCTGCTCAGTTGCAATAACCACCCTATTGGGGCAGGGGCAGGACCCAAGGGGGTGGAACAGGAGTCCTAAGGTAGTTGGGTTTCTTCTGTGTGTGTGATGGCAGTCTCTGACTTCATTGAGGTAGTGGCAGGGGCCAGAGGGGTTGATGATTCACCACTGAGATGGTTTCACTCCTGCCAGTAAGGTGGGTCTCCACCCTAGAGTTAGTTTCACTCCTCCTAATGTGGACAGGGACATGAATCCTGGTAAAGGCTGCCTCTGCCCTTGTCTGGCAGGGTCAGGTCTGAGCTGGTCCCATTTTCTCTAAGTGTTTGCTTTCTCTTTGGCACCAGCAGCCTCTACCCTAGCGGAGAGCAGCAAGAAGGACTGGAGCAGGTGCCCAGTGTTGGCTGGGGTGTGCACTGGGGTGGTCCCAGAAACAAAGCCAGAGCCCCAGAAAGTTTTCAATGTGCTGTGTCAGCTTTGTACCTGAGAGTAAGCAAACATGTGCACCTGCCCTTCAAGAGCAGAGTATACATTCCTTATAGCCCTCCTGTCAGTCCCACTGGTTTTCAAACCAGGTAAGGGGAGTCACCTTCCTGGTGTCAGACTCCATGGATGAGGTGCCTAATATGTGGCTTGAATCCCTTGCTCCACGAAGAGGAGCCCCAAGACTGTGATAGTCCCTTCGTCTTCTGTGTCCCTACCAGGAGTGTGGATCCCAAACAAATCACTTCTCCTCCCTTCCTACCTAACTCTCTGTGGATCTTTCTTTACAGCCTTGGTTGTAGAAGAGCCTTTCTTTCCAGTTTGTTTTTGGCAAGTGTTGCTCCACATGTAGATGTATTTTAATGTATCCATGGGTGTAGGTGAGTCCAGTGTCCTCTACTCTGCCATCTTCTCAGTGTTGTATTCTTAATGCATTTATGCAGAACTACTTTATCTAAGTTGAAGATATGTATAAATAAATATTATGTGAAGAACATCAAAGAAAAATAACCCTCAGCTGACAAAGTTCATCAGCAAGCATAGAAAACAAAACTTTAATCTAAGTGGCATAGAAGTATCACCTTCTGAATAATGTGCTATTCTTTTCTGGATGGACTTAGTAAAAGACAAAGAAGATAACATTAATCTCCTGTGCAAATACTAAATAGGAGAGAGAATGGAGATTCTGTCAATGAAGTGATTCCCAATGAGAGTCCTGGATATGTTAGGTCTTTCCTTTGCTCACATCAATGACTCACACAGATCACTGAGGGGGATGAGGGATCCATCAATGTTTTGGAGATTAGAGAACCACAAGGTCAAAGGTGAGACCAACATAAGGGAATCAGAAGGGAAGATGCAGAAAAGAAAAAAACCTTCAGTAGAACATTGGAATTAACAAACAAAAGCACAGTCTGGAAAGTAAAGGTAGTTATATTCAGCCCAAGGCTTGTCTCATTAAAGAGTCAGGAAAGATTACCCTGGATCTAGAATACATGAGGCTTTGAGTAGTAGAAGTTCTCATTGATCCTCACCAACAATCATAAAGTAGCTTATTTTGAACTCACAAAAATTAAGTCATGTGTGTGTTACTTTATTGCTTTACCTGGAAGATAGTTAAGGATTGGTGGCCTGCAGAGCAGTTGTAGAGAGAGAAAAATTATGTTCCCTAAGATGCTCCTTTAAGGAAGACAGCTCTAGGCAAGAGAGCTCTTGGCAGCCAGAAATCTGATGAGCACCCCCATTTCCAAGACCAGACAGAGACCATGGCAGAATTAATCAGCCACAGCAAATTGTCCCACTTCTTTCAAACTGTAAAAGGGTAGGTGAATTGTACTACTATGCTAAAGGGCATCAGAAACCCTTCAAGAAGATTTAGAGAATCGAGGTAATTAATGAAGGATGAACCAACACACTTACTTTATCCATCTAGGAAGCACATTAGCTTATATACAATCTGGACAGAAGATTGCTGAGAATGGATCTTTGGGTAGAACTGATTCAAAATGCTTGAGAGGTATCCATGGAAACAGCCTGATGGATACCGGAAAACTAATGGTCCCCAAATTCCTTTCATATTCTCCTAATAGTTGTTGGTTTAAAAAACATATAGATGTACTATTGTACTATTTTATCGTTAACATTTTAAAATATACCCCAAATAGAATTTTAAAAGTATGAGAAGTGAACATTCTAATATTTCCTTCTCACACTCCAGTGGCTCCTATTTTGCAGCCCCTAAGGTGTCCACTTCACCCTTGGGAGGCTGCTCCTTAAGGGCTCCCTGAGGATGTGTGTGACACTTGCAATGAAATGGAATGAGATGATCAGATGCATAGTCCTCTGCTTTCAGTTTAAGAAATTAAATTTGACTCTTCCCCACTTAGAGCTGCTTTTGAATTATATTCCATATAAAGCAAGTAAAAGTATTCACAATATATGTTTGCACTAAAATTGAAAATATTGTGAATTAAAGAACTTGTCAATGTATAATCCTCATAATATTAAAAAAAAAAGAGATGAAGATTCTCTCTCCTGAATTTTTATATAGTAGTGCATTTTTTCTGGATCCCAGTGGCTAATAAGTTTTAAAACATTATTGCTTGGACTTCCCTGGTGGTGCAGTGGTTAAGAATCCGCCTGCTAATGCAGGGGACACGGGTTCGAGCCTGGTCTGGGAAGATCCCACATGCCATGGATCAACTAAGCCCGTGCGCCACAACTACTGAAGCCTGTGCACCTAGAGCCCATGCTCCGCAACAAGAGAAACCACCACAATGAGTAGCCCATGCACTGCAACGAAGACCCAATGCAGCCAACAATAAATAAATAAATTTATTTTTAAAACCCCAAACATTATTGCTTAAATGTTTGCTCAATGGATACAGCATATTCTTTTGGGGTGATGAAAATGTTGGGGAACTTGAGAGAGAATTTACACAATGTTATGAATATACTAAACGCCACTTCAATGCACACTTCAAAATGGTTCATTTTATATTTAGATGAATTTTACCTCAAAACAAATTAAAACACTATTAACAAAATAAATGCATTCAGTTTTGTTTTGCATAATTTAATCTCTATTCCCCTACTAACCTCATAAATAGCTGATGCTGCATATATTGACATATAAGTACCTAATTTTTAAATCCCTGTTTCCCCATCGTTTTACTAATAGCATGCATTTTTATTATGTTTCTCAGAATAGAAATTGTAAGACTTAAAGAATTTTTCTTGAAGTTTTTGGAAAACTCAAATTAACTGTTGAGAGATAATTCATAAGAAAGGGCGAAACAACAATTTCCTTTTTAAAATTGTGTGAGTCTATTATCAAATATGATGAGCATATTTTGTCTTCCCATAAGGACACAGAAGGACAGTAGGATACATGGCCTTCTGTTTCCCCTTATACTGCATATGAGAGTATGATCTTAAAGAAATAAGAAAACACAGAAATTTGTTCATATCTATTCTGAGTTTTTAATAACAAACATATCTGTTCCCAATAATATGATGGCTCTGAACCGAAAAGTCTTTCTGGAAATACTGTTTAAGAGCTTCTAGTATGCAACTTATAGTCAAATATGATTTTTTTGAACAATTCAGATGATTAAAAGAATCGCCTATTCTTTCTTTACTCTTTTTTTCAATTTATGATAAATATTTTTCTGAGACAAAGATTTCTTGATCATATTTTTTTTCTTCCTCAAAAAACAGAACTTTTTCTTTACTCGTGTATATTCTAAAAATAGTATACTTTTAGTCTACGTATGTAATTTATACGAATTTTATACACATATACACTTGACAATTGCTGCCTCATTTTTAGCTCGTTTTAATAAAGTATTTTGTAATACCTAATATTACTTAAAATTAGCTATTACAAAATTATTTAGGTAGTCATCTGCATGGCAGATTATTTAACTTTTAATCTACTTTCATAAATACTAATACTGGTCCCATGCATGTAGTGAATCCGTTTTCTAGAACAGTGTTGGCTGTGAGCACTTTAAGAGCTATCCTAGCAAATATCCAAAATAACCATCATTGAATAGGTGACCAGATGCCTTGATCGTGTCACTTGAATGTGGTCTCTGGAGATCTGATATCTGATGAGAAGTACAAAACGAGTAGCAGCTGCTCCACACTCCAAGTCTTATGCAATTTGGGATTTAAATCTCTTTTAACTGGAAAATTCAATTTATAGATTAGTGTGCGTGTTACCCTGGTGGTTTTCAGCTCATTGCCTGATTTCTTTGCCAACTGGTAAAATAACCCAATGATACTACCAGATGATATGGTTGAGATTTTTTTGTTTCTAAAGCTCATTGAGTGGTAAAACATGTTTTATTTTTCTAAACGTTAGAAAATAAGATTCTTCATGACAGTTCAATTTGATCAAAGACTACCAATTAAGCAACATTTCTCATCAGTGTTTTCAGTCTACTAAGACATAAATATATGTCAACACTTATAAAGAGAGGCATCTATGCATCATAAAATTGTCTTAGGGAAGAAATAGAAATGATTTGATAGTGTTTTTATTTTTCAGTGTGGTATAACAATAATTAAAATATGATAAGACCTATATTTCAACTACAGAGGAGCAATATTTTGGTATCTTCTGCCTTTCTTTCAGTTTATATTGTGCTTTGTTTTAAAGTGAAAATGATTCTTCAATTATTTCCTGATTCTTCTTTGTAATGACTCTAAATACATCAGCCCTTATATAATGTAGGTAGAATTTCCAGATCAAATTTCCACATTAAAAAATTAAGTAAGTTCTCTAGAACACTTGCTATTTGAAATAATGAACAGTTAACCCTTACATTTTCCACACATACCCCAAGCTATATAACTTTTGGTCTCATGAGGCTAACATCTTTTTTATTGTCAAATAACTACAATTCCTTTGAAAAGCAGTCAGAATAAGAATAGACAATCTGGTGAAGAGAATGTTCTAAAATGTCAGTAGTTAAGAATGGCATGTAATATTTGAAAAAACAAAGGAAGATTGACAGTAAATATATCAAACTCTACAGTACACAGAAACAAGAAATTTAAGTGCAAGGTTTTTATTTATGTGATTGTTGCAATTATGTGGTTTGGTCAGAAACAATCAAATCAAAAGGCATTTGTGTTGAACCTGATGCATTTCATTTTTTGTCACCTACATGTTGTATTTATGAAATTACTCCATAGTTCTGTGGCGCTACCACTGAGATTCCAATAAATTGTAGACATATCTGTAAACAATGTAAACCTTTGAAGCAAACACTTATAACACATATTAGTCTCATGCAATAAACTCATGCATATTGTGTTTCTTTATTGAGCTTCAGTTTAAACCCCACCTCAACTTCCATCTTACCTGCCTGGAGGGAAATTCAACTCGGATCATTTCTGAAACTCCCCCTCTACCCCCAGAGCAACAAATAAATCTTAGAAGACAGTCCAGTGTTGAAGGAAAGGGAGTCAATCTTCAGATCTTCAGGCTTCCATATTTACTACTGAATTGTCTTACTGTCCTGCCTATATAATTCTTTCATAACTGGTGGTTTTGCAGCTTTTATACTCAACTTGGGGTGTGGGAAGCTTTGACAAAACTGGAGAACCGTATGCATGTGACCAGCTTCCCCGTGTGTGGAATGAAGTTATCCTCTCTGAGATCCTGTAACTCTCAGGAGAATATTTCAAGGGAGAGGTAACCAGCTCATAACTCATTGATCTTTGTCTCTAATCTTGAGGAGTTACTCTCTCTTCACACCCTCAAAGTACTCCTTCTTTCTTCTCCTCAAGTAAGTTCAGATATTACAAAAGAGAGGACTAGATGACTGCATTTAATAGATCCCAACCTCAACCCAGAGCTATAGGTTGCAAACCATCCCTAACTTTGCCATGAGAATGGATGCCCTCAGACTAGATCCAAGTCACTGAAAAAAAGGTAGGGTTTTTCCCCATTTGCAAACTGTATGTGACCAAAAAAATTAAGCATTTTCACACACAGTGTCACAAAATAGAATCCCATTCATTGGCATGTGGTTCTCAAAACAAACAAACAAAAAAACAATGATAGAGCTTAAGATTTCTCTTCCTTACTAAAATTTATACTAGAATTGACTATTTCCCATAAACACAATATGGCTTGCTTGTAAGTCAGGAACAACAACAACATCAGAATAGCTGTGAGGTCAAAAGTTCTTTCTGGGCAGATTCTGGATGTGTGGCTTTTAGCTGGGTCCCCAGAATTACTGTGCAGTGACAGGCATAAAAGAGAAAGTGCCCCAGACAGGTCAGAGGTTCCCACCAGAGGGGAGCATGATCTTGCCATGGCAGAGGTACCCTGTGGTCGCTACTCTGCTTAATTATGCTGGAATGTATGCTTGATTAGGTCCTTAAATAAGGCTAAAATAAAAACTGAAAATAACAGACACAAAAATAGCTTGCTCTGCTTTCACAGATCACCTGTTCTCCAAGATGTGAAGAATTTAAAGTTTTTAAGGAATGTTAAAAATACAGGCAAACTAATAATCCTTTAATTGTCATGTAGATTTCATGACCCTAAACAAGCACTAAGTCTCAATGACTAAGATAAGTCATTTTTTGTATTTCTCATTTTTATAAGTTGAAAATATCCTCTAACATATAGTGTGAACTTTGTAGGGGAACTTTGCATTCCAATACAGAAAATTCATTAGGCTTGCTCATAAATATATTTTACATAGATCTATTGTGGTCTCAGTAGTTTGATGTACTTTGCTGTATTCATTTTTTTCCTAGTTTCATAGTTTTCATTGCTCAATATAAAAGTGTTAACTACTCAGTAAAGAAGTAAGTAGTGACATCTATCTGCAAGTATTAGCATAAAATGAAACTGAAAAAAACATTATTTCTCTTTTGGTTATTTTCTTTTCATAAGATCAACATTGCTTCTATTTTTCCACTACAAAATAGATTATGCAGCCCTAACAGAGTTAATCTAGGAGCCTAACATTTGTGATAAACCGCATTTTGGAACTTCTGAGAATTTGGAGGGATAGTGATTTTTTTTAAGGTTTTTTGGTAAATAGCAATCGTTTAATACTGTTCAGGACAGTAATCAACAATTTGTGTTAGAAAGCAAATTTCAGGTCCTTCTGGATATAGAAAAGTAGTGGTTCTTCACCGAACCATCTGACAAAGAACAATAGGCTCAACTAGGATGTGAAGAAGACAACTTTGAATATCTTAGTAGACCAGCAATCTGGCAGATACCATTAGCCTTCAAGATGCCTAACCAGATCTTTCTGGTAATACTACATTTTTATATTAGCACCACAGAAGTTTTTTATATGTGGTCATGATAATTATGTTCATCTTTGACCTTTATAGGAAAATCTGCATCACAGCCTGTAAAGTAACTATCTATCTTCCTTGGCTAAAATACACAAACAATTGCCCTTTTGTTTGACCTTTGTCTCTTGTTTAGATTTTAAATTTATGCAGTAAAAGTTCCTCCAAGAAATGGTATCACAGCATGGTTTTACTTTCATAATTTGAGTAAATAGCTATAGTTTTCAAAAACCAAACGTTGATTATTATAAAGCTATTGAGATGTTACTGAAGTGATTGTGGTATGACTGACCCCTTCTAGCTGAATGATGAGAAAGACTATTTGATTATTTGTGGCTATAGCAAGCCACCACTTCAAAATGAAAATGGGAGCTTCTTGTTGAAATATTAGGAAAAATGTGTTGTTAAAATTATTATAATATAAACCATTTTCCTTTCTTCCATGGTCTCTCTCTAGACTTGTCATGATGTTTTTCACTTGCTATTATTGTTGTTCAAAATAAAGAAGTTTTAAATTTTACAAATATTAACATAAATTTTACTGTTGATCTTTATATTGTGCAATGCTGATTTTAAATGTACATATAATAGTGTTAAAAAATCACCAAATCTTCTCAGTATATATTTCATTCTTGCCAGAATAGTGAAAAGGCTGCAAGACTAACTCTACTGTGTTTATTTCATGTCCTGATGAAGTATATGCTGCCAATCTCTCTGCTTTGGCCTGATGAGTTCAGAAAGAGCTATAAGGAAGAGGAACTATAGCTTTCAGCATAGATGGTTGGCTAATACAGGGAAATAACACAAATAAAAAAGGATGTGGTGGAGCTGCTTGGTGATTCATGTTTCTTAGACCATCATGGTGTTTATTTATTTATTTACTTATTTATTTATTACAATTACAGCTTGAATGGATTTCTTTTAAAAAAATTTTTATTTTATATTGGGGTATAGTTGAATGACAATGTTGTGTTAGTTTCAGGTGTACAGCAAATTGATTAAGTTATACATATGCAAGTATTTAAAGCAAGTACTGGTTCAGATGGAAAGTGTGGCCTCCCAAGGCTCCTAACACAGTTACTCAGGGGAACATAAGGGGTCTGAGTCTTGTTGAACTTCTGCACATTGTAAATCTGCACGGATTATGCACTCACAGGGAACCGGGCATGCTGTACATAAATGGAGCAGCCTGGCTCCCCAGCATGCCCCACTGTCCTGTCAGACCTCAAGAAAAACATAAGTTCCAAGATAAAACTATTAAGAATTTCAAGATCGTGGCAGTAGAAGATTAAACCAAGTGCTGGGTCTGTGAGAGATGATGCTCCCAAATTTTGCTTAAGAGGAATATTTCCCCAGATCATTGTAAAATAAATACCATTCTTTTTCTCTACTAGATCACTTTGTTTAAAATTGACTGTTGTATAACTTTATACATAATATTTTACCCATTAGAACTTGACCTTATACCAAAGTAGAACAAAGAGTGAAAATACTAAAAGATTATTGAATTAGGAAGGGAGGGATACTTATATCATTGATGTCTATTTGGTTATTTTGGTAAAGAAGTTAATTTTATTTTTATGATATTTTTAAAAAATATAATTCCAGAAACTTGTATCACAGTGGATTATTATAGAATTTCTACCATAACAATGATCCAGTCAGATTTATGTTAATAAACTGTCATATACTCCGTTCACCTAGATTCAAAGTGATGAATTAAAAATAGTACCTTATTACACTGTTCTTTTCCAACTTGAGATGGCATACAATTTGGAAAGCAAAATATACTCACTAAAATGAGAATTACCAGACAATAAAACATCAGAAGGTAATATAAAATGCTAAATTGTGCCTCACTGTTTCCCAGGTAAAGTCCAAGTTCATCATAAAATTTTCCTTTATAGGATTTGTCACAAACTGTAATTTTTCATTCCTTCATGTTACCCATTCACTCCTTGTCTTCCTAGCCAGCTGCCCTTGTATGATGGGGTTCACTTTTTTTTTTTTTTTTGTGGTATGCGGGCCTCTCACTGCTGTGGCCTCTCCCGTTGCGGAGCACAGGCTCCGGACGCGCAGGCTCAGCGGCCATGGCTCACGGGCCCAGCCGCTCCGCGGCATGTGGGATCCTCCCAGACCGGGGCGCGAACCCGGTTCCCCTGCATCGGCAGGCGGACGCGCAACCACTGCGCCACCAGGGAAGCCCCGGGGTTCACTTTTTTATCCCCCATTCTTGGCTTGGTGTCTGACACTGTGGTGAGACCCAGATTATACACAATATTACCAATTAGAAAATATGCAAATACATAATAAAGGAATCATTTTGCAGAAGAGGTAACATACTAAAGGCAGTTAGAAAGGTAAATGACTTACTAGGAAAGACTTTACAGAAAAGGTGAAATAGTAACAATTATGACAATGGGCTAAATGGTGAAAAGAGTTTGAAAAAGATCTGGTACTCAATGCCTCTTAATATTCTAAGAAAATACTTTTAAAACTTTTTTTTTAAGTTATTATTTTATATTGGAGTAGGGTTGATTAACAATGTTGTGTTAGTTTCAGGTGTACAGCCAAGGGATTTAGTTATACATATGCATATATCTATTATTTTTAAGATTATTTTCCCATAGAGGTTATTACGGAGTATTGAGTAGAGCTCCCTGTGCTATACAGTAGGCACTTGTTGATTATCTATTTTATATTTACTAGGGTGTATATGTTAATCCCAAACTCCTAATTTATCCCTCCCCCCACCTTTCCCCTTTGGTAGCCATAAGCTTGTTTTCTAAACTTTCTAAGAAGTTTTATTGTTATTGAGTCAGAGTTAATGCAACAACACTAAAAAAAAAATGAAGATGGCATTAGAAAATTAACATTCCTCTTATTTCTTCAACAATTCTTTACAGATTTTTATTTTGAGTTTATGTAAAATATTCCAGGAAGCCAGTCATTTCTTCACTGTTTATTCAGAGCTCTTAAAATATGATTTTATTTTTAACAACATAGAATTTATTTATCTGTCACTTATTGAAATATCTCATTTTTATAAAAAGCAATATTCATACTAGTTTATTCAAACAAATAAGAAAAAAAGGAATAGAAATGACAAATTCAAAAAGCTATCTTGGAATGTTTCCAAAATTGTCAAAGTTTAAATTAGCACATTTTCAGAGACATTTACTGTGAATTTTCATTAATCAGTAGTATAAGCTGTCAGAAGAAAAACTTTGCAATAATATGAGACAAACTTGAGAACTTCAGTAACTAATTTTTGAGCATACAACTAATTATGAATACTAAATTTAATTCATTTTTATAGAACTACCAGGACCAAGCTAAAAGTTTTATCATAACTGAAACATAAAACTATCATTGAGCCTTAAATTAATCTAATTATAATATAAACTTCTGTTTTAAGATTTTACATCATGAATCATGATTCTTCTATATTTTTTAGTTTCCATCCTAACATGCAATAGGAATTTTTATCTATGTATAGTCTGTCAATGTGAATTACATTACATGTATTACTAAAATGAAACTTACAACTTCATGATAGCCAAATTTATGTCAAAAAATAGTAAATAATTCCTCAGACCCTATCCATGAATTGTAACAGTTCTAAATCTTTCTATTTTACATTTTCCTAATATTAAGCTTTCAATTATATGAAATAATTCAAATGTGTTCAATCATTTTCTTTCAGCTTAAGAAAGTGAAACCCAATCCATTAAATAATTTAATTACTATGAAATAGAAATTGTTCAATTAGACAAAGTATAAGTTATAGAGTATAGTTATTATTTTTATATTTTATAAATTATGTAGCTTTCATACTAATCTATCAATATGAATAAGTATATCTATATAATTTGAAGATCAGTTGTATTGTTATCCAAATTTGAATGTAAAGAAGACAGAGAAAATGTAACACACTGTACCATAAAGTAAGTGATTTAGATGCTACATTCTAATCTTAAAATATTATATATGCTCTAAATACATGTCATAATCACCCATTAATATATTTAAGTTCATTTAAATATACTTCTATGTATATTTAAATACACTTCAGACACATATTAGAGGAAAATATTGGAATAATGAGCAACAATAGAGTAATAATCAATATTGGAATCTGACATGTTTTTCCTTAGATCATAATTAATGAGAATGCCACTATATGTGAATACTCAAAAATATATTAAAATTAAGAAAAAAATATAGTGCTCTTGACTTTGCACTATATGTCTAAAAGGGTGCTAATTATACCCATTCCTATCTGTGTATACCTTATCTCCAAATTCCACTGTCCTGTCAACACACACACACACACACACACACACGCACACGCACACGCACACACTAACATAGTGGTTTTAGGTTAAAAGTTTTTATCTTGAGAGAGAATTTAGAGAAAATGCAGTAGAGTGCCTTTAATATTTCAAAAATTTTAAATGGAGAATAAAAATACCTCAAGAGAGAAAAGATAACACATAGTGAAAAACAATTTACAATAGGTTGTCTACACAAACCTTCAAAATTTTGTTAAGCAGATTAACTTAACTTACTTTGATCTCTGCTCATACAGTAGTATTTCCAGAAAAGAAATTACAGTCAAACATGCAAATGAAAATTATGCCTATTATATACACCAGACATCTACCTTTTCTCTATAAACAAAAATCACTAAGAAATACTTCAAACAAAACTTCAGAGAAAGAAAACGTGTCAGAACCGTATTTTTCTAGAGATAACTTTCACAGATAAAGGGTGTGTTCTTGAGAGTGAAGGTCACAAATTGTTTATTCACTTCAGTCCTCAAAAAGGTCTTCCTGAATTATGTTATGTCATTAAGAGTAGAATTTCTTTATATGGCCAGCAGCTTACTTGATTTTTTTGTTTTATTTTTTCTTTTTGCCCTAAAGTATTTTTAAAGTGGGCAGATGTTTAAAGACTGGGTAAAAACCAAAATGGAACACTTTTGCTAGAACATGTGGTTCTCATCTCAGGATTTTGTTTGTTTTATTGTCATGTTAAATGCCACTATACTACGGGTATCATATTCTGTTATTTAAAAAAATATTTTGTCATTCCCTTTAAAAATAGGAAAATTTGTGTAACTTGTATGCTTGTCATCTCTGTGTCATTTTTCAAAAGTAAGAAGTTATCTTGTAAAAGATTAGACTATTTGATTAAATCTTTTGATTCTCTTTCTTTAAGATGAATTTGTAGTGACTCTACTCTGAAAACAAGAAAGTAGAAGTAAATGGTCAGTAAACATTGAATTGTCTGCTCTGAAGGAAGACTTAGTTCTAAGTTAAGACCAGATTTTAGAATAGACTTAACCAAGAAGAAAAGATTGTGATATTTAATAATGTGAAAAATATCAAATTTGGGGGAAGACTGCTCTTGTCATTATCTTTGTTATTGACACAAATATGTATAGATGTTCACAGAAGTATAGAGCAGACTTGAAGATATGGGTCCTCAATTAATCCCACCCCCATCCTTGCCCCAAGGGCTTGTGTTCTGCTTGAGGAGAGAAGAGAATTAAATGGGTAGATTCATGGAGAGAGAAACAATAAAAAAATTACATTATGTGAAGAAAATGATAAAAAATAGCAAGAGCCAAACACATTGGTAAAATAAGGAATTAACAGGAGGTAAAACAATCAACGAAAGTTTCTTGGAGAAAGAACTGAGATGAACATGTAATGCAATGAAGGGAGAGGGGCTTTGACATATGTGGACCAATGTGGACCAAATAAAAAAAATATTGGAAAAGCTTGGGCAGAAAATGACTAGTTCTATAACAGAATAAGGAAGTGCATTTCTTTTATTTGTCAGGGGTGAATATTTGCTGAGTCATAATTTAATATAGAACACTAAAGAAAGTGAACTTCTCCCCACGACTCCTGGGTGCCATTAAAGGATTTTGGTCAGAAGAGTCACAGGGCCTGCTAGTAAGACACACGGTAGAAGGGAGATGGGGAAGACGGATCTGAGAGACCTTCCACCCAAAATAACTCCCGGAACTCTCCTAATCCATTCCAGGTCTCCAAGGCATTGCTTAGACGCAGTTCCCAATGTAAATGTACTTTTTGTAGACTTGGCTTTTGTTACTTCTCAACAGTCATCTTATGCATACATTTTAGAGACAATAAAATTCCTCACACAAGTTGTTTGTAGTCTTCTCCAAATTCCTGAATCACAAAATCCCCTTATCCTGTTACAGCAAATATAAGCCATCTAGCCCAGGGACTGTCACTGTCTTTCTTCTCATTTCAACAAACCTATGTGCATACACATTTCTCATGTCTTTAGAATTTATCTGCAACATCATTCTTTTTCTCACCACTCCCAAGCCCCGTCTCTTGGTAAGAATTTTTTACCTGTCTTTCACTGAGTGCTGAATGCCCTTCACAAGCAAACTGATCTATAGCTTTGTGCAAAATCAGTCAGTAACTTCCTCTCTTGCATTTTAATTCTCCTGTTCCATTGACAATTCTCTTGTAATTGTAAGTATATTTAAAATCTTTCTTTATTTAAAGAATAATAACTAAGTAAACAAAACCAAAAAGGCTTCTCTCCTCCCTAACACCTATTCCAGCAACGGTCTTATATCTTTCTTTCCTTTAACCAATAAAATCCCTAAGATATATCTCTATTTCCCATTTTTTTCTCCATTCTCTTCTCACTAGGTGCTCTATCTTTCAAAATCTTCAGACAATATCTTTGCATGTATAGTAAAACTAAACTTCCACTTTTTTCAGCTCCTTTACCCAGTTAAATCAATATAGTTTCACAAACTAGGGAATTTTAAAATCTTGACCATCTTTGTATTCTGACAAAACCCTCTTCTTCCTCCGTGTACCAGTCAGTTATGGTAACAAACATCAAAACTCAGTAGCCTGGAGCAATAAGTATCTAGTTTTTATTCACTCATCTGAGGATTGGCTAGAATTAAGCTAATCTAGACTTTGCTCAGTCTGGCTTGTTTCCTAGTTATGAACTGAGCTCACCTGTTCTTCATTCTTCTTACACTTTCAACCACCTGAGGTATATCCTTCTTATGGAGAAAGCTAGATGTGCAAGAGGCCAAGTCAAATCAGAGAAGCACATTTAAATTTCTGCTCACATCATGGCCACTATCATCCCACCAGAGACAGCAAGTTGCAGGGCTAAAACCAACATCAATTGGACAGGGGAATATATTCCTTTCATGGATGGAAATAGGCATGAATATTTGGTAAGCAAGAATCTAACTTGCCACCCATGGGTTTCATGATAGTATACAGCCTTAGTAGGATTTCAATTCCATCTTCAAATGGAGTTAGAAGTGAGGATACCATTGCAGACATTGTGGTGTTCAGTTGGATATGTTGCCCTGACTAGTGCACGCTGCAAATAAATTAGCTGTTCTTTTGACTTATTTCACAATATCTATGCCTCACATTTGTTCCAATGGACATAAATCCATGCTCTGCTCAAGGATCAGGTCATTGTCTCAGCAAGCTATGATGAGATCCTGGGCTAAGTTGCTGTTGATGTAAACTCAGGGACTCTTTGTAAACAAAAACAGGCCTTACATACACTTTTTTCCCATTTTTTAATTGTGATAAAAGATACATAACATAAAAATTTACTATCTTAATCATTAAGTGTAGTGTTCAGTGGTATTAAGTACATTTCTATTGTTGTTCAACCATCACCACCATCCATCTCCAGAACTCTTTTCATTTTCCAAAACTGAACCTCTGTACCCATTAAACAATAATTCCCCATTCATATCTTCTCCCAGCCCTTGGCAACCACCATTTTACTTTCTGTCCCCATAAATTTGACTACTCTAGGTACCTCAAGTAAGTGAATCATACAATATCAGTCTTTTTGTGATGGGCTTATTTCATTTAGCATAATGTACTCAATGTTTATCCATGTTAAGGCATATGTCAGAGTTTCCTTCCTTTTTAAAGCTGAGTAATATTCTAGTATATGTATATACCATATTTTCCTTATCCATTCATCAGTCAATGGACACTTGTGTTGTTTCCACACTTTAGTTTTTATGAATAAAGCTACTATGAGCACGGGTGTACAAATATCTCTTTGAGACCTTGCTCTCCATTATTTCTAATATATACCCAGAAGTGGAATTGCTGGATTGTATGGTAGTCCTATTTTTAATTTTTTGAGGAACTGTCATACTGTTTTCCACAGTGTCTGAGGATTTTCATTCCCACTGATGTCTTTCCATTTATTTATGTCTCTAATTGCTTTCAGAAATGTTTTGTAGTTTTCAATGTACAAAACTTTTACCTCATTCGTTATATTAATTCCTAAGTATTATATTCTTTTTGATGATTTTGTAAATAAAAGTGTTTTCTTAAATTCCTTTTGTTATTGTATAGAAATGCAACTGAGTTTTGTGTATTGACTTTGTATCCTGCTACTTTACTGAATTTGTTTATTAATTTCAGCAGTTTTTTAAGTGGAATCTTTAGGATTTCATCATATAAGATCATATCATCTGTGAACAGAGATAATTTTGCTTCTTCCTTTCTAATTTGCATTCCTTTTATTTCTTTTTCTTGCTTAGTTGCTCTGGCTAGGACTTCCAGTACTACATTAAATAGAAGTGAAAAACAGACATCCCTGACTTGTTCTTGATTTAGAGAAAGCTTTCAGTCCTTCACTGAGTATGATGTTTACCATGAGTTTTCTATATACAGCTATTATGTTAAGGTAGTTTCTATCTATTCATAGTTTGTTGAGATTCTTTTATCATGAAAGTGTATTTAATTTTTTCAAATGCTTTCTCTGCTTCAATTGAAATAATCTTGTGGGTTTTTTCTTTTGTATTTTTAATATATTGGATCACACTAATCAATTTTCACATTTTTACATTCCAAGAATACATTTCACTTGGTCATGATATATAATCTTTTTAAGACATTGCTGAGGTTGGTTTGTTAGTGTTTTGTTGAGGATTTTGCATAAATTTCAGATGGGGTATTAATCTACAGGTTTCTTTTCTTGAAATGTGTTTGTCTGGCTTTGATATCAAGTGAAATTCCCTTTTGATTTCTTCTTTAATCAGTTGGTTACTTAAGAGTCTGTTCTTTAATCTCCCAAAATGTATGAATTTTCCAGTTTCCTTCTGTTATTGATTTTTAACTTCATGCAATTGTGCTCAGAGAAGATACCTTGCATAGTATTTATTTATCTTTTTAAATTTATTGACATTTAATTTGTAGTCTAACATATGACCTGTCCTGGAGAATGTCCCATGTGCACTAGAGAAGAAGGTGTACTTTGTTGTGGTTGGGTAGTATGTTCTGCATATGTCTGTTAGATCTAGTCGGTTTATTGTGTGGTTCAATCTCAACTTTACTTTTCACCCTGTCATTAAACTGATATTTTCATCTTCATTCATAAGACCTCTAAGTTTCTTTTTCCACTTCACTAAATAATCATGTAGTTGACAGCTATAACACATTTAGAAAGTGAACAGTTCTCACCAATATAAACAATAGGCGATAAAGCTGCTGTTTGATGATACATTGATGAAGGAAAGCTGAGATTCATGAGAAAAATTATAATCTGCTGGATGACCTGTGGTTTATATGTATGCAAACAAATAAAAAATATTTGAAATCTAATAAATTTTTAAGTGCCAGAATTTCATGTTTTGAGGAAAGTGGTAAAGCTGGAGGAAAAGGTATCCATTAAAAAAGTATAAGTATGCAGTACAAAAATATGTGTGTCCCCCAGAATAATGTAGTATTTCATATGTTTAATTCTTCAGTTTATTGAATACTTATTGAACCTAGTCTTCTAAGCTGCATATCAATACCTTCATATAAACAAGCTTCAAATGATTTGTTTACATTTATTACCAGTTAAGAATTCAACATACAAAATTCATCATAATTATTTTTTATCTCCCTATCCCTTTGGAGAGAATTTAAGTAACATCAGCATGCATCCCATCACTTTATCTTTGCTTGCCATTTGGTGACAGGATTCATTGTTTTTGCTAGAAAATAAGATTAGTACAGTGCAAATTATGTATGCTCAGTTGAATTTTTCCTTGGTGTGAGGTTTTTTAAGTGCACGTTACATTGTTTATGAAATGTTTCATTTGTAAATCTGTTTTGAAAGCCTGAAATGGAACATTATTCTTCTATGGAGGCTTCTCGTACAGATTTCATTTACATTCTAGAGGAATTATATTTTAAATATTATATCTACTTTCTGCTGTGTTATCTTCCACACCCTTCTTTAAATCTCAATACATCACCATCACTCATGTGAAACAACCATTAACTTCATTGAATAGAGTTACAGGATGAAATTCTAAAAAAGGATTTTGCTGTGGTTGAATTAGGGCTGTATTCTTACATTTACCATAGAAGAAAAGTGTCCTTTCCAAGGCATTTCCAACCCAGATCTGTTCTTTTCCTACTTTGGCATTTTGGTACAAATGGAGCATGGGTGACCTTAAACAAAATAGTTATATGATATCTGTCTATAATTAGCTATTAAGTCATAAGCCATGTATAGTTAAATAAGGTACACAGACAATGTTTGCATATTTAAAAGATTAGAGAATGCTATTGGATTCAATAAATATTTATGAACTCTAATGTTAGGCAATATGTGAAATACTAGGAATTCAAGAATGAATTAGCTGTTCTCTGCCTTCCAGAAACTAATTTACAAGCAGGCAGATAAATTGTTAGTAGACATTCATCACACATCATAGTCACCAAATAATTTTTAATTCATTAATTTTGCCTGGTGATGTGCAGAAAGAAGTTCTTAAGGGCAATGCTCAAAAAGAGGGGTGAGATTTGAATTGGGCCCTGGAGTATCAGTTGGATTTTGTCCAGTAGTGAAAAAGATGGAAAGTAACTTATAAAGAAGGAACAGAATGAGAGAAAATCTTGGAAATTGCCAAGTCATAATATACATGGGAAAGGTAAGAGGCTCTCCAAAACTGTAACATTAGTGTTGATCACAGATGCATTGTAGTGAAATGCTTTAGTGTACATTGCATCATGATAAAGGAATTAAATTTTGTAGGCATTGGAAAGCCAACTCAAGTGTATAAGTAAGGTAGTGACATGATTAATTTCATGTTTTATAAGGATATTTCTTAGGAAATTCTCAAGGTGAAATCAATAAGACATGAATATAAAATGGATGCAGAGGATAACATAGACTCAGTGACATCTTCAACCTCTTCCAGGCTGGAGGTCTTGGTGGATGTGATGCTGTTTAGTTGTGAAATAAGGATCAAAGTAACAGGTCAGAGGAGACAGTATTTTAATTTTTAATATGTTGGGATGTTCATCTAATACTCACTAGAGGTACCAGGAAGGAAATTTGAAATATTTGGAATTATTTCTATTTTGGAGATAAAGGTGTAGACTATATCAGGAATAGGTGATTACTGAGGCCAAAAGAACAGTTACATTTTTTTTCAGTGGAAAAACATCTGAAGTAAAATCTGGTGAAGATTAACAATAATGGGACCAGAAGAGGATTCAGGGAAGGAGTAATAGTACCACTCAGTCCATGCAAAGAGATAGTATCAAAGAAATCATTTGTTAAAATGTGATTAAAATAAAGTTTTAAAAGCAACATTTGTATTTGAAAATTAACATCCTTGTTGGCAGGCCAAATCTAAGGTACTGCTAAGATATCAAGCAGAAGTATGTAGAGCTGATAACTGAAAACCCACATCTGTAGTCTGGGGAGCGGGGTCATAGGCAGAGATGCAGCCTTTAAAATTACCTGCATAGAGCTAATAGAGAATTACTTGAGAATGAATGATATTTCAGGAGAAAAATATAAAGGAAGAAGACATGCAAAAAGAAAATTTGGCAAATATAGCCAATCAGTGTGCTACCACAGTACAAGAGTCTGCAGAAAGGTAAAGGAGTGGTCAGAAGGAAGGGAAGAACTAAGAGAGTATTTTGTAGAAAAAGTTAGAAGGAGAAAAGCCTTAAGAAGCAAAGAGATGGTTATGGGATTTAAACTTGGGAAAGATGTTTTTCAAAAGAGAGAACATGTTAATAAGGTTACAGTTGAAGTGTACTGTTAATGAAAAGCAGCTTTAGTGGACTGGTGAAGGAAAAATTCAGATTGCATGGAAACAAGACATAGTGGCATGTGTGTACACGTCGGGGCTGGAAGTGATGTGGGTAGAGTAGCGAGGTAAAGAGAAGCTACTCTTCCAGATTTCTAAGTGACCATTGTAGAAAGTGACCAAGTTCGTCATTTTCCTAGTATAAAAATGGGAAGGGTCAGCTAGTGTTAAAATTCAAGTAAGAACATCTGGATTGATGAAGAGAAGTCATATAATGTTCTTCTTAAATTCATTTTAAAAAACCTAAGAATATAAATTAATGAGTAGTATAATATCAAAAAGGGAAACTGATTTTTTATAAATAATAAGTTTTATCTCTATATTTTTATCATTCTGATCACTTACGTGAGAAATTCCTCACATTTCACAATTATTTTTTTCAAATGGAAAAAGAGACATAAAAATCATTATAACTTCCAGTTACTTTTAGAAATATATTTGTCAGAGGGATGAGTCATACTTAATATTGTACTGTTAACAAGGGCAAGGGCATGAGAATGTTTTGATTCTTTTTTTAGATGCACTTTGTCTCTCTAGAAAGATAAAGCAACGGAATCGATAATGATTTAAATTGTTATTTCTCTGAGTGAGTCAGAAGTAAATAAGCCAATGAAATACACAGCTTTGGGGGACTGGACCCTATTCTGATGAATGAGAGTGGGTAGGCCTGGCAGAACATTGTAGGAAGGTGACATAATGCCTGATGGCTTCTCCTTACTGTGGGGATGCACAGCATTAATGCAGAGGATAGTACGTGATTACCCAGCTCTACCACAGTGACTTTCCACTTGGATATAAGCAACTGTAGAGAAGGCCTTACTGTCAGTAGAGTCATGGTTCAAGAGGGGACTGACTGATAACAGCTCACTTATCATAAGCCATTTCCATCTTAAAAAGGATCTTGTGTGTACGATTTTCCCATTTGGGACCAAGGAGATGAAAGTGAAGAAACATATGGTGCTATTACCTTCTCCTACATTCTTTGTTATTTATTATATCCAATAAATATATTATTTTCTTTTTTGAATTTTTGTTTGGTTTGGTCGGTTTTATTTTGTTTTGTTTTGTTTTGGTTATATGTCTGGTGTTATGATTCTTAATTTAGTCAGCTTATTTGGGTGTACTACAAGAAATTTTGTGATAAGTTGTTTTCTCAATAATTTCTCAAGCAAAATTTGAAGTCATCTCTTAAAAATGACTTTACTTAAAAGTGTTTTACTTGTTTTGAGTATATTGTTTTCATTTGAATTTTTTATTAACTCGCAAGTGATTTCAATTTAACTTTTGTAAAATGGTCTCATTTTTTTATGCTTGTCAGATGACATAGCAATAATATTTATGTTAAATTTACTGTGAAGTTATTCTTACATATTGCTAAATAATTTGTAGCTTCCCTATTCATTTTTAATTATTTGTGCTAGCACATGAAGTTTCAAAAGAAACCTGATTTTAAGATACAGTGTAACACATGGACTTTGGTGGTTTAAAGTGATATATCAAACATATATTAGCACTTGTCTGTAAAATACGAAGGCAGACATATCTCCATTTACACCACGGACTTTCTTAAAAGTAAAAATCTGCACTCATGATAGAAAGTTAAAAGCACTCTGAATTCTCCTTTCCCAGCCATGCACAGGCAAGGCAACAGAAGTGGTCAAAACGGCACAGGCTCTGGGAGGCTGGCAGAAAAAAGAAATATAACACAAAATCCTGGTAGAGTCCCAACCTGGATGGACTGGCGAACTGGCTTCTGCCTGAGTTCACCTCCATCCTCCTAAATCAGCTCCTCAAGTTCACTGTTAAATCAGCACTAAATATGTCCTGCAGCAGAACTCTTTGCATTAAACAATTTAAAACAAAAATAACAAGAACACTACGAGTGCCAAAAAAATCCTCAGTGATTAATTTCTAAGCAGATGGGGCCTGAGAGAAGCAGAGCCACAACAAGGTGATGGGGAAGGGGAGTGTCACGTAGTGGGACAGAGCTAGAGTGACCAAGACTGCTGACCATGGACAGTGATTGGAATGAAACAGCTGAGTCTGCTCATGAGGGCCAGAGAGCTAACAGGGCGAGGCTATGACAAAATCTGTAAAAGGTCCACAGGCTATCACCTACCATTTCCTCATGGTACAGAAAAGATTGCAAGCCAGGCCCCACATCCAATATGCTCTGTGGTCGAACAAGCATACAGCATCTCAATCTTCAGGGCCACCTTCAAGGAAGAAGGCTATTGATTTATAGGAAATGATGTTAGACATAAAGGATAATGATACATAGATCACAAATGCTATGGAAGAGTTCTTGAATCAGCAAATAAAAGGGGTCAATAATGTGAAGAGAGTGTGCATCAGTTTTATTAGGAGGCTTCATTGCTCTGTGCTTTATGAACCTCCACAGATGGCAGTGATATAATATAATATTCACAAATATGATGCAATAAACAATATTAAAATATCCAGCAGTGCTACTTTTAGTTTCAGGTATAAAAGGAAAATATCTCTGGGCACTCTGTACTTTACAAAGAAGATGGATAGACCCTCTTGATTTTTAAAGATGACCACACTGGTCTGTTTCTACACTTGGGTTTCTTCTGAAAATGTTTTCATATTTGTCTCATTTTTCTGTTGTGAATGCATATGTGCCTGACAAGATTAATTAGTGGGTGAGGTTTTGCAGGTATCGCTCATGAGTCAGATGGCAAGGACATTAAGGAACCATGTCTGACTGCTTGATTCCTTAGGAGGAAAGAGATTCCTCCTCTAAAATCTTCAACTATGGAGCCATTACATTTTACCTTTTACAAATTATAATATAAAGAATAGCTGCTACAGAAATATTGACCTAAAAAGTATTTAGAATTTGAAGGGTATGGATATTTTCAAACTAAAATTGAGATTTTTGTCCCTGTGAAAACAATTCAGAAGCCAACACTAGATGAATAATATCAATTACCAAAGGGAAAATGGGGAATCTGTTATTCAATTCATTCATTTTCTAACAAAAAAATCATCACTTTTCAAATTTGCTTAAAATAGAATAGTATCTTAAAATAACAGTAATTATGATTGATTTAAATGGCCAAAGAAAGACTAATTTAAATACCTGGTCAAAAAGAGCAGCTAACACTATTGAAGTGACCTTATTTCGTAGGATTATTTTGGGAAACAGTGTTAATGAAATTTGCATTCTCTTCCTGGATATGAGAAAATTCAGTTTTACCTTAAGAGATATTATATTTTTAGGTAAAGTATACTAGTATTTAAATCTAGCCCTGTGTTGTTCAAAATGATAACTTTGAATATATTCAGAATTGCAAGGTTCAGTTTGGTTTTTCAAGTAAGTTACTGAAAATAAAATAATTTTACGTGTGATAGAATGTTGCCTTCTTTCTGTTTTTATTTGCTTTATCCCTACTCTGCCTCTTTCTTTTATCAAACCTGCTAATACTCCTGTCCATCTCCCCATACTCTCTTGCCTTGGGCTGTGAAAAATTAACTATGCATCAACTTAGCACACATTCAATTATATTTTCTCATCTGTGCTGCCTGGGATTCTGATTTGTGAACTGTCAGATCCATCCCCTTTCTTGCCAAAATATCTTTTGACTTTATCATATACAGTCCAACCATCTGTCAACTGACAATCCTAATATATGCTGTTTCTTTTAGACCATCTCCATTGTTGAAAATGAACCCAGTGCTCTGTTTTCTTTCCTACCTAAAGCAGATCTTTTTTTCCGTCCATCACAAACTGAAATCTTCAACTGTGGAGCCATTTCTATTCCACTACACTGTTTATTATGTTGAAACATTTACAGTCCAGTTGACAACACTTTAGCTTCTCCCAAAAATCCATGATTTATTTTATTTGTGCAACACGCATTACTTTGAAAACCGTGTAACATTTGAATAAACTAACTACATTTACTGGGTATTAGACTCTAGGAAATCTTCTTAATAAAATGAGTTTTGTTCTGAATGTTATCAGGTTCCAACTTAGGAACAAATGTAAGGCCTAGGTACAACAGAACCAAAATTCAAACTAACAATCAGAAAACTAAACCAGGATTGTGATCATTGTATAGCCAAACTTATTCCTATAAAAATCATTCTTAGTACTCTATACTTTTTAGCTAAATACTCTCTAAAAGCTAATCTCTTTTAAGATTAGCAAACTATTCTTCTTTCATAAATAGGAAAATTTAGGAGAATAGTGTATAATTTAACCTCATTTTCAAAAAGATGGTGGGTAGAGTAGAATGAATTAATTTGAAAGAAAGTCATCTTCTCCTGGGTACATAAGCCCCTGGAAGCAAGGGGATGATTTGTTCTCTCCACTGATGTGTTCCCAGTGTGTGTAAGACTGCCTGGCCCACCAGGGCATCCATCAACATTGGTCGAAAGATGGAATGAAGTTTCTCAAAAAAGTCTCATTTGATGCTCTGAGACTTTGCACTTCCTCTTCCTAGGACTCTTATCCAGAAATTCAAATCAAGATTTGATCCCATACGTCCTTTTTCTTTGTTCAGATGTTACCTTCTCAACAAGGTCTTCCATGACCTATTTAAAATTGCAGTTTTCCCTGGAACTCACCTTCCCCTAGAACCTCTTCCCCATTTTCCCCCATTCTCCTTTACCACTTAGAGTTAGGATAGATTTTACTTATTTGTTTGATTGATTGATTGATCAATGTCCAGCTTCCTTATTGGAATGTAAGCTCCATATGGACAGATGCTTGTGTCTGTTTTGTTGTTGGTATTGTCTGTGGCACTAAATCAACAATGCCGAGGATAGCACCTGCCACTTTGTAGGCACTTGATGAGTAGTAGTAGAATGAAAGGATAAATTGGAATATTCGGCTTAGAGAATATTAGAATTATTTATTACATTTTGTTTAGTTTACAGAAATGCTGACTGGTTTTAGATCTCTAAACATATGTTTAATGATATGGAATAAGCTAGTCATACATTATTTAGGCTCTCATAAAATGTAAGCAAATCTTTGTACATTTAAGCACTTAAATAGAACACCAAGAGAGGTACCAAAAATCCTTTTGAAAATTATTTGTATAGACAGAAAATGGATTGATCGATAGAATGATAGAAATAAAGACAGATTGTGTATGTGTGTGTGGGGGTATGACTAGCCTTGTTTTGGAGGAGTGCCCAGATATACTGTTTTTTATTTTTTTTCTCTTACTAATATGGTCTTCTTCTAGAACCTATCCTTCTTAACTAGCTGATCTGTCTTACCTAAAAAAGTCCTATCTACTTATGAAACAAAAACAAAAACAAATTAAAAAAAAAGAAAAACACAACCTCCATGAGGCTGCAAGGAAACATGATTTAAGAGGAGAAACTGCAATGTAACTGTTTAATAATTTGCAAAATATTATTGCTGTTACAATTATGTTAGAGATGTATGTGTTTTATTAGAAATATATTTGTTATATCAGGCTGTGGTAAGCAGAATAATGGCTTTCCAAAGACATCCACATCGTCATCTCAGAGTGTGTGAATATGCAAAAAGGACTTTGCTGATATAGCTAATTGAGGATCTGAGATGGGAAGAGTGCCTGGATTTACAAGGACAAGGGTCCTTATACAGGGGAATCAGAAGGGTTGGAGTGAGAAGAGCTGTGCTGAGATAAGCACAGTCAGAGAGGGATTTGGAGATGCCACCTGCTAGTTGTGAAGGTGGAGGAAGGGCCCAGGAGCCAAGGAATGCCGGCTGCCTCTACAAGTGGGAAGAGGTAAAGAAACAGATTCTCCGCCAGAGCCTCCTGAGTTTACCCCAGTGAGGCTCATTTTGGACTTCAAACCTCCAGAACTGTAAGATAATAAATTTCTGTTGTTTTAAGACCCAAATTGTGTAGTAATTTGTTACAGGTGAAGTAGGACTCTATTCCATAGGCTTATTATTCCTTTTTATTATCCTTCCAACTGCAAGATTCAGGACTGACTGACACATGAACAGCAAAGTTTAGTGAAGCATAAAGAACTACTGGCCATAAACTAACCTGGGGGCAAATAAAGTTTGCCTGGAGTGCCCTTCCCTTCTTCCCAAGGTCTTTTCTCTGGAGCTTTTCCTCTGTTTCTTTCCTGCTACTATTCAAGGTAGTAACTGATGACTGAATGGTTAAATTTAAAAACTTAAAATAATGACTATATTCAGGTTTGAATGCAGGTTTAAAGGAATCTCTTATATGGAGAGAATCTTTTAGGTCCCGAAACATTAATTTTTTTAATGAAATATGTTAAATGATTGATATTTTTACAAGAAATTCAGTCCATATACCTTATCCATAGCCAAAGTTTAAAAGGGATGACCCTAAAGAAGGTTCTGTTTAGTAAATACAATTTGGTTAAAAATGATATTTTTTCTTACTCAGTAACAATCTGCTCTTTATAAGAACTATAAGTATTTAATAATAATAATAATAACAATAACAATGCCGACATTAGTTTTCTGTTGTTGCCATAGTGAATTACTACAAGCTTAGCACTTAAACATTCCAAACATATTATGCCACAACTCAGAAGAATGGGTGGGCTAGTTTGGTTTCTCTGCTCCACTTTTCACAGGAGCAAAATCAAAGTGTCAGCTGCTGGGAAGAGTCTGCAGCAGCCTCATTCAGGTTATCAGCAGAATCCAGTTCCTTATAGTTACCTGACTGAGCTTTCCGTTTCCTTGCTGGCTGTTAGTCTGGGGCCTCTCCTTGAAGCCTCCTTCATCCCACTTCATATCCTCGCTCCATCTTCAAATCACCAAGGATGTGCCAGGTCCTTCTCTTGAAACTCTCTGACTTCTCCTTCTACTGCATCTCTCTGACTCCAGCCTGAGAAAGTTCTCCACTTTTAAGGGTTCATGTGGCTACACTAGGCCCACCCATGTGATCCAGGATACTCTCCCTATTTGAAGGTCCAAGAGCTTAATTACATCTGCAAAGTCCATTTTTCCACACAACAAAAGGTATTCCAGGGATAGTGTGCGGACACCTTTGAGGGCTGTTATTCTGCTTCCTACAACATGTAATGTACATTAAGTGCTATGATGTCCCATGGTGTGTGCTAAAGGCCTGGTATATGATACATCCTTTTCTTTAATTCTTCAACAGCCCTATGAGATGGATACCACCCTTCTCTCCTTTTTAAAGAAGAGGAAGCAGTATTGGATAGGTTCATGTCACCTGGTCAAGTTCAGGGGTAGAGTCAGTTCTGCTGTGTGGCACATGCATTCCTAAAAAGTACTCTACTAGGCGAAATCACACAGTAAAGACCACAGGCCTGATGTGAAAAATGTGGTAAAGGACACAATATTCAACAGCGTAGCACAGAGACACATTTAAAAAAGATAAGAAACTGATAAAAGTGCTAGTACAGTGATATGCACATAAAATAATTAATAAAATGTATGAAATTAAATAAGATATAATCTTTACCTTGAAAAAGGCCTTAAGTTTGCTTTTGGAAGTGGACGATGGAAGGTTTCAATTTCTCGTGAAACACTGGCAGGAGGGTTATCTGAAATCAGATGGATGGTTGTGACTGCAGAACGTGCTTGGGTGAACTGAGGTCTTTGGTAGATGTTTGAGGGGTGTGTGTGTGTGTGTGTGTGTGTGTGTGTTTTATAGATTCCTGGATGGCTCTGTTCAGCCCAGTGAGGTTTTCTGCATTCACTTAGTGATTCTCAAGGAAGAATTCATGCATAAGAGAACACGAAATTCACATTATGCTCAAATAGTTCTTTAATATGTCAATTACATTGAAATAAATTTGTGTTTACAAAACAAGTGTTACAGCAGAACTGCCTGTAGTGAGAGACAGACTAGCTCAGAGCAGTTAAATTCCATGAGTGCCTCAGCTCGTGATATACATACACATACCCTGCATGTATCAAAGAAGAAAACATAAAAGATTAGTATAAATAATTCTAAGGAATTTCCACATTGACATGAAGTTTATTATCTTTCATAATCCTTTTTTGAGATCTTTTGAGGTAGTGACTCTCATAGCATGGCCAATAAATCACTATTCTACTGCAATTTCTGGCCTTGTTCTACTTTAAACCTAAGTATAAACACCCATAGCAATCGAATGATGGAATTTTGAGAAAAGCCTCATAGCATAGTTTTAAAGGGCATGCACTTCAGTTAGATATGCTCTTTTTGAAGTAAACAGGAAGAACTCTATATTCCTTAAGGTAAGTTTTGTTTTGATCATCTACACCCCTTAACACAGATATAAAGAAAGGGAGTGGGAAGGTGAGTTAGATGAACAATTTCAAGGGCTTAATGAGGTCTAGGTACTTTATACACAATCTAATTTTGTTCCCCCAACAACTGGGGGGAGGTGTCTTATTAAACTATTTATTTTCTGAATTATGGAAATGAATTTCAAGTAAGTCAAATAACTTTCCCCACTTCACACACCAGTCAACCGCAGGATGAGGATCTTAAAGCAAGTCTCTCTGTTGACGATGAAGCCCATTTGCTCCACATTAAAGGCCTGACCCAGTCAAAAAGTAAAGTATGTTTTCATCCTGGTTACTCCTTATCTGAATTTGTAACCTAAGTTCAATAAACATAAAAATAAACTTATCATATCTCCCCAAACAAGCTTTCCTCTTTATCCCCTCATTATTAATCTGATCGGTCAGCTACACAAGCCTAAAATCCCCCCTCACCCACCACAAGCAGTAATTTACCAATTCTTATTGATCATTAAAGCATTTCTAGAATCTGAATCTTTCTATTTTTTTATCCACCATTCTAATGCAAACCCTATAAAACTATATTACTGAAATAATGTCAACTTGTCTTTCTTAGAAAGACAAGAATATCCAGGATCTACTTTTTCAAATTCACCTTCCAAAATATCAATAGATTTAGCTTCCTATTATGAAATCTGAGATAAATTAACACTATTAGTCCTCTGGAAACAAACCCTTAAAACAAAGGAAGTAGAGGATCTTATATTTTGGAATGTGATGCCTGCAATAATGCATTTTTGTGCACAACCTCCCCTCACCTTGTTAGTTTCATGGAGCTTTGCCAAAGTGGGATAATCTCCTTCCAGGATCTCTGGAATAAGAAGGACAGGAAAGGCACTCTTAACATATGAAGAAGTCTCACAGGAAACATTATTTAAAACACACAAGTCATGGCTAGTGCATGGGTCTCGCAGAGTAACTAGAAATCACCAGGGCTTCGGTTTTGCAGCCTTGCTCATTTCATCCATGTCCATGAACATCAGTAAACATGTGCGCACGAACTGTAGGTCCATATGTCTTTCTTCTGTCTCCTATACTCCCTGAGCCTCCTGCTGCAACCTTCTGGACCACATGCATTCAGGAAACTGTACTAGCTGAATAATTAACTAACACTTAACTAACACCTAGGCTTTTATAAACATAAGAAAACCTTCCCCTTTTGAACAAATGGAGAGAGTAGTAATTCTTTTTCTCAAGACTCTGTTCAAAAATAATGTCATTTAAAGATCAAGCTTGGGGCACAATTGAGCTTTCATGCTAACAGTGTCATAAAGAGAATTTTGAAAGCAGTCAAATCCCATGTGGAGACTACAGGTAACCACTGCTCCAATCCAGACTGGGGTGGAAAGTAAGTTGGACTTGGAGAGAGTACCAAGTTCAAAGTGAGTCTTTTTCTTGCTGCAGTTGTGGAAAGCATATTCTGATACCCAAAAGGGAATTCTCAATTTTTCAATTTGTTTGAAACAATATTTCCTGCTTTGATTTTATGTTTATTGCCCATAATACTAGCATTTTAGGACTTAAAGTTACTTTACAAAGTCATATTAGGTGCTCTCATTTTCAAAATGCATTCCCCTTGTCTGTTTTACACTTCAAAAGATGGATGGCAACATTGAGTGCTTTAACCTGGTTTGCTTTGGTTTATGAATATTTTGAGTGTGTCTGTGGTGTTGGGGATGCTTTCATAACTCCTTATTCTAACAGTAGTTTTGATGTGTGGCTTTATGAATCTGATCCTTTGAAACACACAGTGCTGTACTGCGTTGCCTTGGAGAATTTGGCCCTGTTGTTACACAGTTACCTTCTGTTTCACCTTAGAGCCTTTCCATTTCTTTTCCAGGGCATTGGTTCCAAAATACCCTAGCCTTTTCAGTCTTTGAAACAAGCTGCAAGAGAGATGAATAATTTTTTTGTTCACAAAATGACTGTAATGACACTGGTAGCACTAATAATGGAGTTGCTCTTGTAATTTGCAACTTTTTGGTATAAGCACTTGCAGAGTTGGTGCTATTTTTGGATAAATACACATAAGATTCAGAAATTTCACTGGGCTCATTCACTGTTTCTGGAATATTAATTCACAATCTCTATATTTCTCTAACTCCTTTAGAAATTATTGTCCTAGAACTGGCCTTTTTCATGTCTTCTTTTTGCTGCAGCCTAATTTCTTCTGAACATGAAATTCCCATTACCACCACCAGCAGCTTTTTCCCCTTTATCATCACCACAATCAGATCACTCTCTCACTGCTTCTGGAGCTATCTTTCTGAAATAGACACATCATATTTCCGCCAACCCCCTCCTCTCCTTAATCAAGGTGCACTATAATGTGTGTTCCACCTACTCTGTGTGCCTCATATGTTATTCTTCCCATAAAAACTCTAGTTGAACCAAATTAAGAATGTTTATTGTATCACATCCACACACACCTTTTTTCACTTGCATGCATTTACACAAGACTTTTTTCATGTTATGGAATAACATGTTCAGAATAATATTTACATTTTTCACCAAATTTTCTAGTTTGGATTCATTCTTTAAAACTTGTTTTGTGTATCCATCTAGTTATTTATTTACCATCATAGTTATAAGGTACCTACCATGACCTAAGCACTGTGCTCCAAACTAAGGGTATAAAATGAATAAAACACAATCAATTTTGAAAGCACCTCCATAAGACTTCCATGATAATCGTCTCCCTGCCCTGACCATCTACTCACAGACACAAAGGAAATATTCAGTCCAGCCTCCTCTCCCAATTTTCTTTATTATTCTTATACTATTTTACACATGGTACCATATTGTATGCCATAACACCTCCCTCATTAATTCTTATACCATTGGATAAATATTTTATATTTATCTTGTTTCTAAAGAATTAAACTAAACAAATAAATGAACTGATGTATTATATTTTTTTCAACATTTTCAGCAACACCTAGGACTATGTCATACACAATGTTTCTTGGTTAATGGTCATGATCATAGTAGACTCCTTTGACAAATTGAACAGATTTACATCTTGACATGTGTGTAACACATAAACCCATGGATCGCAATTTTCAGTATTTTTTCTCCTTAAGGAACCTCAATGGCAAAATTCAACCATCTGCAAAAAACTGTTTGCACACATATATATGCCATAATGTATAAAACTGTGAGTTTAAGACAGAAAGCTTTTTAAAAAGTGTCAGTTGTCTTAATACAAAGAAATATTTTCTGATTTCTGAAAATAGGAGTTCCTAAATTCGACTATTAAAATGTGATCGGGGTGGTGGTGGTGTGATGAATTGGGAGATTGGGATTGACATATATACACTAATATGTATGAAGTGGATAACTAATAAGAACCTGCTGTATAAAAATAAATAAAATTCTAAAATTCAAAAATAAATTTTTAAATATAAAAAAATAAATAAAATGTGATGCTGTTTTCTGCTTGAAGCAGCTGTCTTAAAGCCTTTATCTATTTCCGTGTAAATCAAAGACTGGTGCAATCAGTTGTTGAAGAAAACAATGTCTTTTTAATGATTAGTAATGTGTCTAAATACAGAATGAACATCTGGTTCATGTCTTGCCGAGATGAGATGGCCTTGTCAGAAAATTTTATTTTCTACAGAAATCCCTGTATCTCCATCTTACAGTACAATATTTTTCAAGGCAATACTTTTTCTCTGTCCTTAGACATCAGGCACAAAAGCCCTGAGTAACTTTCAGGTTTATTAGAGGTGGCAACAACTATATTAATTCATAAAATGAAAGCCAGGCTGCTGCTTTTGAACTATAAAATAAGTTGTTCCAACCATAACTCAAGCTAGCACCTACATAAATGTTCCACAGAAACATGGCAACGTGAAGTCAAAGGCTGTCTCCCCAACTATGCCCTGGAGGGAGCATCATGTAAGCAAGTGCGATTCTCTTTTGTGATGTGCAGTATCCTTTCCTGTAAATATCAGTCTCCTTGTATTTGTGTTGGTAGAATGATGCTAGGTGATGACCTATTAGTTTTAAATTCAGAACTCTCACATTTCCTTGATTGATATTTTGAATGTTATTTGATTCTTTAAATCACCACTATTTTTTGTCCTGAGTAAAGAGGAGCTCCCTTGTGAACAAGGTGCTAAGGAAATGTAAATACAGTTCATGATCAGTGTGCAGAATTATATAGATCTTTACAATTGATGTTCTGAGAGTGGCAAAATAAGGGGTATCACACCTTGAAACTCAGAGATTACATGAAAGATGTTCGATTAACTCCTATCTATTTTTGTTCATACTTCTCAAAACTTCCGCTTTCCTGTCTCACAGGCCTTATGACCCTCTTTCTCCAAGTATTTACTAATTTAAATCAGTCTTATGTTTTATAACTTCTTTATTTAAGCACCTGTACCCATTATTCCCATTAAGACAACAAAACATACTATGTCAAACTTATCTAATTTTTATTAAAGGGAATGGGAAGAAAATGGGAAGCTGGGAGTACTTACACATTTTTATATAATTTAACCTAGTTTTGTTTAATTTTATCTAAATTTTACATAAAGCTTAGCATATTTCATGTAATAATAATATTACACAGGTGGTGGTTATAAAGGAACAGATCCATCTAGGCATGAATTATGCAATATTTCTCAAGAAATGTTCTGTGCATAGAAAACAAAAACCAAAAAAAAGGAAAAAGTATAAGTGTATTTGCGTGTGTGTGTGTGTGTGTGTGTGTGTGTGTTTGTGTCCATTTGGTTTAGCTGAATACAAAGGAGAGACGTTTGGGACTAGATACCAGGTAACCTGATGTTTAAGAGTATGGACCACAGAGCAAGAATACCTGGGCTGAAATTCTTGCCAGCATTCAATATCAGATGGGCTTTGGGAAAATTACTTAATCTGTTTGTTACTGAATTTTCCACTTAAAGAGTAGAGATAACAACAATACACATTATATAGGCTTGTACTGAGAATTAAATGACATAATTCTGAAAAAGCCCACAGAATGGTGTCTAGTTATTACTAAGTACATGTTGGTAATAACAGTGATATGATTCTATTAGAAAGATGCAATGAACCCAATTTCCACATAGCAGCCTCATTTTTCTCACATTCAAGCTGCACCATATTTGTAGAATTCCAGATTCAACTTTGATTATGCATCATAAACTTCCACTTGCCTTTCACTGCCTAAGACATCCCTACATGTTAATTCTGTAGCTATGATATTTTTAGAATTGACTTAGCATGTGGCCTAGACAATCTTTTAAAGAAGAATTCAATATTTCAAAAATTATTATTTCTCAGGAATTTCTGGAAAACTTCATTTCAGTGTGTTTTCTGAACAAATTCAATCTGGGTTACAGAGGATAAGAAAAAGTCAAAATAAATCTATGGTTATACTATTAAGTTTCTTGCTTTTGTATGATGAGTAAGTAGCAATAACTGCTCTGAAAATTTCCATTAAAAATGTTTATGGCCCTCCATCATGAAAAAGTATCGAGGCCTTTAAGCAATCACATTGTTTGAAACACATATGTATATAAGTATATGTATATATTTACATAGGGTGGAAACATACAGGAAAGTTATTATATAAACCCATTTATTTATTTTACATTCAGTAAACATGTCATATTATATATTAATCTAATTTTTGTACAACTTTTTTTTCAGAAATTTTTTTTTAACTTTTTATTTTATATTGGAATATCGTTGATTAACAGTGGTGTGATAGTTTCAGGTGTAAAGCAAAGTGATTCAGTTATACATACACATGTATCTATTCTTTTTCAAATTATTTTCCCATTTAGGTTGTTACATAATATTGAACAAAGTTCCCTGTGTTATACACTATGTCCTTATTGGTTATCCATTTTAAATATAGCAGTGTGTACATGTCAATCCCAAACTCCCTAACTATACCTCCCTCTCACCCTTCGCCTTAGAGAATGAACCATAAGTTTATTCTCCAAGTCTTTGAGTCTGTTTTGTAAATAAGTTCATTTGTATCATTTCTTTTTAGATTCCACATATGAGCAATATCATACGATATTTCTCTTTCTCTGTCTAACTTACTTCACCCAGTATGACAATCTCTAGGTCCATCCTTGTTGCTGCAAATGGCATTATTTCATTCTTTTTTATGGGTGAATAATATTCCATTGTATATATGTACCACATCTTTATCCATTCCTCTGTCAGTGGACATTTTGGTTGCTTCCATATCTTGGTTATAGTAAACAGTGCTTCAGTGAACATTGGTGTGCCTGTATCCTTTTGGACCTGTTTTTCTCTGGATATATGTCCAGATGTGGGGTTGCAGGATCATATGGGAGCTCTATTTTTAGTTTTTTAAGGAACGTCCATACTGTTCTCCATAGCAGCTATACCGATTTCATTCCCACCAACAGTGTAGAAGGCTTCCCTTCTCTATACACCCTCTCCAACATTTGTTGTTTGTGGATTTTTTGATGATAACCATTTTGACTGGTGTGAAGTGATATCTCATTATAGTTTTGATTTGAATTTCTCTAATAATTAGCAATGTTGAACATCTTTTCATGTGCTTCTTGGCCATCTGTATATCTTCTTTGAAGAAATGTCTATGTAGGTCTTCTGACCACTTTTTTATTGGGTTGTTTGTTTTGATGATATTAAGCCACATGAGCCGTTTATAAATTTTGGAGATTAATCCCTTGTCAGTCACAACATTTGCAAATATTTTCTCCCATTCTGTGGGTTGTCTTTTCATTTTGTTTTGCACAGCTTTATGTATTATACATTTAATAATGGTGTGTATTATCTGTAGTAAAGTTTCCTTTATATGGTGAGCAAGTGCACATGTACAAAGTGAAATTATTTGCCTATTAAACAATGCATTTTAAGAGTGAGGTCAAGGTTACTGTGAACATGATGATACCTGCTCTGAAAAAACATGTGGAAAATATCTACACTATGAGAAGACGTGGATTTTTTCAGCTTTATTGAGGTGTATTCAACAACATTGTAAGATATTTAAAGTGTACTACGTGATGATTTGATATACATATTCATTGTGAAACAATTTCCACCATCAATCATTTAACACCTCTATCACCTCTCATAGATACATATTTTGGTCAAAACATTTAAGTTCTACTCTCCTAGCAAATGTCAGTTATACAATACAGCATTGTCCACAATAGTCACCATGTCATACGTTAGATCCTTAGGCCTTATTCATATTGAAACTGAAAGTTTGTACCCTTTTACCAGGCTTTCCCTACTCCCCTCCATCCCCAGCCCCAGCAATGATTTTTCTCCTCTCTGCTTCTATGAGTTCAATTTATTTTTGTTTGTTTTAGATTCTAGATGTAAGTGAACCCTACAGTATTTGTCTCTCTTCCTCTGCTTTATATCACTTAGTATAATGTCTTCCAGGATCATCCATGTTATTACAAATGACAGGATTTCCTTCTTTTTTAAGGCTAAATAATATTCCTCTATTATTATATTTATATGTATTTCACATTTTCTTATCCATTCATCTATTGATGGACACTTAGGTTGTTTTAATACCTTGCTTATTGTAAACAGTGCTGAAATAAAAATGGAAGTACAGATATCTCTTCAACATCCTGTTTCCATCTCCTTTGGATATGTGCCCAGGAATGAAATTGCAGGATAATATGGTAGATCTATTTTTAGCTTTTTGAGGAACCTCCACATTGTTTTCCATAGTGGTTATACCAGTTTACATTCCCACCAACAGTGAACAAAGATTTCCTTTTCTCCACATCCTCACCAGCATTTGTTATCTCTTATCTTTTTTTTTTTTTTTTTTTGGCTGTGTTGTGTCTTCGTTGTTGTGCAGGCTATCTCTAGTTGTGGCAAGCAGGGGCTACTCTTCATTGAGGTGTGTGGGCTTCTCATTGCAGTTGCTTCTCTTGTTGAAGAGCATGGGCCCTAGGTGCACAGCCTTCAGTAGTTGTGGCACATGGGCTCAGTAGTTGTGGCTCGTGGGCTCTAGAGCACAGGCTCAGTAGTTGTGGCATATGGGCTTAGTTGCTCTGTGGCATGTGGGATCTTCCTGGACCAGGGATCAAACCCATGTCCCCTGCGTTGGCAGGCAGGTTCTTAACCACTGTGCCAACAGGGAAGTCCCTCTCTTGTCTTTTTGATAATTGCCATCCTAAATGTTGAGAGGTGATATCTCATTGTGGTTTTGATTTGAATTTCCTGCTTGATTAGTGAGGTTGAACATTTTTCATATACCTATCGGCCATTTGTATGTCTACTTTGGAAAACTTCTATCCAGGTCCTTTGTACATTTTTTAATTGGGTTGTTTGTTTCATTTTTGATTTGTATGAGTTTTTTTTAATATTTCAGATATCCACCCCTTATCAGATATGTTGTTTGCAAATATTTTCTCCCATTTAATAGATTGCGTTTTCCTTTTTGTTGATGGTTTCCCTTGTTGAGCATAAGCTTTTTAGTTTTTCATAGTCCCATTTGTTTATTTTTGCTTTTGTTGCCTTTCCTTTTAGTGTCAAACCCAAAAAATCATTCCCAAGACAAATGTTAAGTGGCTTATAACCTATGTTTCTTTCTGGAGTTTTACAGTTTCTGTTTTTATGTTCAAATTTTTAATCCATTTGAATTGACTATTAGGATATCATGTAAGATAGTGGGTTTGATTTTTGACCCACTTACTTGTTAGCTGACCAACCTTGGGTTAATTACTCAATCTTCCTGTATCTCAGATTTCTCACTTGTACAATGAGGATGTAATCACTAAATGAAGCAAATAATTGTGTCCCTTTCTATAAGATGTATTTGTTAACATATTTTCTTTGCCTCCCCCCATTTTCAAAAGGAAATATTTATTTTGGAAGTATATCTCCTACAATGTATTCATATTTTTTATTAGTTCTTCATATTTTACGAAACTAATTGAACAGTCTAATACTGGATGTATCAAGTATGGAAAAAAAATTAGAAACAACCACAAAGTAGATTCCTAGATTGTTAGCTGAAGGGCACACACACACACACACACACACACACACACACACACACAACTAGGGTAAAAACATTTTGGAAATAAGCTTAAAGAAAGTGCCACCAGCAAGCTCACCAGTCTGCAGTGGCTCATGATTTATTAATTTTCATGGTGTGAAGTTAAAATGAATGGTCTATCATATTAACTAATAGCTCAAATTTTAATAAGAACAATGTGTTACTGCACACTGCCCCTCCAGGACAAATTTTCATACTGGCATCTGGCTTGTTCACACAATCTAGCTTCCCATTTTGGATTTCAATGGTCTACACGATTAATGTCTAATGCTGACATTACTCTCTCCATTGCTTCAGGAACACTTAGAGGTGATTTGTGGTGAATGATCTGATTTTCCTAACAGAGGTATATATATGGGCAAAGATATTGTGTTTAAAATAATTAAGTAGCTTATTGAATATAAAGTATTTATATAAAAGTTTTAAATGTGGGTAAATATACAGATTTATTAAATGGGAAGAGTGAAACAAGGAGAAAATATTTAAATGAAGAAGACAATAATGTCCTCTTACTGGATATAGAAAAAAAAGGCTCAGAATGAATTCCCTCAAATTTTATTTTTAAGATTAGGAAGTGACATATTTAAAAGGCTGCAGGTTATTTTTAAAACATGTTTGCATATTTATCAAGAAAAACCTTTTGCGAAGTTTGATTTCTGAAAACACTATGACCATTAAAATTATGCTTATAATGCACAATTGTGTGGATTTCATATTTTCATTTAGAAAAATATGTTATGAAAGGATGCATGCTCATTAGAAAAGACAAATTAAATAGGAAAAAGAAGCATAATAAAGAAAAATTCTAACACTCAAACATAATTATGGTTGACATTTGGTCATGATTTTTCCAGATATATGTCTTAATATTATGTCTATATATTTCTGCAATTCACATAGAAGGGCAATCTGTTGCATTGCTTATTGCTCTGTGTGTGTGTGAATAATCTTTACTCTCTGCATGAATTAACTAATACAGGATTCAAAATAAACACGAGATATCAAGAACTATGAAGAGTCTGTGATTTCACCTTTCTTGCAAGCTTGCAGGTTAGGCTGCCACAGTTCCATAAATGCTGATAGAATACCAGGGACACCTGAATCAGAGCCAGTGGACTTGATTATTGCTGGCACAGCAGGAATCATGAGCTTCATTTTTGTTCTGGTTCCCAGTCTCTTAACCCCATGGCCCAATGAAGAACATTCTAGATGGGTGACGGGCATGCAGTAGGTTTTCATCACAGCTGTAAAAATCCAAGTTTATAAAGGATTCTTTTATAAAGGAGTTGCTAGCAAACCTGCTTAATATTGGCCCTGGAGGGAGATATTATTCACCATTACCCCCTGCCCCTTCCCATTCCACAGCAAACAAATCCATCCTTTACCCTGGAGGAAGACAAATATCCTTGTAAAGATAGTCAAGGACAAAAGTCATCAATGCCTCTATGCACATGATGTGGTGAAGTGTCTACCAGCACAGTGGTGTAGTTTTATCAAAGTGGGTCAGATCAGATACTTTTCCTCAGAAGTTATAAATTGGGAGTAAAGGGATTAAGTTATTCTGATCTGACTTATTTAATAAAAGTCATAAACAAAATAGGGAGATTTAATTGTCTACATTTTTCTTTATATGTTAAAATAAGCCAAATAAGCTTATATGTTAAAATAAGCCAAGTAAGCTCTTTGGGATATAGACGGTCTTCACAGTTATGTATAATAATAGAGTATATACATAAAACTTCACTGTTTATATAATACTGCCATTTGCAGGTACAATTTTGCACATGCCTATTTATTTTTCAAACCAAATTTCTAGGAGAATTGCTGGGTTTACAAGATCTGAGCGTCCCCACATCTTCAGGCTGCACTCCTTCTGTTCAGAGCTTCTACTTAACATATGTTCACTAGGTCTGATGAGAACTAAAGATTTTCTTAAATAGAACCAAGGAGTTGTGCTTCTGTGGGCTCCTACTGGTTTTCCCAGGCTTTTTACTTTGTATATTTCTATTTTCTAAAATTCTATACATTTAAGTCCATGAGAAGCCTCGCTGTGTTTTATACTCTACATTAATTCATAGTAAGGTCCCTACTTTATTTTAATAGTCAATTCAACTTCACTTTCTACTGTTTTCAGTGGAGGAAATATAAGCTGTTTTAACAAAGAGGTTTCAAGAGTACTTGACCTCATAATGTGAATGTTTCTGTCTCTCTCTCTCTCTCATAACCATCCATTGGTGATCAGATCTTCCCACCTTGTAGAGCAGCTCTGCTTTATAAGATCATTCAATCATTGCTCTCCCACACCCCGCAGGTTTTTTAAAGAAACTCTCATAGGACATTGCCTCCAAATCCAGGAGTCACAGCAGATATTATTTTATTGATATATAAGAAGGAAAAATATAGTATTATATATATATATACTATTTATACTAGAATACTCCTACTAAAATTAAACAAGGCTCAGTTATAAATGGGATTATAATAAACATAAATTTTCAACTTCTTCTCAATATATTTTGTAAATGTTTTCCACATTAGTACATACATACCTAACTTGATTGTTCATATGCCTGCAGAGTGTTTCATGCAGATTATTTCAAAATTTTGCTATTAGAAGGAATATTTTCAGTGAACAATTTTGTTTATGTCTTTGTGTAGTCATGCAGTTATGTCCATAGGATTTATTTCTAGAGGTAAAATTATTTAGGCAGTTGAATAAATTTTGAGGCATTCTAAATCACATTGAAAAATTGTTCTTCAAAAGAATATGTACCAATGATTACTATTCCTTGTGTTCTGCTCTGGGAAAGACAAGATAATTAATGCCCTCTTACTTTTTCCTGCCTCTGTCTCCTCACTACCAACTAATTAGCTTTATTTTGTTTTGTTTCATCTTTCATATGTTGATGTCCACATATACACATTTAAATTATGGTATTTTAATGACTGTCTTTGTTTCATAATTTTTCACACATATAATAATAATTATATATATATTACCACAATTTGGGAGTTATATATTTAAATGCATCACTACTAATTGTAAGAACTTTGACCCTGAGATTTCCCTATTCATGAATGTGCTCTTCATATCCATCTCCTGATTGGCTAAATTATATATTCAATTATAATTTGATGGAATGATACAGGTGTTATAGTTCCAAAATCTTTGTAAAGATATTTGTTTCCATATGTTCTACATCATAGTAGCAATGCTAGATTAAAGGAAGGGAAATGGCTTTACATGGTTTAATATGTGTCTTTTACCTCATTGCCACAGTTAATCTCCAGAGTAGGCAGGAGTTGCAGTCAGATTTTCCACGCTTTTGTGGAATTTTTCCATTCCACTTCTCTTACCTCTCCAAGAAAGAGACATTTTTGAACCTTTCAGGATCTCCTCCTCTGGTTTATAAAAACACTATATTGCATTTCTAATTTAAAAAGTTACATGTCTTTTCCCTCAGTGCTCTTTCAAATTGGTTCAAATTAAATTTTATGTAATAGATACTCTTCAGAGATTGGAGAGTAGTGATTTTAAGCATATATGAAATTTTCTGCTTTATTTTTATTATTTTTCTTCATTTTGTTGAGTTTTAAGAACAAATATGCACCCATACTGGCATGTTCCTGAAAGTTTGTGCATGAAATAAATTCAGAGATTTTTATCATTATAAAAAGGCTCAAAATAAGAGCTTTATCTAATTGATAATGATACATATAAACACAGCTAAATATTATTTTATTAGTATCTTTGTTAAATATAGTACCAGAATAATTATTCTCTAGAAGTGTCGCATTTTTCAGAAGTTGGATGTTTATTAATATATTTTATTTCTAATGTGCAAATCTTATTCTGTATGAAAAGCATAATGATCATACTGAATTAACTTTTTGTTCAAATTAAACTTTGATAAACAAAAATTATCATCCAAATTGTTTAAAACTATTCACTTTTTAAAATTGGTGTTTAATAGTTTTATTCTAAGATGTGTGTCGAGAGAGACTTCTTCATGTGTTCCTCAGGTGTTTGCACATCTTGCAAACAAGCTCAATGACTCCCTTTGCCTTTTCTAGGGTTTAGACAGAGTGTCTCTCTCAGGAGTGGAGAACAAGTTTGTTTACAGTTCAGTGTCATAAGAAACTGACACCATTGGGCAATGGTGAGGCAGCTTTGCAGGCCTCACACAGGACTTGGGTTTCCAAGCCCAGGGTACCTGGTTGTGCCACAAACCCACTCACAAGCTCTACCCACCTGACTCACTCTACATCACCAAGAGGGTCTGGCAGGAAACCCACACAGCCTGCTGAGCCTTGGGTACCCAGGTTCTTTTTCTATGACCTTGTCTTTCTTTTGTCTTCCTGTGTGAAATTTGGCATGTTAGCATCTTAGCTTGTGAGCAGACCAAAATTTCAGAACCTTCTTAGTTCTTGAAAGTATGAAGAAATAGTTTAAACACAGGATTATTTAGTCATGTATTTCATACTAACAAATAATAAAATGTTTTCTTCCTATTTGATCTATCAGTAAAATATTTTTCCTTCAAGCCTCGCTTAAATCATTGCTTTAGCCATTAAGAAATTTCTTGCACCCAAAACCATTTATTCCCTGTAGAAATGGTTAGTAATCCTTCAAATATTTCTATACTGAAATGCTTGAACTTATATGTTTAAATATCTATGTCCATATCTATAGTGCACAGTACTGTATAGAGCATTAAATATTTAATAAAAGTTTACCAAATAAATAAATGAACAATGAATAACCTTTTGGATGTGTTTGTATGGCCCTTAATAGTATAAACCTGAATGAACCCAGAGTTCAACAGAAAGGACTTTGGAATGGGCTATGGCATGGGAGTACTTACTCACAGGTGTTCCTGGAGGTGGTATATTTTTCCAGACCTGTTCAAATATCTCACTTAAATATCTGACTGACCTTGACAACTTTCTGAACTGATTACCTAAATTGATCAATTTAAGTAAATGTGTGATATGTGTGTGTGTCTATATATGTATATATACATACACATATATATTTACAATTCTTAATTTACTTTTTCTTTTTAAGTCTCTATTTTGCAATTTTTAAAGTTATTTTACAAACTATACATGTGTGTGCTTGTATTTCCTACTGTCTTTGTCCCACACTGAGCATATTGATGACTGCATTCTGTCCGTTCATTTATAGAACCATGGGGCTGTAATCATAGACGACTGATACTGTAAGCTCCATCCTGTGCTTTATCTATGTAGAAAGAGTATGTGAAACTTACTTTTTTCCTCTACTTATAAAAACTTCCATCCTCGGGAACTGTTCTGTCTTTTAGACAAATTTCTTTCTTTTAAGATGTGTAAAAATGGTCTAAGTATGATTTAAGCCAAATTACTTTGGAAGATAATGGCTCCCTTATTCTTATTTAGGTGAAGTTGAAACACATAAAATGTTCTGGATTAATAGCTGAGGAGAAAAAAAATTTCATTTTGTGACCAACAGCACAAGGGTAAAAGCTTTACTGCAATTTATTACTTACGATAAATAGCCACTGATGTGCCCTTCATTCTTAAATTAATTGTTAGAAATACCAAATCAAATTCAACAAAATTGAACATTGTATTTTTGAAAGATAAATCTACTATTTATATATATATATTTAATTTAAATTTCAGCTACTATCATTTCACTTTCTGACAGAACAAGAAATTTTCTACAGAAAAAATGTCAGAACATGATGATTTCAAACTTTGCTTCATTGATTCGTATAAATTTGTAAGGTTTTTAAATAATTATGAAGTTTCTATTCAAGTGTTCTCCCCATATTTTACAAAATAAAATAAAGTTGTCCTTAATATTTCTTTATAATCCTTAAAATATTTATAGAATTTTCTATCACTTGTAAAATCATTAATAATTGTTTTCTCTCATTTTTACATGATCAGTCCTTCCAGGGGTTTATTTTATTAATCTTTTCAAAAAATCAATTCTTATGTTTGTAATTTTTTTCTATTATTTATTTGGTATTGTATTACCTTGTTTATTTTTATTTACTTTCCTATATTTACTTCAAGTTTAATTTATGTGTCTATTTTTTTTTCTAGCTTCTTAGGAAGAAATTTAGATCATTAATTTGAAATTTTTCTTATTATCTAATAAAAGCTTTTATAGCTATATTTTTTCTCTGAGCAGTAGTTTAGCAACTTCTTATGCATTTTGTATTTTTATTAAGTTAAAATTATTGTCTAATTTCCCTGCACCGTTTTTGACTTCAGTGTGATTTAGAAGTGCATCACTTAATATCCAAATATATGTGACTATTTAATATATTATTTTAATGGTTTTCTTTTCAATTTATTGTCTTTTGAAATAACCTCTATAAGATTTCAGTCTCTTGTAATTTACTGAGACATGTTCTACAGTGCAGCACTTGTCTCCTTTGCTGACTCTTTCATATGAACTTTTTGCTCTGAAGTTACTGAGTGTATGTATTATACAGGTGAATTAGAGCAAAGTGGTTGATAGTTTAATTTACATCTTTTATGGCATTATTGAATTTTCAAGTTTGCTTCCAAATACTTAAAAACAAACTTTAAAATGTCCAACTATGACTGTTTATTTGATTCTCTAGTTTTAGGTGCATTTGTGTCTAAGATTGTTATCTCTTCCTGATACATTGCTTATTGCATCCTTTTGAAATCCCTTTCTTTACCTCTGGTCATACTCCTTATCTTACAGTCTTTTTTTTTGTTGGATATTAATATAGCAACTCCAAATTTCTTATGCTTCTTGTTTTCTTGATATATTTTTTCTATCCTTTCACTTTTGCTTTCAACTTATCTGTGTCTTTAGATTTCAAGTGCATCTTTTTATTAGGCTATAGCTGGGCCTTACTTTTATCCATCTTAAGAATTTTCTGTCTTTAAGGTTGGATTTGGGTCTAAAATGTTATTAGTTTTGTATTTATTTAATCTGGTTTTGATTTCTTTTTCATCCTCTTCTGTCTTCTTTTCAGTTAGTGGAACGTTTTTAATATTTCATTTTAATTCTTTTATTGACTATATCTCTGCATTACATTTTTTATTGTTTCTCTAGTGAGTGAATTTTTAATGTATCCCAGTCCACCTAAAATTAATATTGTAACACTTTTTATAAAAAGGTAAAAATCTTGTCATACTATTTCTTCATACCCCTATCAGATCTCTGTGTTATTGCTCTCATATATATATATATATATATATATATATATATATATCTCCAAGAATAAAATGTTATCATTTTTGCTTTAAACAATCATATATTTTAAGAAAATGAGAAGAAAAAATATAGTTTTTATATTTACCTACATATTTGTCTCATGTGATGCTTTTTATTCTTAATGTAGATTAAAAGTCTGCAAAATTGTTTCTCCTCAGCTAACACATTTTTAACAATTTATTGTATTATAGTTCTGCTGGCAATGTTATCTGTTATACCTTATCCAATGATGGTCTTACTTAACCATCATTTTTGAAGAATATTTCTGATGGATACACAGAAGAGCATGGGATTTTGCCCTCAGGCAGTAGACATAGGATAAGAAATCTCATTCAGTGCAATTATCTTCTTTCAAAGCTGAATCTTCTCCAGTTTCTGCCTGTTTTTGGTCATCTACAGTGCCTACAAACAGGTACTTTTTTATATTTTACCCAGTTTTTAAAACTGTTATCTACAAGAGAATTATTCTGATATAAACCACTGTATCCATACCTAAAGTGGTAACATTTGAGATTTGCTCTGAAGCCTGTATCCTGGACTCTTCTCTTTTTAGCTGCTTCCTTTCCTGGTTCTCTCAGTGAACTAACTGGCCTCACATTTGGTCTGCTGTTCTCGTATGTGTATGTGTATATATATATATATATATATTTTTTTTTTTTCCAGCCTCCTCTTAAGTGCTTACCTCTAAAATATCCATTACTTTCAAGATTGCTTTTAGGCTTGAACTTTCCCACATTCTATTTAAAATAAAATCAGTTCCTTAAAGACAGGGTGAAATCTCTGATTTATGAATTGCCTCTCCTCTTGGGCAAAATCTCTGAGCCACTGCTCCAGGCCCTGGTTGAAGAAGACAACCTCTGGTTTCCTCTGAATACAGAAATTCCACCCTATAAGCAAGCTGGAGCTAAGGCAGCCTGGTTCCTGTATTCTTGGCCTGCTGCGACAAGGGTGAAATTTCTGCCCTGGGAGTGACATAAAAGAAATCAAATAATTATTTTTTAAATGTGTAGTTGGAAATGAGCTAAACAATTAAACCTAACTTGTATCAAGTTCATAAGGATGTTACATAAATAAAAGAGTTTTTTCAAGTGAGTATCCCTCTTGCATGTAGTGGGATATGTTTTAAGGACAAAAGGCAGTACATGAAAATCAAATTTACTCTTTTGGATACTCAAAGGCCAGATGTACTGAAAGGATACAGCAGCCGGACTGAATGAAACCAATGGTTAAATATGGTGTAATGTGGCCTTTAAAAAGAATAATGACAATAAGTGGTTATCAAATAGTAAAGAGAAAAATATGAGTTCCCAGTGTTACTAAAAAAAGAAAGTGAGAGAAAAATTTCACTTACTACCATTGAAAAGGATTATTACTTCCATTCCTTTTTTAATATTGGTAATGAAAAGGAAGGAATTAATCATTTACTTTGCCTTTTTAAGAGAAATAGTGGCTCATCTCCAGTTGGTGATGTAAAAAAGAAGTCATTTCATTATGACAAAATTTGAATGTAACTGAATAGAGAGCCCCAAAATAAACTTACACACCTATGGTCAATTAATCTACAACAAAGGAGGCAAGAATAGACACTGTGAAAAAAGACATTTTCTACATAGGGAACAAAATTCAATAACATGTGATAAACCATAATATGAAAAGATATGCAAAATAATGTGTATATATGTATAACAATAATTTTGCTGTATAGCAGAAATTAACACAACATTGTAAATCAACTATACTTCAATTAAAAAAAATAGAGACAGTAAAAAGAAAAAGAACAAAAAGTTCCTTCAATAGGTGGTGTTGAGAAAGCTGGACAGCTGCATATAAACCCATGAAATTAGAACATTCCTTCTGACCATATGAAAAATAAGCTCAAAATGGTTTAAAGAGAAATATAAGGCATTAAACCATAAAACCCCTAGAAGAGAACATAGGCAAAATATTCTCTGACATAAACTGTAGCAATATTTTCTTATATTCATCACCCTAGGCAAAAGAAATGAGCAAAAATAAACAAATGAGACTTAAGCTTAAAAGTTTTTGTGCAGCAAAGGAAACCATAAACAAAGCAAAAATACAACCTGCAGGATGGGAGAAAATATTTGCAAATGGTGTGATCAACAAATGGTTAATATCCAAAATATACAAACAGCTCATACAACTCTATATCAAAAAACAAACAACCCAATCAAAAAATGGGCAAAAGACCTATAGACTTTTCTCCAAAGAAGACATACAGATGAACAACAGGCACATGAAAAGATGCTCAGCATTGCTAATTATTAGAGAAATGCAAATCAAAACCATAATTAGGTGTCTCTTCACACTGGTCAGAATTGCTATCATCAAAAAGTCTACAAATAATAAAGCTAGAGAGGGTGTGGATAAAAGGAAACCCTCCTATACTGTTGGTGGGGATGTGAATTGGTGTAGCCACTATGGAGAACAGTATGGAAGTTCCTTAAAAAGTTATAAATAGAGCTACCATTTGATCCAGTAAGCCCACTCCTGGGTAAATATCTGGAAAAGATGAAAACTCTAATTCAAAAAGATACATGTACCCCAATGTTCATAGCAGCACTATTTACAATAGCCAAGGCATGGATACAACCCAAGTGCCCATCAACAGATGTTTGGCTTAAAAATGTGTGTTGTGTGTGTGTGTGTATGACTATTACTCAGCCCTGAAAAATAATGAAATATTGTCATTTGCAGCAACATGGGTGGGCCTAGAGAATATTATACTTAGTGAAGTAAGCCTGACAAAGAAAGACAAATATTATATGATACAACTTATACATGGAATCTAAAAAAATAATACAAATGAATCTATATACAAAACAGAAATAGACTCACAGACATAGAAAACAAACTTATGGTTATGAAAGGGGAAAGGGAAGGCAGGAGGGATAAATTAGGAGTATGGGAGTAACAGATACAAACTACTATACATAAAATAGATAAGCAAGAACGATTTACTATACAGCTCAGGGAATTATATTCAGTATCTTGTAATAACCTATAATGGAAAAGACTCTGAAAATATATATGAATACTTTGTCATATACCTGAAACTAACACAATCTTATAAATCAACTCTAATTCAATTTAAAATAAATTATTAATTTCCAACTTCTGATTAAATGATTGATTTTTGAAGATCCCTCAGTGGTTGCAAAACCTTTAGAAGAAATGTTTTTTCCACACTGTAAAAGTATGACTCATCACATATTTGCTAATTGCAAGGGGAGTTAACAAATATATTTGTTATAATATATAATAAATATAATAATATATAACAAATATATTTGTTATAATATATATAATATATTTTACAAGAAAAATTGGATGTCACCATCTTAAGCAATCAGTCAAATTTGGCACTACTATTTGTAAGACACCTGATATATGCTTCTTGACATGCTACTATGTGAAGAACTTATAAATGTCTCTAACCCAAACTGGTTAACATGATTTAATCTGGCCTTTAGTTCTAATTCCAATTTAGCAGAAATACACAGTTTAGAAGAGCTAAGTTAGCAACAAGTAAATACATAATGTTAGACATTTTATAAAGCAATTTGTGATTAAAAAAAAACTGCGGCTCTTTTAGATTGAAGAAAAGAGGACATTTCTAATAACCAAATGCAATGCAGGAAAATTGATTGCATCTTGCTTAAAATGATGAACCAAACTATAACCAAACCAGTTATGAAATACGTTAAAGGAACAGTTGGGGAGATTTGAATAAATATGTGAGCTTTTTATGATTAATTTTCTTAGGTATGACAATGATCCAGATAATATGCTGAGTACCTTGATTTTTAAGAGATGTATGTTAGGAGTATTTAAGGATAAAGTGTCAAATTTTCTCTAACTTATTTTGAAAATGTTTAGAAAGGATGCATTTGTACATTAACATATGTGTGCAAAAGACATATAGCAAAATGTTAACAATTATTGAATCTTGTGGTGGGTTTACTGGTATGTATTGTGCTATTTTTCCAACTTTTCAATATGTTGGAAATTATTCACGTAAAATTATTAAAAATTCAAAATGTAAATTATTTTAAATCACTTAAAAAAGTGAACTCAGAAATGTAGGTAAAAATAAGCTATCATTCATTAAGTACTTATAATGTGTGATATATATAATTTAATTCTCTTGACATGAGTAAAGCTTCTGTATCATTACATCAGTTTATAGGCAAGGGGACTGAGGCATTAAGTAATTAAGTAACTTTCAAAGTAAATGACCATACTGATGGTAAGGATCTAAATAGAATATGTTGAGGAATTTGTAATTAATTCTATAAGCCCCTCTAGAAAAGATTCCACTCATGGAAACATGATCAGAATCTCAGTTTAGAAGGATATATTTTGCCCCAGCATTTGGTAAGAATTGAAGATGGGGAGAGAGCAGAAGACTTAGATAATATTGTAGTGAACATGTCCAGATAATTGATAATTAGAAGTACCAGGAGTGTGAGTGTAAAGGAAGAGGTAGAAGCCCATGAGTCTTTGCATGCAGACTATACATGACTTGGAATCTGACTGAGATTTAAGATTAGAGGAAATGAGTCCAAAAAGGTTTAAAGTTTAAATCCATGTTACTAAAAAAAAAAAAAAAAAAAAATCGTGCTGTTATATAGGGATTTTCTTGGGAAGAAAAGAATAAAATTATTTGTGGCTATGTTGATTTTGACATGTTTAGAGATACATATGTTACTGAGAATTTGAACATGGTGTCATATTGGGGCCTGGGGGTGTGAGGAGGGGGTGTCATCAACATAATAACAATCAAGACTCTAAGAGCGAAGACATCCACATGGTAATGCTTATGGAGAAATGGCATTTGGGCAAAGGCTTAAGTGCTAAAACTTAGAAATTTTCTTTTTTTCGAGAAAAAAATATATATGTTCAAATAAATTACACACTATAATCATCGTATATATGTGTGTGTGTGTGTATTTGTGTATGTCTGTATGCCAGAAATGGTAGAGACATAACAGATAAAAGGAAAGAAGACTTTAGAAGGAGGTTTCTGTGTAGATGAGAAAGAACAAAATTAACCAAGAACTGTCTATTCCTTAGGCACTTAAGAGTGTTTTTTTTATATTAAAGATCATAGTAAATATGAGACCAGGAATTTAGAATAACGAGTATGCTCAATCCCTTCAAGGTGTTGAATTTTCTTCTGCTTCTAGAAACTCCATGAGCTGACTTTTAGTTTCTAGCTGAGTATAGAGGACTTTCATTTTACTGACAGTAATTGTGCTTTCTCTATATAAGCAGAGAGCTCGAACTTATTAAATAAAGTTCTTTAAAATTCTTTCCACCACATAAGAAGAAAAATGAACACACTTCGCAAAATTGAAATATTAGTGAGTAAAGTCTCAAAGAAATAGGGATGTTTTGTCTCCTTAGAGCACCTACTGAACAATTCTCTGTGTGATGTATCAGCTACCTTTGCTAAAAAGGTCAAGGGACCCAAGGATTTTGTAGTACTGCTCCTATCCGCCAATAAAAGACATAGATAAATTCATGATACCACTCAGAATAGATTTTAAATATTTATTGACGTTCATAGGATTCTATGCAACTTTTATAGGACACTATTCTGTATCACATATGAAAAATGTCACCAGCATATATCTTTTTTTTTATTGTTAAGTTTTTTGGTCTTTGAAGTGTATGAACTGCTTCATTATTTTTCTATTAGTAATATCTCAACACATTTTTTACATCCTAAAATTGCAGCAAGATTTAGAACATATATTTGTTACTTAATGTATATGCTAATTATATTAAAAACAAATGTTTCTACTCAGATAATGTATAGGTCTCTATTTAGATGTCACTTTTTCCTAATGTTGATCTTACTTTTTCATCATTGTATGGATGTGTTTTTAGGACTGGCAGAAAGATACATTCTACCAGGCATCATTAAAACCAGCATTGAGATTAATGTTATATAAATTATTACTTCTGATTATGTCTGAACTAATCAGCAAATATCACATCAAGGAGATATCGATTTATTTTTAAAGATCCTGAAGAGAGAGCTTTATCATGAAGAGTGTGGACAAGTGTAAGCTTAACTCACTCTGATTATCAGCAAAAGTATTTCCTTGTTAGAGGTATTTTCTTGTTAGAAGCAAAAGATTTAGACAGTGTCTTTAAAAACTATAACTTCTGGCAGGAGTACAGCAAAGTTTCAAATCATTTTGCAGTCATGGCACCAGCTCTTTTATTAGGGACAGAAAATGAGATAATGTATACAAATAGTAATGAGCATGTTGCTTCTTAGCATCTGTTCGCATGATGAAGGAATTAGGATTATCATAATTCAATTATACTGTGTTGCCCTAGAGTCAAAATAAATAATCCATGCCCTCCACCCCAAATATGTCCCATCAAAACCACTGTTTCAGTGTTTTCTTCATCTGGGATTCCTCTGAAATATTTACCTGTTTGGTGGTTGAGAAGGGCCTGCAGGAATCTATCAGGATAATGATGTATATAATAATTATATCCTGAATGTGAAATCCTGCCATTTACGTTTGGTTTTGCAGAAATGATTGAAACACATATTCCATATTTCTGATTTATAAAAAGAAGGATGCAATTAATTCTTAAGTTAAAATACTGCCCCCAATATATCTTTAAGAAGAACAAGACTAAATATAAAGATAGAAGACCTGCAGAAGTTGAAAATGAATATTTCTCAATTTTAATGTCATATATCTATAACTTTTCCTAAATATGAAAGCTTTTCTTTCAACTAACTTTAGGATACTGGCAATAATTTATTTCCCTGTGAGAGTTACAGGGAAGGAGGAGTAAAGTAAATAGTTTGAGTCATTTATCTACTTTTCGGGTCTTGGTTCAGGTTCAACCAGAGAAGTTAAATTAATATTTTTTCTTGTTGTCAGGAAAAGTCACAAAGAGAAATTTATTACTTATAGCTTCTATCTAGTGTGCAGTTACTGAATTCAAAAAACCAAGGCACACCAGTTTCAGAAAAGCTATTTAGTTTAGTTGTGTAAGGTCTCGGGAATCCAAGTTGATTGTGGAAAGGGAACAATGAGAGAATGAAAGGATGGAAATTATATATTTTAGAGGAATTTACATTAGTATGTGTGTAATGCAATATCCTCATCATACAGAGTAATAAAGAGTGAATGTCTATCTGCTATTTCTTTTATGCCTCCTTTGAATATTTTAAAAGGCTTGAGGGAGGTTCAAATCCCATTATGACTAAATTAGAATCCTAGTCTAGGAGAAGAGGAAGAAAGTTTCGTTTTCAAAGTCATCAAGGCATACAGATTGCATGGCAGAAAAAAAAAATACAGCAGAGATCTCACACTGTGTGTACACGTACCCCAAAAAGATGTTTCTTTCATGCAGGATAGACTAATGCAAACGAGACATAGAAGGTGGCCACCCATGAAAGCTATTGCATTATTGCCTCTCAGTAATGGGCAAACAGGAACTAGAGCATCAGTTATAGGGGGAAGATGGTTGAAAAGCAAAATGTAACAAAAACCGAAGTATGTATTTGAAAAATCTCTGGAAGATAAGCCTACTAAATAGCTTTCCTTCAAAGGATTCTAGATATAAACTAAAAACAGAGTAATTCAGTAAAGCACCATGCTCATTTACTTTCTTCTAAAAATTCAGTAAAATAATTGTCCTTAATTTAAAGACACATAATTTTCCTCGATAGATATACATATATCAGTTTGAGTACACAGTGGTGAGGTGTTCCTAAATTATTTATATTATTATGTTTCTATCAACCTACTCCCCCAAAATGTTGATTCCAGACATACACATAGCAGTGAAAATGCATACTTTCTAAACATTGGGTATGAAGACGTTAGTATCCATATATTCTCATGTGGTGAACAGCCCTTACTTCTGAAATTACTTTACAAAAACATTCCAGTTATCATCATGATGTACGTCTGAGAAACCTTGAGATAATACTTGCCACATAAGTGTCAAATGTATATTTACTGTTATTATCATTACTATAATATATATAATCTGTTTACAGTGAGTTAAAAACAAAGGATTAACCAGATTGAAACTTTCCTCACACCTAAAAAGAGAGGCCCACACACTGTTGCATTGTTGGTGGGAATGTAAATTGATACAGCCACTGTGGAGAACAGTATAGAGGTTCCTTAAAAAACTAAAAATAGAACTACCATGTGACACAGCAATCCCAATATTGGGCATATAACCAGAGAAAACCATAATTCAAAACGACACATGCACCCCAATATTCATTGCAGCACTATTTACAGTAGCCAGGACATGGAAACAACCTAAATGTCCATCAACAGAAGAATGGATAAAGAAGACGTGGTACATATATACAATGGAATGTCACTCAGCCATAAAAGGAATGAAACTGGGTTATTTGTAAAGACATGGATGGACCTAGAGACGTCATACAGAGTGAAGTAAGTCAGAAAGAGAAAAACAAATATCGTATATAGACGCTTATATGAGGAATCTGAAAATATTGGTATAGAAATAGTGAGACAGACGTAGAGAACAAACGTATGGATACCAAGGAGGAAAGCGGAGTGGGATGAATTGGGAGACTGGGATTGACATATATACACTACTGATACTATGTATAAAATCGATAAGTAAGGAGAACCTACTGAATAGCACAGGAAACTTTACTCGATGATCTGTGGAGACCTAAATGGGGAGAAAATTCAAACAGGAGGGGATATATGTATAGGTATAGCTGATTCACTTTGCTGTACAGTAGAAACTAACACAACATTGTAAGGCAACTATACTCTATTAAAAATTAATTTTAGGGGCTTCCCTGGTGGCGCAGTGGTTGAGAGTCCGCTGCCGATGCAGGGAATATGGGTTCGTGCCCCGGTCCGGGAAGATCCCACATGCCACGCAGCGGCTGGGCCCGTGAGCCATGGCCGCTGAGCCTGTGCGTCCGGTCCGGAGCCTCTGCTCCGCAACAGGAGAGGCCACAACAGTAGGAGGCCCGCGTACCGCAAAAAAAAAAAAAAAAAAAAAAAGAATTTTAAAAAAGGCATTTGCTCACGTATCAAACCACTAATTGTTGAATTGCAGTTTGAGGTTCCTGAAAGTGTACTGTCTGGGCAAACTGTTAAATTTAAAGCTCAGTAAAGGTAATAAAATCCTTATTTCCTTCCTCTTTGACTAATATTTGCATTCGATTTAGGGTACACATTTTTTTCTTGATTTACAGTAATTATTTGTATATCTCATCATGTCTGATGAAATTAATCATAGCCCTTTTAGCATCTTCTCTATTCTAAATAACTACTCCTTATATAATATATATGAATAAATGATGCTTCTTTTCATGAAAATAAAAAAAGTGTGATCCCATATTTTCCCCAGCCCTCCTCCAGGGAAAGATGTTGATAAATTTCTTCAGCTTTAGAACTGAAAACAAAAGTAAATTTGAAGAGAAGTTTCCAGCCCTGAGCAATCTCCCCCACCCCCCTACCCTCCCTCCATGGAAGAGGAAGTAGCAGTCTTGGGATGAATTTTGAGCTCTGCCTCATACTGCAAGAAGCAATTTACTGATCATTTTAGGACAGGGACAGAGGGAGGTTGTTGGTGAAGGAGAGAAACCTCTGTGAGTGGTAGCCCTGAACTTACCTGAGGTAGCAGCTTTTGAGAAAAAAAAATAGTATGGACAAAAGTGCTGCACCCAGGGCTTCCCTGGTGGCGCAGTGGTTGAGAGTCCGCCTGCCGATGCAGAGGACACAGGTTCGTGCCCCAGTCCGGGAAGATCCCACATGCCACGGAGCAGCCAACTAAGCCCAAACACCACAACTACTGAGCCTGTGCTCTAGAGCCCGCAAGCCACACTACTGAGCCCACGAGCCACAACTACTGTGCCCACGAACCACAACTACTGAGCCCGCACGCCACACCTACTGAGCCCAAGAGCTAAGACTACTGAGCCCGTGAGGCACAACTACTGAGCCCATGAGCCACGACTACGGAGCCCACAAGCCACAGCTACTGAGCCCATGAGCCTGCACTCTAGAGCCCGCACACCACGACTACTGAGCCCACATGCCACGGAGCAGCTGGGCCCATGAGCAATAGCCGCTGAGCCTGCGCGTCCGGAGCCTGTGCTCCACAACGGGAGAGGCCACAACAGTGAGAGGCCTGCATACCGCAAAAAAAAAAAAAAGAAAAAAAGAGTGCTGCACCCTGTCTGAAACATGTACTTATGCCCATGGCCAGTTTTCTGGCATCACCAACCCAATATTCTTTTTTTCAATGCACCCTCCCTTTTATTTATTTATTTTTTTAACCCAAGATTCTTGTATTAGCTCATGAAAGTGAATGAGGCGTAGTGCCTAGAACAAGAAAGATTGAATTTCCTGCTGGATGTCAGCTGTGGGCTCAGAAAATACTAAATTCAATGTAGCAAAATAAGAGAATATGAAATTTCTCATGCCCTATATTTTGAAGTTAAACAACTGAAGCTATGTGGATACAATAATAGCAAAATATTCAAATACAACACAGTTCTGCCTGTGACTTTCAGTTACTATTATTAGCTCTTTATTTCTATTTATTTATTTACTTATTGGTCACTTTGTATTGACAAAGCAAAAGTTTCACTGTACAAAGTTAAACAGACAGGGAAGACTTTATTCAAGGTTACTGCAATAGGGGAGAGAGGTCAGAACTAGTCTGAGCTCAATTCCTCTGAAATTAAGGGCAGGAGAGTTTTGAACAGCTGGGGTGGGGGAAATCCTAGGCCTTACCCAGGGGGAAAGTAAGTTTTCTTCCTGGCAGGAGATAGTACAACATGGAGCAAGGCACCCCCTGAAGTTAGGCCCCTACCCTCCCAGAGACTAGGAGAGGAGGAGCTATCTTCCTTGATGATTCCATTTCAAAGGGATGGATCCCAGGTCCTTGAGAAAGACATTCCTGGTTGAAAAACTCACAAGAGGCTTTTTAAAAGATTTACATCTCCAAGGGGCAAAAAAATGTTTACAAAGACAAGTTTTCTAAAGTAAGCAAGTAAGCATTCTGAGAAAAAGAAGGCCAGGAGCTGAGAGTCAGGAAGAAGCCTGTGTAAAGTTTAGTCAAGCTGTAGGGAATGTTGAGTTTGTCTTGGTCAGTATGCAAAATTAAATACCACAAGATTAAATAATATTTTGTGAGTCTATTTCAGCATAAGTATCACTTTTTCCTATTAATGTGCAATCCTGATTTTGAAGACGTTTCTCACTCCTACTCTCAACATTCTGAAAGGGAGTAAAACCAAGATAAATGACGTTTTTAAAAACAAATAAAATACATGGACCTTTAGAAATCCCTAGGCCCAAAGGACCAAGACTCTGCAGACAACTGCATTTATTAGAGCATGGACCAGTGCTTGTACATAATTAAAAAGGAATTGCAACCCTTAATTGTGTCTCTTAAAGAACATTAGAGGAGACACGTTTCATTACACACACAATCACATCTCAAACCACTTTTCTCCTTCTCCCCAGTTCTCCCACTCACAGTACTGGTCCAGAACCCTTCAGTCTACGAATTCCACAAAACTCTTACACATTCCCCCTGGATTTTCCCTTCTCTCATTTTTTCCCCTCTGAAATCTTGTCTTTCTTTCACATCTAATGATGAATTCCATACTTTTCAGATACAGAAAATATTCTGTACAGACCAAACCTATTCAAGCTTCTTACATCCCTTTGCAACTCCCAGCATCTCAGACTAATTTATAAAATAAGATCAGATTGCTACATAGGCAATACCTATATTTCTATTATAACTGCTAGTATTTTTAATCCCATTTGGAAAGGTTCACTCACATATGTATCAAACTGAAATAAGCTAATTCATTTCACTTTGTTTTCTAAGAAATGAAATAAAATAAGTAAATCCATGAAGGCTATATTAAAATATGAGAGTTCACATTTTTACCACTGATTTAAGAGAAATAGTGAGTTTTCCCTCTAATTTATTTGAGGGAAAGGGACATATGTTACTATTTTTGATATCCCCCGAGTATAACTTGATGCATGTAACATGATAAAAATAGTTGTGGAACTGAAGGAAAGGTTGGATTTTAATACCATTATAGTACTATTTTCTTAGTTCATTTTTTATTCATTTATTCAACAATTTTATAAGAAGATTATGTGTGAAAAAATTGACCAGGTGCTGTGAAGAATATAGAGTGAATATGAAATAATCCTCACCCATAGAGAAGTTATAATCCAGTGTGTGGAAATGAGGGAAAAAAAAATTTATATCTACCCTTCTATGTTCTTGGTGGAGACTCCCACTGTAATAAAAACAGATTAACAGGAGGAAAACAAACAGAAATTTAATAGCATGTGTACTTCCTGTTTACATGAGAGAGACCTAGGAAAATCTGGTAACTCTCCTAAATGGCCCAAGCCACCCCCTCATACACCATCTTCAGCTAAAGGCAAAAGAAAGATGCTGGGTGAGGGGAAGTCTACTGATGAGAAGTTACCAGGGAAAGCACAGTAAACACATAACAAGGGTAAGTTTGTTATGCAAATCAACAAGGGTAAGGCTGTTATGCAAATCATCACCTGCTCCACTGATAAGAGTTTCTAGAGACTCCATCATCCTTCTCTTCCAGGTACAGAGTGGGAGACACCCTTACAAATGGAGATTTCCATTATAAATATAAATGGCTCTTACAAAAGTGTGACATCTACTCAAGTTTTCAGAGTTTTCCTTGTGTCATCTGTGTCTTAAAAATAATCAGCCTAAAATAATCTTTATGCTAAAGAGACATATGTTGCAGTGGCAAGTTTTGTTCCCCTTCAGTGGGGAGAAAGGCATGGAAGAGCATAAGCAGGGGCTGTGAGAAAGAGACAAGCTTATATATGTATAACCAATTACAATAGGCAAAATAAGGGATTTCTTCCTGCAGAATAAATTGGGGAAAACAAGGTGGCCGGAGTGGAAGTCAAACTGAGTCCATGATAATTATGGAAGGCGGGTGGGGTAGTGCCATAAATAGGGACTGAAAGAGGGTGAGTTGTGTTAAAAGTGGTTTAAAGAAGCAGATATAAGCATTTATAGTAAATATTTATTTTGATCTTTTCCTACCTCTACACTCCAGGAGATCTTTTCATGAAGTATTTACATTTTGAAGGTAATTAGCAGTTTTCTATACTTTTAAAGCAAACAAAGTATTCTTATTATGAAAGATTTTGAAAATTTGTTTCATTAGAAAATTTGTTTTATTTTGAAACAAATTTTTTAGAAAATATTTTTTATTTTGTTTTAGAAAATTTGTTTTATTTTGAAAATTTGTTTTATTTTGACCATTAAATACCTATTATTCTCTTTTAGTCTTTTCACATGATAGCATTAAAATAATTGATATTTTAATGTAGGGCTTATTAACGTTGTTATCTTTATTAACTATGTTTGGCTGAATTCAGATTGCCTTAAAAAATCGTTCTAGACAGTCTATAGAAAATTTTACTTTAAAAAATAGTTCTCAAAATGTAATCCCTGGAGCAGCAACATCAGTCTTACTTGAGAACTTGTTACAAATGCAGATTATTGCACGCAACCCCAGACTTAGTGAAAAATTTTGGAGTGAGGAACAACCAGCTGTATCTTAATAAGCCTAACACATGTAAACTTCAAGATCAATTGACTTAAAATATTTACCTACAAAAAGGAAGCTTGGACTTCCCTCGTTGCGCAGTGTTTAAGAATCCACTTGACAACGCGGGGGACACAGGTTCAATCACTGGTCTGGAAAGATCCCACGTGCTTCGGAGCAACTAAGCCCGTGCACCACAACTACTGAGCCCACGTGCCGCATCTACTGAAGCCCATAAACCTATAGCCCGTGCTCCTCAACAAGAGAAGCCATCGCACTGAAAAACCTGTGCACCGCAATGAAGAGTAGCCCCCGCTCGCCACAATTAGAGAAAGCCCTTGGGCAGCAACGAAGACCCAACGCAGCCAAAAGAATTTAAAAAAATTTAAAAAGAAGCTTAATCTATTTGTTGAATATATGGAGTCTCTTGTCTCCTCAGCCCTCTTGTAGAGCACTTTTCATTGCCAAATCTTCGTATATGCATTTATCCATTCATGTATGAAGAATAAAATAACCATATATAGCTTATTCAGTATGAGTAAACATCTTAATATTTAAATTATCTTTTATTTTCAGTGTTTCTACCAAAACATAATAATATTTTGAGGGTCCTGAGTCTACACTTAATTATATTCCTAGTACATGAAACTATAACATACCCAACAAAATGAAAGAAAGCTAATGCTACTCAGGGAAACTGAAAATAACAATATTAATAACATACAAATTAGTCTCAAAACATTATAAAAAAACAGCAAAAAAAATTGTGAGTTCCTAAGTGACCTTTAAATAACTGCTGACAGAATATCCTTCACGGAAATCCATCCATGGCTTGAAAGAAGTAATGGTGCATCCACATGTCGCCTCCAAATCTGGAAGGAGAGACTGGTGGTATCTGCTCCCTCCACACCCAGTGGTCCCAGACAGGATTCTGCTGTCAACACATCATGGGAAGGCCCTCTGTATCTGTGTCTTCAGTAACTGGGGATGCTGGTAAAGAAACTAATTTTAAGTGAAAATTTAGATACTAATAAATGATATAAATTATTGGGGAGGGACATTTATTAAATTCTTTGTGCCTTTACACATTCCAATAAGCAAAGACACCTGAATTAAAATACAGGACCATTTCTTGGGGGTCCTAAATATCAACAACTGAACTCTACTAGATTTCTCTCATGCTTTTGTGGAGTCACAGTGACTGGGTTTATTTATTTGCCCCTTTCCTTAAATGCTACCAAACTGTGATAACATTTTTCTCTCTGCCCATTGATCTTTGCTAAGTCGAAACAAAACAAAACCTAAGAACCTAGCGAATTAGAATTAAAACTAGAATAATGTTAACTTTTTACTCAAATGAACAGATGACTCCGTGTTTCTTCATGGTAGACCCTTTTCCTCAAGTCAGAGAAAATTGTATTTACTTTACTGTTCCTAAATATTTTGCAAATGTTTTATAGTTGTCAAAAGTCAAACCCTCCAGTTATTAGATATATCTCTATACTTTAAAACTTTTTTATGTAAATGAATATGACATTCTACAATATTTAGCATTTTGATTATCAGAATGTGGATTTATCTGAATTTATGTGAATGAGTCTAAGGATTAACCTTATGGCAAAACTAGTACAATATTTTGAGAAATACTGTCGCTTGGCTCATCACCAATTTAAGGACACCTTACAGTGTGCACTCCACAAGGACTAGAAAACTAAGTAGTTTATCTATGGATATAAGTTAAAGCACTCGTGTTCACAATGCTTTTACCCTCTGTTAGCCAACCTTTTTATTTACTATCCTTTAGCAAAGGGGAAAACAAGATGAGTCATTTTAGGAAGAGTAACCTGGATGTGCTACAGAGAATGTACTAGAAGCAATTAGTCAGAGGAACGAGTGAGCTGTCTTAGCCTGGAGTGAAGCAATGAAGTCTGCTCTGTAGTGGTAACCATTTAATGGGAGATTCTGTTGAGCTCTTACAATACTGTGCAAGAAAAATGGACATGATTCAGTTACAGATAGAGTATAGATTGAAGGAGACGTATCTTGACAGGATCCTTATATTATAAGAAATTAGGCACTAGAAAGAACAGAGATTTGAAAATGATGAAATGGGAAAAACATTTGGGTGAAGTGTATATGTTGGAGAGGAAAAGAATGTTCCTCTACCCTCCTGAGTTTTTCTGGCTGGTCTAAGGATTAAATCGACGTGAGACAGATGAGCAGGAGAAAAGCCAATTTAATTTCATGTGCAGGGAAGATCATAAAAATGATGCTCAGTAAGTGACCAAAAGTGGGCAACTTTTATATTTTTTTACATAAAGAAACAATAAAATGTTGAGGTTTTCACAGGACAAAGAAGCTTATGTTTTGGTGCTTAATTAGTAAGGAAGCTGAACAAAGTCTGGGCTTGGATAGTAAATTAGTGAAGAAGCAGCAAGGTTTGCTTACACAGGCTTCCCTGTCTGCTGATAAGGATGTCTGTCCTTAGTCTCCTGATCCAGGGAGGGCATCCTTTACATGGGAGATTATTTCCTACATTCAGGAAAACAGAAAAGCCTCAAAGAGTTCTTGTATCGGCTCCTTTTCAAGTAACTTTAACTCGAAATAATCAATATGCCATTGAGGCATATTTTGGGGAGGTCTGCCCTGGGTCCCAACCGTTCCTTCCTCTGAAACTTCCCTGGAAGTTTCACATACTCACAGCTGAGACGGTAGATTGTTCCATCTCATCTAAGCAGTCTCTTAGTTTTGGCAATACGTCATATTAGTTTAGCTCATTTCAGGAGTGGTTCTGTGTATAAATGAGATCTAAACTAATCTTGGTAACTGTTGTTTTATAATCACAGACCCTGGTATATGAGAGTGTACTATATATAAATCAATTTATGAACAATTTTTCCCTGTGGAAATTATTAACCAAAAAAAGTGTTCATAAACATGGCATCAGTGCAAATATGAGACCATTTGATTGCCAGAAAAAAAAAAAAGGTGACTAATAAAGTCCAATTTAGTATCCCATTTTTGAGAAATGCATCATGGCAATTTAACCTAATGAATTTATAAATTGGAAATTATGAAAGAAAGTTAAATAATGAGTCAACAAAAAAAAGCAAATACAGAACTGAAGATTCTAATACTATTATTATTCCTCATTATTAAAGCAATCATGTTAAAAGTAACCTTTTAAACATTTTTCTATGGTTGTTTTTGTTCTTGTTGTAATACATTTATATGCATCTTTGTGAAGACCAATTACAGAAAGACAAAAGATTAAACTTAAATAATAAACTCATTATCACCAAATCACCAATTTTAATATATTTGTATAGTTCTCATGAGGAATTTTTTCTCCATATTCACTTATTATTTTTGAAAAAAATGTAATCGAATGAAATGCAGTTTGAGAGCTACATTTTCCCACATTAAATATATTTTCAAAAATATGATTTCAAGTGGCTGCTTTAATTCTTTCGAAAAATCTTCCACATCACATTGCCAACTTGTTTAATTTAAGTCATTTTTACCTTTTATCACCATTTATAACACTGGGATCATTTTCCTTGTACATATAGCTTTGTTTTTAAATCTTAATATTTTATTATGATGTATGTTCAGAGGAAGAATGCTCCACTTAAGTAATGCAAACTTTTAAAAGCATGTTTGTTTTAAAGACTGTTGTTAAATCATCGTGTTGAGCAGTCATAGTTGTTAACACTTCATCAGAATAACAACAGGTATGCTTATGATTAGCTATTGTAGAAGTACTGTCCACACATTAGCTCAATTAACTTCACCAAATGATGAATAAACTAGGACCGAGGGCCTTAAGCCAGTAAGAGTGGGACATATCTGGAGCTGTCAGATGGAAAACCCCGTACTTGTACACAATACAATCCCATCTTTCTTTTATTCTGGTATATTTTTATATAAAATCTTGTCAATGTGATAGAAAGACGAGAAAATAGTAAAAGAAAGAGCTCCGACCCCAGATCCACAATATCTCTCATGGCTATTTTAGGGTATGTGCCCTTGAGCCTATATTCACATGCCTGCTACTTGTATTGTTCTTTCAGTGAGTTTCCCATGTTCTTCTGGCTGGTCTAAGAATTAAACTGACACAAGACAGATTAACAAGAGAAGATCAAACAAAAGTTTAAAAACATGTATACATGGGAGAGACCCAGGAGAACTGAGTAACTCCCCCAAATGGCCAAAGCATAATCCTCTGCTAAAGACAGAAAAGTATGTTGAATGTGGGTTGAGTTTGTTGTGGGAGGTGACCAGGAAAAGCACAATAAACAGGGGTAAAGTTACTATGTAGATTTAAGTCCTTGTTCTTTCTTTTTTTTTTTTAATCAATTTTTTTATTTATGGCTGCATTGGATGTTTGTTGCTGCATGTTGGCTTTCTCTAGTTGCGGCAACAGGGGCTACTCTTTGCTGTGGTGCACAGGCTTCTCATTGCAGTGGCTTCTTGTTGTGGAGCACGGGCTCTAGGCATGTGGGCTTCAGTAGTTGTGGCACGTGGGTTCAGTAGTTGTGGCTCGGGGGCTCTAGAGAGCAGGCTCAGTAGTTGTGGCGCACGGGCTTAGTTGCTCCATGGTATGTGGTGTCTCCCCGGACCAGGGCTCGAACCCATGTCCCCTGCATTGGCAGGTGGATTGTTAACCACCGTGCCACCAGGGAAGCCCAGTCTTTTGTTTTACCATTGAGTTTCCAGAAATTTGGTCCTCCTCCTCCACCTTCTGGTACAGATAGAGGGAGACACTGTTACCAGTGGAGATTTCCCTCACAAATGCAAATGTTTCTTAGAAAAGGGTAACTCCTGGCTGGTTTTCAGAATTTTTCCCATATCCGCTGTTCCTTAGAAAATAACCAGTTTTAAATAATTAATATGCCAAAGGGAAATAGTTTGGTGTGGCAAATTCTGTTCCCCTCAAACATTTTTAATTTTTTTAGCACCTCAGAATCCAGGTGGAGTGGCTTCCAGGGCTCATAATTTCTTTTTTCCTTTAGCATCCAGAAAACAACAACAATAACCACAAACAGAGCTTGGTGCTTGAGAGATTGATTTATTTTTAAATATTTGACATCTAAGGACATCGTTACTATCACACTTGATTGTTTCCAGTTTGGGAAATATTTTCCTCAGAATATTGATAAAATTTCTGTCTTGGCAAGTGAAATGTTATTCTTGGTTCCAATTATTTAACACCATTTTTTTCTTTCCAGAAACATTTAGGATTTTCTTCTTTTCATAGATTTTGGAACTTTTATAACGGCTTATTTTAGGGTAGGTCTTTTTTCAATTTATTGTACTTGGTGATCTGTGGACCAATCTGTAATAACATGGCAGAAAGAGGAAAATATTTGAAAACTCTGAAAATGTTTAATATTCAGGAAAAATATAAATTAACAGTTATCTTAAGGAAAAAATATGAATGAAACATCAAAATAAAATACATTGAAAAGTTTAAAGCATTACATCCAAAAAAGAGTGTAAGTCAGAAGAATTCTACATATGAGTAATTTCAAGCATATAACAGCCACTTCCCATTACATATAACTTAATCTAAAACATATAAAATATGGAAGTCTCCTCACGTATATTCAGACACTGTCTAGTTTGGAAACCAAACTCTGAAGGTGGTAAAAGAAAACATAACTGTAAATGTAAGTTTTTAAATAATCAAATTCAATTGCAAATAAAAAACATATCATGATGAAGAAAATTAATTTAAATATAGAATAAAGGTATAGAAATATAGAATTAAATATAGAAAATGTATACAGAAACATATAATTTATTATTTCTAAATATAGAAAATGGTATGGAAAATGTTTTCCTGCTTTAATAGAACTAGCTGTGCTTCTCAAGCTATGGAAGGAAAATATAAAAGTTTTTCTATATGCTTACATCAACATTATCTACTGAAACTTCTGGTAATATTAATCAAAGTATATATAAATAAATCAGGAAAAAAAAGTGATCACGTCTAGTGTTTCTTTTCACAACTAAAGAAACTAAGTGGTCTTTCAATATTCTTGAACATCCTGTTCTTAATCCTAAACTATATCTCGTTTTTTTTAAATTGTTTGAGAAAGACTGTATTTTTTTCTTTCAGTTTTATTGAGATATAATCAACAAACAGCACCATATGAGTTTAAGGTTTACAGCATAATAATTTGACTTACATACCTCATGAAATGATTACCACAATAAATTTAGTGACTATCCATCACCCCATATAGATACAAAATAAAAAGAAATTTTTTTTCCATGTGATGAGAAGTCAGTATTTACTATCTTAACAACTTTCATATATAGCATTTAAGCTGCATTAATTATATTAATCATGTTGTACTTATATCCCTAGTATGTATTTATCTTATACTGGAAGTTTATACCTTTTGACCAACTTCATCACCATAGAAAGATATTACATTATTATTGACTATATTCCCCATGCTGTACATTTCATCCCTATGACTCATTTATTTTGTAAGTGGATGTCTGTACCTCTTAATCTCCTCACATACTTTACTCATCCCCCTACGCACTCCCTTGTGGCAACCGCCTGTTTGTTTTCTGCATCTATGATGGTTTTGTTACATTTGTTGATTTTTTTGTTTTTGTTCATTTCTTTTGATTTTTAGATTCCACATATAGATGAAATCATATATTTTTTTGTCTTTCTCTGTCTGACTTATTTCACTTAGCATAATATACTAGGTCCACTCATGTTGTAGCAAATGGCAAGATTTCATTAATTTTTATGGTGGAGTAATATTCCATTATATATATATATATTCCACATTTTACTTATTCATTCATCTATTTTGTGTGTGTGTGTGTGGTACACAGGCCTCTCACTGTTGTGGCCTCTCCCGTTGCAGAGCACAGGCTCCGGACGCGCAGGCTCAGCGGCCATGGCTCACGGGCCTAACCGCTCTGCGGCATGTGGGATCTTCCCGGACCGGGGCACGAACCCGTGTCCCCTGCATCGGCAGGCGGACTCTCAACCACTGCGCCACCAGGGAAGCCCTCATTCATCTATTAATGGGTATTTAGGTTGCTTCCATATCTTAGCTTGTGTAAATAAAGCTGTAATGACCATAGGGGGTGCACTTATTTTTTCTAATTATTGTTTTTGTCTTCTTTGGAAAAATATCCAGAAGAGGAATTGCTAGATCATATGGTAGTTCTATTTTTAATCTTTTGAGGAACCTCCATACTGTTTTCCATATGGCTGCACCAATTTACATTCCCACCAACAGTGCACCATGGTTCCTTTTTCTCCACATCCTCACCAACACTTGCTATTTGTTGTCTTTATGAGAGCTGTAAGGTGGTATCACACTGATATTTCAATTTGCAATTCCCTGATGGTTAGTGGTGTTGATGGTTAGTGATGGTTTTTCTGTGTCTGTTGGCCATCTATCTGTATGTCTTCTTTGGAAAAATATCCATTCAGTTCCTCTGAGCATTTTTTAATTGGCTTGTTTGTTTTTTGGATATCAAGTTGTATGAATTCTTTGTATATTTTGGATATTACCCTTTTATCAGGTATATCATTCACAAGTATCTGTTTTTGTTTGTTTTTTTGGCTATTTTTTTTTTTTTTTGGTTTTCTTCCTATGTACAACGTTCTCTAATAAATGTCTCAGAAGTTGCAGTTTAGCTACTCATATCTACTTTATCTATGTTCCATCTCAGCAGTGCTACCCTTTGGGATCTAGTCAGGAGCAAGGAATAATTCTCTAGTTTGTAGAAAACACTATTCTGAGGTAAGCAGTACATGAATAGGATTAAGTGACAAGGATCTAGGTCTCTCTCTCTCTCTCTCTCTCCCTCTCTCTCTATATGGGGAAAACAGTTATGCCTCAGAATGAATCTGCAGCACTATGTGATGGGTAACTGACACATGATGTTAAATAATCTGTGATAAATTTAGCTTAAATATATGTATTTCATCTTACAAAGTGAATTCACATGTATTTACAAGTCAAGGGATCTACTTTCTAGCCTTTGTCCTTCCATTGATTATAACTCATCTAATCTAGCATGATGGATTTACAGATTAGAGTACTGCAAGAAATATAAAGTGATTTCTCTTGAGTGGGGAGACATCAGAAATCTTTTTTCTGAAAGGGAGTGACATAATACAATCTAGGATTTGGAAAAATAAAATGGAGATGATGAAAATTACAATGGAGGAACAGGAAATTAAAGAAAATGTTAAAAGTTTAATATGTCCTAGGAAAGAAAGTAGTAACAGTAAATACAGCAGAATTGCACAAAGTTTTGAGAAATATTTTAGATACTCTCAAAGGACTCAACCAAACAGGATGAAATAAGAACAGTCCTTTCATATAGCCTATTGAATAGATGGAAACTGGTTGTGGGGGAAAGGAGTTGGACAAATAATTTGGTGTTAAATTCACTGTAAGGTGTCTGTAGACCATCTAAGTGAGGATAATTAAGGGGCAACCTAACATTCAGGTCTAAATCGATGTGAGCAATTTGGAGTCATCATAATGTTGGTGATAGAAAACATTTATCTGGATGTGGAATAACTTAGCAAGAACTTATAAGAAAGAAAAAAAAGCAACAGACCTTAAAGCCTAATGAAAGAACATTTAGGAAGTGGGTGGTTGAACGGGAACCAGTGAAATAAAAGAAACAAGGAGTAAAAGATTAACATAGAATGTCTTGGAAGTTAGGGGAGAATCAAACTTCCAGAGGAGAATGATTTATTGCATCAAATCTCAAAAAGGAATCAGAATTTAAAAGAGAGTCTTGACTTTTTGTAATCATTAGATTTGGTTATTTCATCTGAGCAATGTAAACTAAGCATTAAGGGTGCAAATTGTTGTCTTGGATTGAGGATAATCGGGAAATTACAAATGGAAGCAATGAATAAGATTACTTTAATGGTGAAAGGTAATAAGTAGGGAATCAGGGTGCTCTCTTTAGAATGAAAGACCTGGATACATTTATGATATGTTAGTAAATATGGAAAGACCAGTGGCCTAACTTTAGAAAACAGAAAGAGCATAGCTTCCTGTGAATAACAAGGATTGAGATCAGGATGGGCAAAAGAGAAGTGTTCTTGGGAGTAAAAATGGATGATGACAATTGGGTAAATTTAAGCATGAAGATATTAAGTGTAATTCTTATGTCAGTGAAATAATAATTTCCAAATTTTGTTTTTAACTCCTACACACATTTAATTAACAAACCCATTTATTTAAGACATTTAAATATAATATAAATGTACTTTAGAATAATGGTAATTTTGAAACATCCAAAACACTAAAGATGATAATGTTGATACTGACTAGGGCTATTTCTTTGAGTCTAAATTTTATACAAAACCTGGAACCTAAAATATAATATAAAGGAAAAAAAAATATCTTCTTTGAGCCAAGAAAAGCTAAATTTGATTTCAACTATAATAGTTTGAAACCCAATTCTGGATAAATCCCTTTTACAAACAACTTACTGTAATTTAATTATGTTTTGCTTTTACCATCTCTCCCGAATTCATTTATTTTTTTCTCAGTTTATTCCTATTTTCCTCACAAAAGGCTATTTTTTTCTGTTTTATTAAAAGCATATTTCCACATTTACTAATTAATTATTTGAAACCCCCAAATTCAATGCTGTATGAATGCCAGAACATTATTAAAATGGACAAAGTTTCAGGGAAACACAAATGTGTCTTCATGAAAACTCCAAAAGTCTATATAATTTTTATCACAGATGTGTCACATTTATATTCTTATGTGTATATATATATATATATATATATATATACAAATTTAAAATTATCATATGTATCTTTTCACAGAAAGAGAGAAATAGAGGGATAAACATAGATTTTAGAAATAAATATAGTTATGAATATTCATTTTGTTTTATGTTGTGATACTCATTAGGGTTGTTTTTTTCTAAATATTCCAGTTTTCCTTTTTCAGATACTTCTGTTCAGGGTGGAGTGGCATCGATATTTTTGGCTGATGAATTTGACTGGGAATGATGTGACCAGTGGGGAGAGAGATTAGTGCTGGTGGTAGACTTTGCAGATGCTCTGGATGATGGCTGCTCCATTCAGATGGTCCAGAGTGAGAATGATGATGAAGGAGGGTGGTCCTGGTGGACCTTTGATGGACACATCTCATAAGCAAGAAATAAGACTTTGTGACTTTCAGCTGCCTGAGATTTGTTCAAACAGCCTAATTTAGTCTACCATGAGCAACTCACTTACCAACTGTTCAAAAAATTGTTAACTGACCAATTTACAGTGTAGCCACATGAAGTGGTATCTAATTAAAGATTCCCTCACTTAATATGACTTAATGAGAATGAAAACTGAGAAATTCTCCTTTAGTAGTGATGTTACATTACATCAGAATGTACTGTTTTACAAGTATATATTATCACTACTAAATTTTTAGTGAATTTTGAAGTTTTAGCAAGATAACTTTAGTAACTTAAGAAAGTTTAGTTCTTATTTTTGGGAAAATTATCAGTTTTTCATGCTTTAATTGACTCTTTTAAAAATTAAAACATATCTGACTCTTTTAAGTAAAGGGTTATTTTTCTGTGCACAGTTGTCTGGTAGTTGTGTGTTTAGCTGGGAGGGATCTCTGCTCCTATCAGAAAATGTTTAGTGCAGTTATTCTCAAAACATGAAAGGTTCTCAAACCAGACTTCCTTGCATCTGAATTCAAATCCATTATTTACCACTGTGACCTTGGGCAAATTACTCAACCTTATTAACACTCAATTATTCTCATTTATAAAATAAAAACCTCTCTACATGTACTTTTCTGAGGATTAAATTTAGTAACATATATAGAGCACTTAATATGTGCCACAGACAAATTAAGTTATATTTTTAAAACTATAAGTAGGTTTGTCATGACAATATAAAATAAATAAGTATAAATTAATTCATTAATTTCATTAATTAATGAGAGGACTTACCTGGAAGATGTTGACTAGTTCATAGGGCATTTGAAAAGATATATATTTATAGGAAGTTTAGTAAAGGCATTTGAGAATAACATTACTAAATTAAATACAAATCTGGTTACTGTCCTACAGAACAATAAATAATAAATCTTTGAAGTTATTTGTTTCCACTGAACAGAAATGATTTGCATCTCTACTGGACAAAAATCTACATACCACTTAGGTCTGTGACTTTTAATTAATAGTCAACAAGTAATTACTTAATACAAGTAATTTTAACTCACTGTATCAGATGCTGTCAGGGTACCTCTCACACTGCTATGATGTTCCCATTTCAACTTGCCATAGCATCCTCTAGCTGCCTGCGTTTGTATCTATGAGCCTGAGGGCTTTCAGAATCTTCTTCCCTGTAAGGCAGAACAGAAATTCTGGGGAATTCACACTCTTTCCCTTCTTCAGCATCTCCCCAATCCATCATGCAGCCCATGACTATACTTGGTGAGAGATGCGGTGTAAGTACCTTATCCTTCTCACCCCATCAGGTGGGGTATTTCTGAAGTGTATTTTTCATGGTTGACCAGAACTTGCCCAGGGAATAAACCCTAATCCCCACTTCAATAATTGACATAATAACGCAAACTTCATTTCCTGCATTCTCTTCCCTCTACCAGCTTACTCAACTTTAGGTGTTTTCTACATGTCTCCAAAAATGACTTCCACTGGAACTCTTTGCTCAGTTTGTTTCCAGAGAATCCCAACTGAGAACTGCAAATCCTGGAAACATTCTCAGGGCCTAGCATAACTTCCATTGCCAGTCAAGCCTGTAGGGGCAGCTAAGTACCCTGTTGTGCCTGAGCAAAGCCTGCTGCTCCAGGGTGATTGTCTCCCTGCTCACTATCAAAATAACAGGTGTAGGGAAACATCTTCCCACTTCCCACAACCCACAATCTAGGTCTTATCTCCCATTAGTTTCCATGATAGATCATGGCAACAGTTACTGTTTTGTGTGAGTCTTGTTTTTCTCTTTCTATTTGAATATAATCTCTGCAAGCATCATGTCTGTTTTGCTTAACATTGTAGAGAACCTAGTACAGTGTCTCATACATAATAAGTAATTGACAAATATTACTTGAATATTGTTCAATAAATAAACAAGAGGAAATAGATGCAAACACAAAAGTGGTGCTCTCAACTTTTCGAAGAGCTAAAGACAACAACAGACTTGTGACCACACATATTTCCTGGCAAAATAAAAAGTGAAAATACTGTAAATTTATATTTTTTAAGTATCACCCTTCATAGATCAGTTAAAAAAACAATGGTGTGCCCAATGTTATACACCATCATCTACTTTCATTTCCATGTATAAATTTATTATACTAATTATAACTTACTTTATTATATATATTTTTTAAAATAAAATAGAAGACAACTGACAGAGACCTGTAAGAAACCAATTAATTTGATCATTAGTCTTTTTCCTTTTGAAATTTAAGTTGTGAAAAACGGAACAGATATTCACAGGGCTGTATGGAATGGCAAACTATAATCCTAGAACCTCTGCATAGAGGACATCTTGAGTTCAGTTACACAGTCTAGGTATTTTCAAGGTGTGAAGTCCCTAATTGTTTTTCTTTATTACATCTTTAAATTTTATGGGGAGACTACAGTTGTTTGTTACCTTCTTAATGTAAAATGAAACTACACAAGAAGTAAAGTTTATATCTAAATGTATCTCCCTCCTGATAATTTGGAAATAGGGGATCCATGTAATTGTTTCTAATAATTGTTCATCCATAGCTTGCTGCCCTATACACATAGTAAAATTATAAGACATTGGGGCACACATGTTTTCTTACAAATTATGCAGGTTATGTTTGAAAGAATTTTGTTGGTGACCACTTTCTGTATTAAGATGTCTGTTTTGTAATTGTTTCCTGATTATTATTAGTTTAAAATGACATTTTCTTTATATGCTGTTGTGACTCTTCCACAGTAGAAAGCTAAAATGAAATATTTTAATAAAATTTAAGTTCATAATATTGTATATTAGATATTGTCAGTGAAATATTGTTAATAAATTTAGACATTTTGTGGGAACCATATATTGATGTCCTGATAATATTATTAGACCCTGAGCAGAAAAAATATTCAAATGCATACTTTAAAAGGATGAAACCTATTTATTTTATCAAAATAAAAAAAATAGTAAAATCAATCCTATATTTTAATGTAGTTCAGCAAGATCATTTCTCATAGGTATTAATGTAACAGAAAGGCAGTTTGCTCAAAACATTTCTGGCAGCTCTAAAGATGCTTGAATGTTATAGCTGCCCTTGCTCACTTATGTTTGGGGGCGGGGGGAGGAGAAGGCTGGAGGTGAGCATCAATTAAGTGAATGATAAGGTCTTTGATGGATAGATTTTTTTTTCCACCTTTTTAATTTAGAAGGTAAAACTTTCTATCACAGTTTAAGTTGAAAATTATGGCTGAGATAATAGGGGTCTGACTCCAAGGCAAGTTAAAGAGGAAAAAGTCGCTGCTCAAATGTCAAGACATCTTGTGGTCTAAGATGATTAAAACCAAACTGTTTGCTATATGAATCCCAAGGTGCAGCTATATCTCAGCTTTGGTGACATTTAGCCAGTGACTTTTCATAGCTTGTTAATAATGTATAGCTGTCCCTATATAAATCTGCAGTGACAGAAGTGGCCATTTGTAGTGGAGCAGTTAATGAGATTTATTCTTGACAGAAAATGCAGATTTGAAAAGTATTTCTACAAAATCAAGATTGATGTCAAAAGAAATCATGCATTTAATGGACCATGGCATCATAACCATTTCTGAGTGTCTTAACAAAGATCACAGAATTTTGTTCAGTGATATATTTATATTTTTAGTCAGCCTTCTATACAGCCCAACCCTCCAGCCCTCTCCACCGCTAGTTTCTACTTATCCTGCATAAATCAGAAGTCTTCACCTTACATATCACTTCCTCAGTGGGAATTTTCTCACCTTGACTTGGTTAGTTCCACGTCATTCATGTAAGTTTCCCATCATAAAACTATACCATACATTGTCATGATTACTACTTTGATGCCTGTCTTTCCCACTCGACATCACTAACAGGTTTCTTAATAAATTTTTAGCCTTCACAGAATCCTTAAATGATTACTCAACCATTGAATCAACATTAACATGTGTTGAAATGAATATTCTTTGCTGAAGGAAGAGCTGTCTTTGTTAGACAATGAATTGAAGAAAATTTCTGTGCATATTCTGACTATTCAATACTAATCTCCCATTAATTAGTTCATTTCAGTGAAGACAGAAAACTGCTGATTTTAGTCATGGCTGTATCTAATATGTCAACATAAAACCTGAGATGTGTACAAATAATGCACAAACTATGAAATGTCACAAGACAGATATGAGACAGAAGAAAAGGGAATATAAGAAAGGAAATGACTTTACAAGTTAGTTGTTATTTAACATCTATAAGAACATAAATAACCCCCAACTTTTGCTGATTTGAAGAAGGTTATCAATATTTTGCAATTAATGAAAATAATAGATATTTATTATGAAAACTTCAAAAATGAAGAGCAAAAAATATAAAACAAAAGGCTGGAGCAAAATTGTCATGTTAATAGGTCAAACATGACTGAATACTACCAATTTTGTTTTCAGAACCCACTTAAATGAATTTTCAACAACTGAGACAGTCACTGTTAAATTTTGCCGTAGTTCCATCAACAAGAGCATAAAAGATGTATATTAGTTTCCTGGCTGCCATAACACAGTACCACAAACTGGGTAGCGTAAACAACAGAAATTGTTGTTTCACAGTTTTGGAGGCTAGAAGTCCAGACTCAGGGTGTTGGCAGGGCTGGTTCCTGCTCAGAACTGTGAGGGAACGTTCACACCTGTAGTAAGTTCTGATAGCCTCAGGCACCCCTTGGCTTGTAGATGGTGGTCTCCCTGTATCTTCACATGCTCTTCCCTCTGTGTGTGTCCATCACTGAATCCAAATTTCCCCTATAGATAAGGGGAATACACTGCTTTCACATAGGCTGTATCGTATAGATAAGGATTAGGGTCTCCTCCAATGACCTAATCTTAACTTTAATATATCTGCCCAAAGATTCTATTTCTAAACAAGGTTACATTCTGTGGTACTGGGGTTTAGGCCTCTTCTGAGAGACACAGTTCTACCCATAACAATATGCAATATAAAAATATATGAGTGTATATAAATATATATATATTGATACATAGACACAGAAATTTATACACTGCTTTCACATAGGCTGTACATGGGCTTTGCAAACATGAAAGTTAATTACTGACCAATATGTCAAATTTTGTTTACCTGGTCTTTATTGCTAGCTATATAGATGCTTTCCAGTTACTTGATTTTAGAAATGACACTGGAGCTGGTGTCCTTATCTGGGGCTTGGAATCCTCTTCCAAGTCCACGGGTTATCGGCAGAATTTGTTTTCTTTTGGCCGCTGGACTGAGTCCCAATTTCCTGTCAACCAGGGAACACTTCTTGCTCCTAGATGTCACCCATGGTTTATTCCTGCATGGTCCCCACATTCACAACTTGGATTTTTGCTTTAGTTCTTCTAGGCCACACAGTGTGAGTCTCTCTGCCTTTTTTGTACCAGGCAGAAAAATCTCTCTGCCTTTAAAGCACTCACTCCACTGAGTTAGACTTATCCCAGGCACTCTCCCCACTGCCATGCAACTGGACACAATCAGAGTGATATTTCATCACAATCATGGGCTTCACCCACACTGGGGGTGGCAGGGGAGAGATTAGGCATGACTGTGATAATCTTGGAATTCTGCCAACTATAAATACCTGATTAGTTCATCTTTGTCTTTGTGATGATAACTTTTCTAGAATAAATTCCTGGCATAAAAATTACTAACTTAAAATAAATGCAAACATATGAAGCTTTTAAAACATATTGCTAAAGTCTAATATTCACTCCCACCAGGATGCTTGGAGTACTTGTATACCTGTGCATCCCCAATAACAGAAATTTATCTCAACATAAGAAACAATACACACAGGTACATGCACATTATTTTCTGTAGCATGAAAGAAACTTTGCAGACACATAGCTCTTTACCCCAAAATACTTCCATATTTTCAAAGATTAAGAATATTCAATTAAATGATCACAGTAAATTATTAAATTGTTTCTCATCAAATATTTACTCACTAATTTCAGCCTGCTTTGAAGGAAGCCCTGCAACCCTACCCATTCATGACCCAAAGTAAATACTGTCTGGGGACATGTGCACGCTCACATAATTATAAATTTGTTTATAATTTTTAAGTGTTTTATACTGAAAATGTCTTAGGCTATCTACTTCTCCAATTTTCTTAAAACAAGTGTCTTTTTATTATTTTAATCCACACTGTATATATCACCAAAATATTTTCTTGAAGATCTCCAATTCATCTTCACTTTCAAAAATATAAAATTGTATCCTTACTCACGGCACTTCAGTAATCAGTAAGTCATCATTTTTCTTACTCTTTTGATCCCTAAGTCACCATTACTTCATAGGATAGTTTTTCAAAATTATTATTTCAATTATTCAAGTATAGCACTCAGATATTATAACATATTATCTTTTTGGCAGAAACTATAAACTACTTTGAAATATATTGTTGTGATGGTTAAAGAATAGCAAGCAGTTTCTTTTAGAGAATTTAAGCATGAGGAAATAGGAATTTAACTTATCCATCTCAACATTGTGCCTTTTTGTGCTTAATGTAAATAACAACCATCAGAGCAATAATAAAAAGAGAGCACTAAAAATATCACTAGCACTTAATATGTACCCAAATTTTCATAACATTGTAATAAGTATTTTTTTACATTATTTTTTATTACATTAACTTTTAAAATTCATCCTCAAGCTAGACCTATAATTTCAGTTTAAATATAATCCTGAAATTATACATGAGAAAATTTTATGGATATTTAAAAATGTAAAATTTACATAATTGACCAAGGTCACACAGCTGACAATTCCCAGAGATCTTATTCGTCTCTGTGTTGTCTCCATGTCAAGAATTCTAAAGCCTTAGCTCTGAATACAGTACTTCCTGAATATTGCACACTACACTGTCTTTGCTTCTGTTTAATCAAATGAACCTTCTGGAGAACTCCCCGTGGAGTCAGTTTCAGATCCAGGATTACATACAGGATTGATGTTCCCAGTAAGAATCCAATATTATAATTTGTCTAAAATAGTTCTACTTTAGGTCGTTTAAACAAATCATTGAATTCTTAATTCTTCTGTTTTATTTGTTGATTCAAACATACGACTGCTGTGGTGTCTGGTTTTCAATTTCAATGTTCCATTGCTCAGAAATGTGTTCATTAATATCTCCTAATCACCTAGCATTCAGCCTGGACTTTAACGCTGAGATAGACCTAAAACTTCCTATTAGTTGGGTGGCAAAGTAAAATAGTAAATAGTATTTATTCCCCAAAGAAATTCAGCTATCTCATAAAGGCATAGTTGATGTGAAATAATACAGTTCTGATTAATGGAATCCTAAAGTACTATTTCTAGTTATTTGCTCACTAAATTAGGAATTTAAAGGAAAAAAAAAGTAAAAAAAAATAAAGCTTTATATAGCAAAGAATTACCAGTGAAGGAGTTTGGGCAGCTGACATGCTGATGCTGCATTCTGTAAGCTCATACAGAGATTCCTCCCACCCAGTGATACGCGTTATTTTGATTCAGAGCTACGTAACACAGGCAAGTGATCGTGACATGCCCTGTTAGCAATTGCAAGGAAGACCACCATATCAACCACACCGAAAAGTATATTTAGGTCAACTCGGGTAGGCAGAAATCAGGAATTGGTTTGCAAAACACATTATTTCCATACATATGTACAGTTTTTCTACTCATTATGCTTTCATAATGTCATATTATAATGTTCTACTATTTCTTTGGGTATTAGTGTATTTAAAATGGGAAATGATAAGTATAAATATATTAGCTTTGCAAAAATTCTTAGGAATATAGTTTCTGTCATCAGAGAGTATGCATTTCTAAAAAGCATTTGAACATTAAAAAATAAAAATTTTATAAATTCTGATATGATTCTGTCTCACAATACAAACACAGATTTTCTGTGTTATTTTTTCTTGTTCTCTTAGTTCTTACTCACTCCTTTCCATTTCAATTCTTTTATTTCATAAGAAGACCAAATACTGTATTAAGACTCAGTTAACTTCAACAAAAAAATTACAAACAAGCAACTAAACTAATTCAATGAAAAACCTACCTAGAATTTTTATGGCTCGTAAAAACTGGAAGTTCACTTATGATGTTAACTTCAGGCATAGCTGGATCCAGGGATGACTCAGTCCAGAAATTATTTCTCTAACTTTCGATTCTACTCCCCTGTATATATTGGCTTTAGCTGAAGGTGAACTCCATACACAGAGTGGGAAAAAACTGCTGTTGATAACCTAGACCTCAATCTTCTCAGGCTACAGTCTGAAAGAAAGACCAAATCAACTCATAAGAAAACTATTTGGCATTGCTTGAGTCAAATCCTCACCTTCAGACCAAACCAAAGGGGATTTGTAATGGAGCAGGTTGGACCGCTTCTACCCTTTAGATGACACAAGGTAGGATTCCACTGTTAACCTCAGACTACCGCTATCCTGCCTCAGACTATCCTGCCCAGCCCCCCGCCCTACCCACAGGCACAAAGGATTCCCTTAGGGGAATGGATGCTGAGCATACAGACAGCACAGACCTTCTGTGCTGTGGGTGGGATGCTCACACTTATCAGATTGCCTGAAATAGTTCTGGTTCATGCCTGTTGTTTTTCTGTGCTAATTAATAGGAGGATCTCCTTTAATCCTCAAAGTATGTAGACTTAGATGCAAATTATAACATCACTCTATCTGTGCGTAAGAGCACATCTCTTCTCTCCTGAGAATGGAAGTAGGTTCATTTGGAAGAACTAACAAGTTGAAAATATTTTCTTTTTTTTTTTTTAATTTCTATTAATTACAGAGCAGGTACAAGATTCTTCTACCCTCTCAAGATAAAGAAGGGCTTTAGAGAGAATGGAAAGAACAGATAGCTTGTTTTTGGTAATGCAGCAGTTGGACCCATGTTGAATCTCTGGCAGGAACTTTGACTGCTCCCAAAGTGAATGTGAGTTTTCTGCACAGGCACTATTTCATTCATTATTTCTCCAAAGAAGAGGAAACCTATACATATTGGAACAGATGGATCATATGGGTAAAATTATGTATAGACAAGGGCACAGTATTGAAGGGGCCACATCACATGTCTCATTCTCACTCACAGTATAAGATCCTAAAATCGCTGGGGGGGAAAATGTATTTCAATTGTAAATATAAGAAAATATACATATACAACTATGGAGAGATCCAGAAGATAATATATAATAGTATATTAAATTTCAGCTGTCTAATTTATAAAATGTGATCACATTTCTATATGTTCTGAAAACATGTAAACATAAAAGTTTATCAAAGTAGAAGTTAAATCCAAACACAATCTCTGAGTGGTATTTCACACAAAAGCTGCTATGATTTAAGGTGATTTTGCTTTAAATAATAGTCACAACAAACAAGCTATGGGAGAGTCAAACAATAGGAATTTATTTCCCCCAAATAAGAAATCCAGAAATTGGTGATTCCACGTTTGTTTCAGCAGCTCAATGATGTCATCAAGTAGGTAGAATCATTCTGCCTTTGTGTTCTGCTCTCCACAGCCTGTCTGCACTTTTTGTTTGCTTGGACACACTGGTTGCAACACCTGCAACTTTTTTAAGTGTGAAAGGGAAGCTGAGAGTGAAATCAAGTGTTCTTTTCTCAAAGTGGTCCCCACCCCCTGCTGTAATGTCTGTGCGCCTGTGTGTACATGTATGTATGTGTGTGTGCAAGATATATTGCTCTTCTGATGCTACACCAACACATGGGACCACACCTGTGTGTGATTTTCTCTCTGGAACATATAATCTCTACTGTGTCAAGTAGTAAAACAATATAATTTTTGAGCAGTCTTATTGTGATGATACAGCTTTACAATTCAAGAAAAAATCTACCCCCTCTACCTGGTAAGGCAGGCTTTCATTTCAATTCAACAGTTTATGTTAAGTAGAAATGTGACCTAAGTAACTGGAGGAGATGCCAAAATCCCTAAGCTTCTTGGTTAGGGCAGCTGACCTTAGATTCTGAGCTCAGTGCCCCATAGCCATTTATCCAAGATGAGACACTCAATGTGCTTAGTGAATACAAAGAACAAGAGGGAAGATTCAAATGTTATTTTTGTCTTCATCATGAAGTAGAATAATGCCGATTTTTCTGTCCTTTACATGCATGTAATTCTTCAGTGTAGGGGATTCCCATATAATGCCTTTTCTCCAAAAACATGAAGAGGACTTTTTAATTAAGTTATTTTCACTTTATAACTTAAACTTCTATTCTACCTTTGGGACCTATGTAGTGAAAATAGGAAAAAAAATATTTGTATAATGCTAATAATTGCCATAGTTTTAAAAAGTCACAATGTTGATCAAGAATTTTCATATAATAGGAACTTCTGTGAAGGTTCTTAAAATGGCTTTTGTTCACCTTCTAAGACCTGCCTTAAAGTTTTATTGTCATGTTTTAATGTCTAACTCTACTTCAAAACTCATGTCTTTCTTTTCCTTCATTGACTATATTCCTAGAATTTTTCTTCTGATTGTTATCCAGGCATAGACTTCTTTTGAGTTACAGATAAGAAGCAGGGGTTATGAATTCATATGTTGAAGTCTTAACCCCTGGAATTTGACTATATTTGGAGATAAGATATTTAAAGAAGTAATAAAGGCAAAATGAGGTCATATGAGTGGGACCTAATCCAATATGACTGAGGTCCTTCAAGAATAGGGGCTGAAGACACAGAGGGAAGACCATGTGAAGACATCGGAAGAGGACAGCCTTCTACAAGCCAATGAGAGTGTCCTCAGAAGAAACCACCCCTACTGACACCTTTATCTAGAACATGTAACTTCCAGAATTGTGAGAAAATGGATTTCCATTTTTTAAGCCACCTCATCTGTGTTACTTTTGTCAGCCCTAGCAAAAAACACAGGCAGGCAAGAAAGTGAACAAGAAAGAAATTTCCTGAGGCAACTAAGGCACTGTTAAAAATATTAAATCATTAAAGACAAATTAGTGGACTGAATACATTGTCATCTTATTAAAATATTATTTGATAGGGAACTAGGAACACCTGCATCATGTTCTTAACATCCCTAAAAATTCCAGAGGGAAAGACACTTTCAGGGAAAATGCTTAAAATGAGCTCTCTTTGTTACTTTGACGCTATGGCTTTAAACTCCCTCCTCCCCAGTACAAAATATTCGATGACAGATGATGTCAAGGAGGATGATTTTGGCCCGATGAAGATAGTCTAAAAATATATCAGCTGGATGGCCTGCTCCTTCTAGGAATCTCTCAAAATATGAATGCTGAAGAGAACATGAAAAATGGAGAGAATTTCCTTGAGCCCAGAAAGGAACTGCGTCTTGTGGAGGTAGAGTAACCAGCTGCATAATATTTAACAGATCATAATAATTATAATTAAAACAGGATACGTTTATTGACTTTGATAAACACTTAGTTTTTAAATTTTTTACAAACACACAATTGACATTCTCACTGTTTCAGATATAACAGAAAATCTGGTTAGAACTTCTGTAGGGAAGCAACATGTAGCTATCTATAACTAAATGCTATTTCAAAAAGAAGCAGAGTCTGTTAGAAGTTTATCCCTAAATGTATATTTACATTAAAGTTTGAAAAGTACTTACACAGATTGTGCTCTCTGACCATAATGTACTCATATTAGAAATAAAAAATGAAAATACAACATAGTTATTTCACAGCTAGGAGTTTTATAGAGTTCATGACATACTTCTTGCTACCCATCTTTTTGATAGATGTGACTCTAATATGAAAATCAGTTACTATAATTGGAGCTCAGATTTGTTTCTCCTCCTATCAGTTTTCTAATGATACAATTGCAAATTAGAAAGAATGATCCTAAGGAAATGTACAGTTTGGTAAATAGGTAGAGGTCAGAATAATCAGTATTTTAATAAGCCTAATAGAAGCCATAGATGCTCTTGAGAGAAATAAATTATTTGGATATAAACAATCCCAAAGGCATTTCTTAAAGTTCAATTTATGCAGTGTTTTATTCATTATGAGCTGATTTAGGCTGATGAGCGGCCGGTTAGTTTTTTAATTCATTTACATTATTTCATGGAGGATTATAGAAGCATTTATGTCTTATGTTGGAGAATTCCTCACCATATTGGCTATATTAGCTGTATTAGTTACACACAATTAAAATACTTTCAGAAATTTCTGATTCCACACTGAGTTAGAATATATTACATTCAAATATTATCTTTGAACTAAAGTCCAGAAATAACATAAATAGCAATTATTTAGAAAGAAGTATACTTTGTACGTTTCCATTTCTCTGCTATGCCTTTTGGCAAGATGGAAAAAAAAATGCCATGATTCAGACTTTTCATTTTGGTACAGTCATATGCATAAAAAGAAGGAAATTAGAGAAGTACAATAATTTTCAAAATATGTGATATACTGTTAAGTACAAGTGATCTTTTATCCCCTGAGTATTTGTTTTTTAGTGATATTTTTCCAAACCTTGCTGCTATAGGATTGTGTTGAAATAAAAAAATGTCACTTTTAATATTAACCCTAACTCAAGTATGCCTCTTAAGTAAATACTAAATTGAGGAATCAGGAATCTGTCCCCTGATAACTTGCAGAAAAGACAATGTAAATACAAATGAAATCAACTTAAGAGTAAAATTTAAAATCTTTCTCAAGATACAGGATCCTGTGAAACTAACCAAAGTTCTGTTGGGGAATTGCTTCAATCACACTCTATGCCCATGGAGATTGGACAGAGTTAGACTGGTTAAAATGGAAGAAGAGAAAGTCAATAAGAAAATAAAAAACAGAGGCCGTTTAAAAGATAATAATTTATATATTAAAGATTAAGAGAGAATTGGAAATCTGAAGAAGGCTTAAAATAATTTCATTAAAATATTATTAGTCAAAGGAGAAATAAATGATGCAATAAGATAGTATGGTGTATGTTGAGGTTGGGGGCATGTTGGAAACCACAAAACTCATAATTTTAAATGTACTTTTGTGAAACCTCAGATAAACTTTAGAAATGTATATACTTTACTGTTTAAAAATCAATTTTTTTCACCATTTAATGTGAAATCCTGGTCCTCTTTAATCTTGTTTTTTTTATACTGTATAACCTCCTGAGCATCCATTTCATATATATATATACATACATACATACACACACACACACAAAAAATACACATATATATCAAATGGCTTTTGTGTAAATAGATATTGAAATAAAACACATTTGAAATGTAAAAACTTAGGATGCTAAACATCTCTAGCATGTTGCCTCCTCAAACATAATTACTGTTCGTTCCCTGAAAAGACGAATTGTAAAACTTATTTCCCTATGAAAAGATCCTTAATTTATCTAGCAGCATACATACTGTGTGTCCACATACGTAAACAAATGTCCACAAAGAATAAAACATCTTTTAAATGTAATATTGGGATGGAGGGTAGGAGGGGAAATCTGCTTATTGGAAGAAACTGTTCTTCCAGAGATGTGTAGTCATGACAGTCAGAAATCTGGAAACTATGCTTTATAATGAATGAGTTAAGAAACTTGGAAATTTCCCATATAAGGGGGAAAAATTTTTGACAAAATGAAAGTTATGGTCAAGTGTTTAGGAGATGGGTTAGAATGTTCATGGATTTCTGCAATCAATAGAATGCCATCCAATGAGTGGAAGAAAAAGAGAACCGTTAATAGCATTATAATAACACTATGGCAAAAGGTTTGATGCTTTTCGAGTATTAAAAAAAATAATGATGGCTCAACTTAATTTACTTGTTGTCAATAGAGCTTTTGAAATACCAGATAGGTTGCCTCCTGAAGTTGTGTGCTCTTTAACATTGGATGGGGCCTGCAGAATACAACTCACTGCCTCTTGAATACTTTGTTTAAGCCATTCTAGCACTAGAAATTTTGGATCTTTAAGTGAAACAAAACTTTAAAGACATTTAGTCAGAATCTTCTTTCATAACTGGGTTCAATTGTGGGTCAGGATTTAGACTAACTCTTGCCATGGGAACTCTATGTTTACTACAGAATCTACTAAAATTGTGCCTGCCGAGTGAATTATTTTTAATTTAAGCTCAGGCCAGAGAGAGGGCTCCAATTACTGGTAGCCTAAAAATATTGTCAATTTTGGATTGTGTTCTGAAGATTGACAAACGGATGCTAATGACCTTCCAAAGTGCCTAGCACATAGGTAGGAAATTTAGCTAGCATTAATTATGTAATGTTTGCTAGCTGGAATATCACAGTATACTGTAAATATGCAAGCTTTCTTAATAATGAGTATTTGCTTTGAGAAAATAATTCTAATCACTATAGAGTAATATAGACATAGTGATAAAATTTAAAATAGATTGAGATAAGTTTCATTGCCCAGGTTGGTTCTGATTATTTGCTTATTATCTCTTAAAAATAATCCCCCAAATAACAGTCTACTTTTTTATGTTAAATGAATTATTCCTAAAAGCAGAATATAGAAGAAAAAATTCTTCTTAACATAAGATCTCAGTGTAGTTGAAGTGCATAAATTCCTTCCTTCTTTTATTTTGAAAACTTATTTAACATACACAGTAGGTTGGGCTCCACATGTAGCAAATACAGCAGGTGCTTTGGTTGGTTATCATCCCTTAACAGCTGTGCTGGACAGTCCCTATCCACACCACTAGATCCCACCTCAGCTGTCTCTGCTTTTATGTCTTGGACTTTTTCAGAAGCTTAGGGATCTTATTGGGGACACATGGAGGATATCCACTTACAAATCAGCCCAGACGTGTGGGTAGGCTAATGCACTGGGGGCAACCTTGGCCAAAGTAGAAAAAAGGCAGTGTACAGCTGCTCCATCTCTCAAAGATTCCAGGGAAAACTTCTGATGTGCCTTCTACCTAGATCTTCAGAAGGTCCTCAAAGTTACCTGTTGCTGTGTAACAAACTACCCCCCAAATCCAATGGCTTGAAACAGCAGCACTTGTTATTAATTACTTATTATCCTGTGGCTCAGTAGTTTAGGAGCGGCTCATCTAGGTGATTATGTCTCAGGACCTCTCATTAGGTTGCAATCAAGATGTCAGTTGGGTTACAGTTGTATGAAGACTTTACTGGGGCTAAAAGATCCTCTTCCAAGTTCCCTCCTGCAGCTGTTGCCCAGAGGCTTCATTTCTTCTCCGTGTAACCATCTCCACAGTGTTGTCTGAGTATCCTTACTACAGAGCAGCTGGCTTGCCCAAGAAAAGTAAAGAGAGAAGGAAGAGAAGGCATGCTTTGACCATATTCTACCCATTAGCAGTGAATCACTAAGTACAACATACACTCAGTGAGAGAAGAAAATAGAGAAAAGTGGGACTGAGCCCCAGCACACACAGTGTCACACAGCTGAATAATGCATTCCTAATTGACTTTTTTTTTCTGTCTCATTCTCCTCACTTCTTCACTTCTGCCTATTTGTCATCACCTACCAAATAAACAACCTGCGTTCATTTCCTTGGTTCAGTTTCTGCATAAGGAGATTTCCAAACCAAAACAACTTAGCACTCTGAGATTTAAATACTCTCAAGATCAAAATTTAAAGCAACATTTTCTTAAAAACTGATATGAAATAGTATCATCTATAAAAAGAAATTCATTTTGATTTCTGTGCATTTATAATCACTGACAGTTGTAGTTATTTTATATATACTTCCTTTTTTCTAAATTATTTTATGTGTCTATATATTGTTTCAACAGCTATTTTGACAATATTCTGATTTTTAAAGTGGTCTCAGGAAACTTAGATTTATGTTACAATAATTATCTTCTGAGAATATTCTCCTCTTAATTCATATGCATAATTAGTAATAATGACATTAGAATTACTCAGGATAAAAGTAAAAATGTTAAATTAAAAATGGTCTTTAAGATTCATAATTTAGGAAATACTAATAAAAGTACCTATTTCACATATTAATTAGGATTACACTTTGTGCAATTTACTTAAGGCTGTAATAAAATGAAATTATACATTTGAAAATACATGTAGTAATTTAGATTTTGATCTATCACCATTCCTGCAACAAATTAATCAAATAAGTTGAAAATACCTGTGTTTTTAAATATTTAGAAGATATAATGTGCTCAGTTGAATAGAACAGAAAATAGTGAGGCACAAAATAATGTCATGTTTTGAGCAAATAATCAAGGCCACCCTGGTCAGGTTCTGCCTACTCACTAGAATATCCCTGACTTATCCACTTGGTGTTCCTTTTGGGTTTTCCAGGGATCTGGTAGTTTACAATAACAAAATATCTACAGAAACTATAAGAGAAATAAAAAGTCAATGTAGTGAATCCATGGTCATTCACATGAATATAAGTAAAAATGTTTGAATTCCATGATTTAGATCAGTTACAAATGACAATTTCAGTTCCAGTATGATTATCTGGTATATCATCCAAGGCAAAGACAAAATCAGAGCACAGTGATAAGAGGATGTAATATAATTTTATTTTGTTTTCTTTTGCCTATGGCTATTCTCCAGGACTATGGTACTTACATAAAAAGCAGCCAATGAGTCCAGAAAGTGTGATTTTTTTACTAAGATATAGTCAAATAAGCAAACTTATGCAGAAGCTATGTTCAAGGTGTGTGGATTCCTAATTGGAGACAGTTACCTAAAAAGGGAATGTCTCTTATTTAGAGGGATAAACACTTCATATTTTGGTATATCCTAAAGCAATGGCTATGTGTAGTCACTAATTATTGAAAAGAAAGAAGATAGATCACAGAAAAGAACTGTGAGGATTCTTAAATTGTATGAAAGGACTTATTTACACATTTGATACTTTTTAGCTATTCTAACTTGAGACATATTGGCTTCAGCAAAATTCCCAATAATGAATAATTACTTCAGCTTCTGAGAATTTAAAATTGATATATTTAATGTTGATGCTGTGCAACTGAAAAAAAATATGCTATAATGTCATTCCTTTCTTAAAAATTATTAAATTAAATGATGCTACTAAATCCAGAAAATGGAATATTAGAGATTACAACTATATTTCTTTTTAAACTGGAAAGTAAATATTTCAAAGTCAAAGAAGAGTTTAGTGAATGTGTGTAAGTTAAATTAAATCTCATTTAAATTCAATTGTAACACTTGTCAACTAAAATAAAAAAGGTTTCTGAATAAAATTGATTGTGTGGGATGTAAATTCAGTTTTTGAATACTAATCATTTTTTTACCTTAATATATGATACCAGGCATTATTTTATTTGTTTAATAAGCTATCTCCAGACTTCTTTGTTATGTGCTTCATAATTTAACTTGATAAATGCCCTAAATGAGGGTTTTGGTGTGGTGCAATCCATGAGCTCCCCACAGACAAGATCAGTAAGAGAGGTCGAAAATGCTTTGCTGTCTTTAAGGAAGAGGAACAAGCAATGAAGATAATGGAAAGAAACACCACAATGTTGATCTTAGTAAATGTGAAATAAAGGTAGCCCTATCAAGGCAACACTAGCAGCAATAAGAACAGTGGGTATCTAGAGGAGGATTTCGAAAAGTTAAGGAAAGAGATGGTAACCAGCGGAGTGTTTATAGTAAAGCATTCAGGTGAGGTTGTTATCAAAGTAGCTACAAACCATACTAAATTATTCTGTTTGCACTTATCTCCAACAGATAATGAAGCAGTATTTTCCTATTTGAATAATCACTTGAGGGGGGCTCCCACCACCTGTTAATATCTGTTCAAACAAACTTGTGACTGTCAAGTACTCAAATGGAAGTATGAGGTTAGGTCTCTGAAGTTTTATTCTGAGTTCTCATTAAAAGATATTTGCTTTCAATGTTTTTGAATTGCCATGTTTCAGAATCAATTTGTGTTTTATGCCCCTTCCCTCAGTATGGTAGATCAAATCCTGTGTTAAAAGCCCTATATGACAGTTTCATGGTTTAGTAGTGCCTTACTGTTTTTTAAAAGACTTTTGTTTTTTAGCAGTTTCAGGTTTACAACAATTCGAGAGGAAGATACAGAGATTTGTCCATATATCTCTTACTCTCATACATGCATAGCCTCCCCGATTATTAACATCATTCACTAGAACAGTATATTTGTTATCAAAGATGAACCCATATTGACACATCATAATCACCCAAATACCATAGTTTACCTTAGGGTTCACTCCTGGTGTTGTATAGTCGATGAGTTTGGACAAATGTATGCTGACATATCCATCATTATAATATCCTACAAATCCATCATTATAATATCCTACAAGATATTTTCACTGCCCTAAAAATCCTCTGTGCTCTGCTATTCATCCCCCTTCCCTTCTTACCCATGGCAACCACTGATCTTTTTACTGTCTCCATAGTTTTGCCTTTTCCAGAATGTCATATACTCAGAATTACACAGGATGTAGCCTTTTCAGATTAGCATATTTCACTTAGTAATTTGTATTCAAGTTTCCTCCTTGCCTTGGCATAGCTTGATAGCTAATTTCTTTCCAGCACTGAATATTATTCCATTGCAGTAAATAGGTGTTTAATAATGTGGTGTGAGGTGTAGAAGGAGAGGCAGTGTTCTAGGGTTTCTGAGTAGGTCACAGTTGTCAGTGAGACTATGTCTCTGGTCTGTGAGTGTTTCTGAGTTTTTTCCTCCCCTGTAGGTTAGGCTGGATGGCTAGAGTGAGCTGGGGTTAGCATTTGCCTTCTCCCACATGGAACGCTAGAACTGATTGGAACTGGGCCTTTCCCTTCCCCAGGTCAATTAAGTTCTGATAGTACCCCAGTAGGATAGGGTCTGGTTAACTAGTTTCCCTGGAGAGCAGGCCATGTCAAGAAGAACAGAGTGCTCTGTGTATTTCAAAATGACTTCTCTCCCCTCCCCTGCTAGAAGCAGATGGGGATTTTTCTCTGATATTTACTGTGGGAACCTGGTCAAACTTCTGGAGGTAAATCTCTAAATATTCCAGAGGCTCCTTTATGACTGGATCCCCATGGAGTTTTTAACTCTCAGACTTGTCCACAATGAGTCTCCAGCAGTTCATTACTTCCAGTGAAAGTTGTCTTACCCTGGATCTGGTTCCTGGGGTGGTTTCCTTGTTTGAGTCTCTACAGCAAAGCCAGGAATCCCTGTATTCCATCTGTCTCTCCAGTCTTGTGGTCAGTGGCTTGCTGGCTTTATGGACCCAAGAAGAGTTGACTTCAGTCTGTTCAACTTTGTACTTGTTAGGAAAAAAGTGTCTTAGTATTTTAAAAATAAATCCTTTTGGATAAACAAATTGGCTATACTATTTCAATCTATCATAAATTCTATTAAAATGTTTATAAAGTGGATAGATGTGTATAAGGTTAAATTACCATTAATATCAATATAAATACCCAATTTCCCTGTATGTTAAACATTATTACTTGTCATGGTATAAATATTTTCATGGAGTACAGGTCTATAAACTGTTATGCATTTCCATATTTTAAGAAGTTACAGAATCTTTTCATCATCCAAGCTAGAAATGTGAACACCACATAACCTTACAAGAACAAAAAGTAAAAGTTTAACTTTTAAAGCTTAAAATTAAAATCGTGACATATATACACTAATATGTATAAAATGGATAACTCTAAGAACCTGCTGTATAAAAAAATAAATAAAATAAAATTCAAAAAATAAAATAAAATATTGGGTACTGGTTTAAATAAAAAAATAAAATAAAATAAAATCATAGGCCCTTTGCAGATGACAAGAAGATAACTATGTTCAAGCCTGAAATCCACAAGTAGGGTTCATTCCAGGAAAGCAAGGCTGGTTTAACATTCATAAATCAATTAGTGCAATTCATCATATTAACAAATGATTAAGAAAACATAGTGCTATCAATCGTGGCATCATATTATCATTTCAGGTATCATTTGACCATATTATCATATGATCACATCTGAAAAAAACATCTGAATATATTAATAGATACACAAAAATAGATACACAAAAATAATTTAGAAAAGTCAAAGCCCAGTCATGATAAAACTGTCAAAAAACTAGGAATTAAAGGAATTAAAGGAAACTTCCTTAACCTAACAAAATAAAATATTTACAGATTGGACAAGAAATAAAATATTTATAGGTTGGACAAGATGAGATAGAATTGTCTTTATTCACAGATGTCTCTGAATAAAACTCCAAGGAGTCTACTAATTTTTATCCACTCTTAGAACAAATAAGCTAGTATAGCAAGTTTGCAGGATATAAGATCAATATACAAGTCAATTGCTTTCTACCAATGAACATTGGAGTTTTGAAAAGTAAGAAACAGAAAATTAATATCACTTATAATAGCAACCATCCAAAAGTAAAACACTTAGGTTTACATCTAATAAAATATCTGTAATACCTGTATGTGGAAAAATACAAAACTCTGATGAAAGAAACAAAAAATAATCTAGTTATATTGAGAAATATTCCTTATTCAAAGATGATCTAAATAAATAAAGATATTCCTTATTCATTAATTCTAACACTCTATATTTTTAAAGTGTTATTTCCTTCCAACTTGATTTATAGATTCAAAGCCCTATCACTCAAAAATCCCAGTAAAACTTTTAATTTCAAAAGTTTCAAATTATTTTGTAGATACTTTTCCCTTATGGAGATAGAGGATAACTCCCCACCCTTATGTGGGATGTGTGTAGCAACTTCCTCCTAAAGGGTACACTTGATAGGATTTAGAGAGAATGAATTTTTCCTATGATGTCTTTATTCTCCAAACCCATATCACCTTAACAACCATGAGAAAAGCATTAAATAAGCCCAAATTGAAGGACAGTGTATAAAATACTTAACCAAAACACTTCAAAAATCTCAAAATCATCAAAAAGAATGAAGTAAAAGAAACTGTTACAGTATAGAGGAGGCTAAGGAGACATGACAACTAAATGTAATGTGGTGTCCTAGATAAGATCCTGGAGGATGAAAAAAGGCATTAGGTAAAAACTAAGTAAATCCCCATAATATATGGACTTTAGGTAACAATAATATATCAATATTGTGTCATTAGTTATGACAAATGAACCATATAAATGTAAGATGTTAACCATAAGGGAAACAGGGTATAGGGTATATGGGAACTCTCTGTCTACCTTTGCAACTTTTCTATAAATCTAAAATTATTCTAAGAAAAAAGCCTGTTAATTTTTAAAATGCTAACCTACTTTCTGGAGGGATTTTATCATAAATGGGTGTTGAAATTTCTCAAAAGCTTTTTCTGCATCTGTTGAGATGATCATACGGTTTTTCTTCTTCAGTTTGTTAATATGGTTTATCACATTGATTGATTTGCGTATATTGAAGAATCCTTGCATTCTTGGGATAAACCCCACTTGATCATGGTGTATGATCCTTTTAATGTGCTGTTGGATTCTGTTTACTAGTATTTTGTTGAGGATTTTTCCATCTATGTTCATCAGTGATATCCCCTCAATGTAATAAAGGTCATGTATGACAAATCAACAGTGAACATATTTCTCAATGGTGAAAAACTGAAAACATTTCCTCTATGATCAGGAACAAAAGAAGGTAAAGATGCTACCAGAAAACTGCTGGAGCTAATCAATGAATTTGGTAAAGTAACAGGATAAAAAATTAATCCACAGAAATCTCTTGCATTCCTATACATTAATGATGAAAAATCTGAAAGGGAAATTAAGGAAACTCTCCTATTTACCACTGCAACAAAAAGAATAAAATACCTAGGAATAAACCTACCTAAGAAGACAAAAGACATGTATGCAAAAAACTATAAGACACTGATGAAAGAAATTAAAGTTGATGCAAACAGATGGAGAGATATACCATGCTCTTGTATTGGAAAAATCAACATGTGAAAATGATTATATTACACAAAGCAATCTACAGATTCAATGTAATCCCTATCAAACTACCAATGGCATTTTTCACAGACCTGGAATCAAAAAGTTCACAATTTGTATGGAAACACAAAATGTCCCGAATAGAATAAACCTACCTAAGAAGACAAAAGACATGTATGCAAAAAACTATAAGACACTGATGAAAGAAATTAAAGTTGATGCAAACAGATGGAGAGATATACCATGCTCTTGTATTGGAAAAATCAACATGTGAAAATGATTATATTACACAAAGCAATCTACAGATTCAATGTAATCCCTATCAAACTACCAATGGCATTTTTCACAGACCCGGAATCAAATAAGTGGTGATGGGAAAACTGGACAGCTACATGTAAAAGAATGAAATTCAAACACTTCCTAACCCCATACACAAAAATAAACTCAAAATGGATTAAAGACCTAAATGTAAGGCCAGACACTATAAAACTCTTAGAGGAAAACATAGGCAGAACAGTCTATGACATAAATTACGGCAAGAGCATTTTTGACCCACCTCCTAGAGAAATGGAAATAAAAACAAAAATAAACAAATGGGACCAAATGAAACTTAAAAGCTTTTGCACAGCAAAGGAAACCAAAAACAAGATGAAAAGACAACCCTCAGAATGGGAGATAATCTTTGCAAATGAAGCAACTGACGAAGGATTAATCTCCAAAATTTACAAGCAGCTCATGCAGCTCAATATTAAGAAAACAAACAACCTAATCCAAAAATGGTCAGAAGACTTAAATAGACTTTTCTCCAAAGAAGATATACAGAATGGCCATCATCACAAAATCTACAAACAATAAATGGTGGAGAGGGTGTGGAGAAAAGGGAACCCTCATGCACTGTTGGTGGGAAGGTAAATTGATACAGCCACTATGGAGTACAGCATGGAGGTTCCTTAAAAAATGAAAAATAGAACTACCTTACGACCCAGCAATCCCACTACCGGGCATATACCCTGAGAAAACCATAATTCAAGAGGAGTCATGTACCACAATATTCATTGCAGCTCTACTTACAATAGCCAGGACATGGAAGCTACCTAAGTGTCCATCGACAGATGAATGGATAAAAGAAGATGTGGCACATATATGCAATGGAATATTACTCAGCCA